>NC_056617.1:11305628-11658128 GCF_018340385.1 Cyprinus carpio | reverse complement strand
ACAACTCAGAAATTATGTTAGGGCTGCAGTTTATCTGTTAGAATATCTTCCACATCTTGTGTTTACAGAATGCAGACTCCATTCCCAAAGGAGGTATCCTACTTTCAACTCTAAGAACACTTAGAAGAAAGCAGAAAGTTTTTAAAAAGCAAATCAGCAGAGGTACCAAAAATTAGGACAACTACACACTCATCAAAAAAAAAAACCCTCCCCCATCCCTCTTTCTTCTATATAAAGAAACAGAATTTAAGAGAGGAACTGATGAACCTCAGTAGAAGCAGGATGCAAAACGGTGCATTAAAATACTCTTTAACGCCCTTTCAAAACAATTCTGAAACAGTATGGTGAAAAAAAATTCACCCCTTCAGAACAGTTGATTTATACAGAGTGTGTGTGGCAAAAACGAGCTGTGATCTTACTCCTCCTTTTGTCTTTTTTTAGTCTCACTAAAACAGTTTGAAACTCCACACAGGAAATGAGCAAAATGTGACAAAGAGCTGATTCTCACTATCTATGTAACACAGAGCCTGCTACAAAATGTAACAGAAAGATGTCTACATCTACAAAAAAAAAAAATAGAACCATACTGACGCTATGAACTGCGCCAGGTTTTTCTTTCACAGGTCTTTCTCATACCAATTCTTGATGAATTAATTAAAAAAATTTAATTTAGGAAAACTGCCAAAATGAATTGGATCGAAAAAAAAAAAAAATAGAATTCTATAAAACATACAAAGTGTAAAAAAAGTGTACAAAATGAAATAAAAAAGTATTGTTTGAGATCCAAAGCACAAAAACACATTATCAGTCTGTAGAGATTAATCTATCACTCACCATTTCACTCAACTCTTTGTATGACATACAACACCTACATTAATACACACCTTATATAACTACCTCCTGCCCAAAATAACAAAATATTTTACCTTCTTTTCTGCTCCATATATCATAGACCTGAAATATATGACAACCTGTTGTCCGTTCTCAGCTCTCCACACCGTATCTGTCGAAGTGGCGCAGAATAACGCACAGCTCTAGTTCAACTGTGCCCATGCCAACTGTGTGGAGTCTGTATCTGTCTGCGCCACTGTAAATGAGATCTGACGAGCGCAGCTGTGGACCTCCTCCAACAAACATCTCAGCAAGTTGATCCTGCCAGGATCCCAGCGGTCGCCATGTCACGCACTGCAGACGATGCTGTCCTGGGCTTGATGGTACGTGGATATAACCATAACCATACAGCTGGCATCGGCCAAAAGAGTCCTGATGCCACACCTGGAGATGAAGCTTTGGCCATCCTAAAAGTAGAAATCACCTCTATATATTAAATCATGCTTAAGTGATTATAAACTCTTTCTGCGACACTAAAATACAAGATGAATACCTTGTAGGCCCTTAGTAGTGTAGTGCAAATCAATGGGATGACTCCAGTATGCCATGTCCCCAGTTTGAGGTATGTCTACCTGAGTCTGCCCTTCCTTCAGACCAGAAAGAAGTCTCCATGCTCCTCCTAAATGGCACAAAAAAAAAGGTGAAAAAGGTTTTATTAATTCATATTAACGCAAACTTTGATATGTCAAATAAACATTAAAATAAAAATTCATAAAATAAAAAACATAAATGGTTCTTTATTCCATTGAAATGCAAGACAAACACAATAATTGTCTATAAGACCAGCGTTTTTCGGTCACCACTGTACAAAGTCCCAAAGTGAATATGGAGATGGAAAAAAAAAAATCGATGGGGTGTTACTTTGCGAAACTGTGTTCCCCCATGAAACATTGTGGTTTTTTAGAACAAATCTTTTGGGAGAGAATGCAAAATTATTCAAATACAATGACTTTGCATACAAAAATTCCCCTCTATTTCCTCTATTTTTATTAACCTGACATCTCTTTAGGGGTCTGTAAAAATGTTTTATAATAAAATAAAAAGGATACCTGCGTGTACACCCCATTTGCAGAAGAGGCTCTTCTGTGGGAATCCGGTGGCCCCAATGATTTGTCCAATTATATGCAATTCTGCCATAAGAGTCCTGAAATATCATTATGTAGTATGTTAGTTATCACATCCATCAGTCCAAATGACTTTATAACCAATTTCATACACTGTATTAGCATACACCAATGTTCATATATATTTAGATTTATGCGATATCTGACAAATCGTTCTTTTCTGCTCCAACATACATCTTAACCATTTCTGTATGTTTGTGATTGAGTATTCGTACTTTATCGTCTTAAGTACTGACAAACTTCAAAAACGTCATACTTCTAGGCTATAAATACACTTTAAAAGTCGTTACAGGTTCTTTAGATGCATTAAAACAGGTTTTGATTACAGCCTTAGGTTTCAGTTAAGTCTTTCTACAGATACCTGGTAACTAGGGTAAACTAAAACTAGCAGATCGCTAACGGGAGCTAATTAGCGACCCATCTGCACTTGTTTTACAATTCCATTAACAAAGCAGAACAGTTACAATTCACACGCGTACCACAATCACCACAATCGATTCATTGATCGGCAACGCGGTAATGAGCTGATAACGCTAATCCAGTAGCCTTGTTCCTTGTTTACAGCGCGTTCATGTCGTCAAGGGTGATTTCCTTAGCAACTCACTTCCTCGTGCACGGTGCTTGTGGATATTTTTAGTTTGACAAGGTTTGTAGCTGCCATCTAGCGCCCCATGCTTGTGTTGCATTGCAAGCAAGGAGGAAGAAGCACCGTGCTAGACTTAACTTAAAGCATTAAGGTTGAGGTTTGGACTTCAGTAGGAAAACTAACAATAATAAATTATTATAATCCTTGTGGACAGTTATCCTTGTTAGAATTAAGCAAAATTTGGAGTAAGGAAGAAGGTATAGTAATATGGTGTGGGGATTTTAATGCACATAGTGTTACTGTACATGGGGAAGTTCAAACACAGAAAAAATGGCACAGTGGTGGAAGAATTTAAGGAGGATATTTTGTTAGTGTGCGTAGATGATGGGAGTGGAACATGGTTCAATATAAGGGATCAGTCAAAATCGTGAATAGGTCTAACATTAGTGACAGCAATTATAGCAGTCAAATGTCAATGGAAAGTACTAGATCAATCGACAATTGGGAGCGATCACTATCCAATAATTAGTACAGTAGGAGTAGAAGTACAAAGGGATATGGTATTTGAACAGCAAAGATGGAAATTTGAGAAAGCAGATTGGGAGAGCTGTTGGGATTTAATATGGAAGAGAATATTAAAGAGTGTTCAGAGAGATTGAGTTCAATTTAAATCAGAGCAGCAGAAGAATCCATTCCAAAAGCAAAAGGAAACAGAAGGGATAAAGTTGTTCCATGGTGGAATGAAGACTGTTCTAATGCTATTAAAATAGAAATAAAGCTTTTAGAATTCTAAAAAGAACATTGAATATAGAGGCAGTAGTAGAATGTCAGAAAGAAAGAGCTCAGGTTAGGAGGAAAATCAAACAGGCAAAAAAGAAATACTGGCGAGAGTATTGTTCTTCGATAGGTAAGGAAACTGAATTGGGTGAGGTATGGGGGTATGTTAAAGAAGATGATTGGGATATATAAAACTAGGAATATACCGATATTAACAGGAGAAGGAGTCACAGCTATCACAGAAAAGGAAAAGGCAGAAATATTAGTCGAGACCTTTCAAAGGCACATAGTAAAGAAAATCTTGATGAGAATTATAGAAGGAAAAGGCAGGACATTTTAATGGAACATCAATGTATTTATAATAGAAAACCTGATGGGACAGGAGTATTAGATGCTGATTTTGATATATGGGAACTTAAACAAGTATTATGTAAATTTAAGCACTCAGCTCCAGGAAAAGATAAAATATGTTATAATATCATCAAACATGCAGATGATAGTATTTTAAAAGCAGTACTGGAGTTATTTAATAGGATATGGATAGAGGGGAGGCTACCAAGATCATGGAAACATGCAATAATAATACTAGTAGCTAAGCCAGGAAAAGATGCAGCAATAGCTGGGAATCACAGGCCAATAGCACACGATTGCACGTCTGATGGCAGATGGAGTAGCCTATTCTGACGATGACTTTCATACCTTTTATGGACCTTGAGACTGCTATTTACTTGGCAGGCTATGGGACAGTCTCAAGCCTCCAGGTTTTCATCCAAAATATCTTAAATTGTGTTCCGAAGACAAACTGAGCTTGTACGGGTTTGGAACGAAATGTGGGTAAGTGATTAATGATGATATGTATCCCTTTAAGAGAAGAAAAATCATTCATAACATAAGTAGAAGGGAACAAGTCATTTTAACACATATATACGAACAGGACATTCAAATCTTAACCAAACACTATATATTATAGGGAAACATAATACTGGTCTATGTAATGTTTGTTTAACAGAGGAATCAGTGGAACACGTTATGATGATATGTAAAGCATATGAAAGAGAAAGGGATCGACTTAAAGATGAATTGTAATCCTTAGTAATTAAAGAATTTTTAGTAGTATTTTGTAGTATTAAAGTAGTATTTTGAATGATGGTCCAAATGAAGGAAAACAAATAAATGCAATCATGAGATTTTTTAGGAATGGAATAATGAACAGAGTATAAGATTTAGGTGAGAAACGGTATATTCTCTTCACACTCCATCACAGTAGGTGGATGTATCCACCTATGAAGTTGGTTCGCAACCTGCCATAAAACCAAAAGAAGAAGAAGAAGCACCATGCTCTTAACAGCCGGGTGTCCATTGAGCGGCAACCTCTCTCTCTCGTGAAGCCAACAAGCAAGTGACTAAAACTGCAATTCATCGACTGGCTGATTGAGGCTGGCTGCCAAAGGGAGTCAGTCCCATAGACTCACCATGTTAAAATGCAAAACTTTACAGCAGAAAAAAACATGTTTACAGCCTGGTTCAAAAAATGATTTTGGTCTATATAGCTAATTTTGCCCTTCATGACAACTGTGGGGGGGTGAATGTTTTTATAACTCATCCGTTTAAATTATATTAAGCCTTAAAGTTCTCCATAATTAAGGACGTGGCCACTTGAGTGACAGGTGTATTGCCGCTGCTGACAATGCCGTCGAGCTAGGTGGGTGTGGCTTCAGCAACCAGCTCCCGCCTTTTTGCCCATTTTCGATCATCCGGGAGAGTCACGATTTTTGAACCAGGCTGTTAAACATGTTTTTTTCTGCTGTAAAGTTGGCCATTTTAACATGGGGAGTCTATGGGACTGACTCCCTTTTGCAGCCAGCCTCAAGCGGCCAGTCGATGAAAAGGAGACTACGTCACTCCACACCCAATTTCGAGCTAGGTGGGCGTGACTTCAGCAACCAGCTCCCGCCTTTTTGCCCATTTTCGATTATTAGTGATGCGTGGTGACGCACTGCCAAGATGACGACGGCCCACTACGCCCAATTTGAGCTTCAAAAATGCTCTTCAGGAATCTACGGGTGACGTCACAGACACTACGTCCATGTTTTTATACAGTCTATGGTTTCCATCCAAAGTTGTGAATTTAACTTATGCGCAAAATTGGAATATTGCACAAAAAAATTGCGAACAAGCATTCGTATCCATCCAACAAATCAAAGAGAACAAAATCGTCACTTCCTGATAAACTGGCACTATACATCACTAAGAAAAGTAGGAGAAGCTACTGAATATCCTAATTTTCATATATAAAAAATGACTTGCACCTCAGAACGAGCAGACGAAACACAATGAATGTGGTTATTTCTTTCGGAGGTGGATGCTGCTGTTGGGGAACGCAGTCGTTTAACAGTTCTGGGAGGCAATTACACAGAAATACTTTGATGACAGACTTTGTTTGGGCATTTCCGAATGACCATAAGAACATTTTTTTGGATGCTGTGGAATGATATCGGTCCGCTGGTTAGTCAGGATTTACCATCCCATAGCGCAAAGTCACATTACTTTTTTGATGCACTTGGAGGAATTTTTTCCCAAAATGCATTTCCATCTCCCATTATTCGCATTAACCCTTTTTCGTACAAGTCAAAAACCACCTCAAGCGAGCATAAAAACATTTTTGCGAATTAAGGCATTTAATTACTTTTCTAACTTTTATTAATTTTTTCTACATTTTCTAAACTTTTAATCATTTTGAAACGCTGGATGGAAACCCAGCTTGACTGATGTGTTCTCGTTCTAAACTAATGTAGGCCTACTGTATGTCCAGTGCTGGGAAGGTTACTTTGGAAATGTCATAGGTTACAGATTACACGAGTAGTGTAGCTATTTAAATTACTGTACTAAACTTTTAATCATTTTGAAACATTTAAATTACTTTTCTAACTTTTATTAATTTTTTCTACATTTTCTAAACTTTTAATCATTTTGAAACATTTAAAGCAGACAGGGTTAACCTTACAGTAGTACTCAACACTGATAAAGTCAAATTTTTCAAAACCTTTCCTTCCCTTTCTACAAAACATATTTATACGTTGTATGTCAATGTGTAACAAGCTCTTGAAAGTTGTTAGAGTACATTGATGTTTGTTTGTTTGTTTATTGGTTGGTTGGTTATTTTCTTATTATATGGAAGTCCCATTAAAACAGAATTGAAAGTTTTATTAATGCTATAATCAGTTATTTTTGCTACTTTTTAAATGCCTTTATTACTGTTAACATTTAAAAACCCATATAAAGTAATCATAAAAATAATAAAAATATCAACAATAATTATTATGATTATTTAAACAAATGCATAACCATTGTAACAATTTATGGAAACATAAACCTTTTTTAAAATGTATAAAAATGACTTAATGACACAGTAATTCATCTCTCAGCTGTGATGCCATTTCCACCTCCACTAAATATTGTCAATAGTGAAGTTTTTCAGAATTTACTGAACTAGATAACAGTGCAGTCAAGATTAAAAATGAGACATATGATGAGAAACCCTGAAAAAGTGTGAAAATATTATTCATTTTGTGCATTTAGGATACATAAAATGCTACTAGGATGAATGTTTTGGCCTAAATTCAGCAACTTATATGACAGCTCCACTAAAGTTCTACTTAACATCCAGTTATAACATTATAGTTATGCTAGTAGAATGTTCCACATGTAAGAATAGCTATATTCATAGCATGTTCATGTGTGGTTTTTTTTAATAGTGAAGAAGAAAAAGGGTTAATTTCAAGTCTTTTTATAGATCATGTTTATCTTTTTGAAAACTTTGTTATTTAGCTCTTTACATTATTAGTTTGTTTGACAAATAGAGAGCAAAATACATTTGATTGCATGTCTGTCACTACACATCAGCTTCTTAGAACGTCCCCTAAAGGTTTCATGATTATTTAATACTTTGATGTTTACACAGCGCACTCAATAACAACATGTGCCAAACATAAGGTTCTCTTCTCCCTGTGGCCCAAAGTATCCACCTCAGGTAGACATTAACGCCACATCTCAAAGCCTCAGAGACCACATTTGTACAAAAACACAGACAAATAGTAAATATTTAATGAGAATCTTAATGGAAACACAAGGGACTGTGTGTGAGTGGATTCTGATGTAACCTAAGATTGACATGATGTGGTTATGAGAGTTCAGATCAAGAATGTAAGTGCATATCCTATTTTGAAGCACACAATAACCAAAAAAAAGTAATATATTTAAAATGCATTTATTTCATACTGAGTATAATTCAAATGTATTAACATTTATTGACTTAGGAGTCAAGACTCACTGGTATAAAAATCACAATAAAATTGAGCACTTGTTCACAATGCACATTTCTTAATATTAAGCCTAAAATGTGTTTTAATGCAATTACTGATGGGGATTGTATATCAGTCTTTAAATGCAAGATATTTAAAGTGTACCTAAAGTATTCTTTCAATAGTTCCACTTTAACATGATCAAAATATAACCCAGTACATCTGTAGTTGGACTTTAACACTACTTCTACACAATTAAAGTGCATTAAGTACAAAATGTTGTTCCAATTTTGCAGACTTTATGTACACCAGTTTAAAAATACAACTGCAGGGTATTTTTAAGTACATAAATATGTAAATGCATTTGTAGCATATTTAGCATTAAATAAATGTATTTCAAATACATTTTAGTATATTTATTTTTCACTATACAAATCAAATACAACTTAAAGACTTAAAAAATGTTTTCTCTCACACACAGCAGGTGTGAATGCATACTTTGTTTCTACTTCTACTATTACTACTAATTATTAGGCAAGCATAAGTTTAGTACATCAGTAAGTGATCTAAGTGCAGTCACCTTCACTTCATCACAAGTTAAAGAGCATAATAACTAAACTGCCTCACCTGTACTGATGAGTACTGAAAGAGGCCTGCAAGAGGACTATTGACACTGTTCTGAGGCCAATAAAACAAGCCATAATAGTGAAGACAATTTTGTTGGCCTTGTCACTCCAACTGCAAATATTCAGTGCAAATGTAAGTCGTGTGCAATTTTGTAAGTCGCTTTGGATAAAAGCGTCTGCTAAATGATTAAATGTAAATGTAAATGAGATGAAATTGGTGCATTTAAATGGACTTATTCACACTGGAAATCAAAATTTGTGGTTAATTACATTTTCAAATGCATTTGTGCTACTGCTAGCAAGCCAGCTACCTTTGAGGACTCAAATGGAATAAGTATTCATAAATAATATTTACACTTAATGCAATCAGTTTCCGCAAATGGTTTGAATTTCCTTAAACGATTAAACATTTGCTGAAAATGTACTCATCCTCAGGCTCCAGTCAATCAATTAACAGTTCTAAACCAATATGTTGATAGATTTTTATAGTTAAACGTCTTCATGATGGATTGTTTATTACAAACATACAGCTTTTTACAGCTCATGCAGCAATCAAACACGCACAAAACACACACACACACACAAAAACACACGCAAACACCCACAAACCAAAAAATCTGACTCAATATGTAACTTATGACGAACCATTAATGGTATTTAAAGTGTGATGTTCTAGTGGCACTCACCAATCATTCTCTCTCTGTGCCTTCAGTAACAGTGGCAAACCCCTACTAAAGATCTGCAGCATGAAGGAAGGATTTTAAACATTACAGTATTATTCTGAATCAGTATTTAATAACAGCGTCTGTGGGTCAATTTGATCTCTATGCTTTATATTAGATGTCTAATTTGAATGAATCAAAAGCTAACATCACTCAGACTGTGATGGCTCAAACTGCACCAGTGAAGATGTTCTTGTCTGTGACCCCGTGTGTTATTTTCCTTTATGTCAATGGGGTCATGCTCTTCACCTTGAGTAAAAAGACTGTTTTTCAGGAGATGCCTCGCTACATGCTGTTTGGTCACATGCTTTGGGTCGACACGCTTAATCTATGTATGAGTGTAGTGTTGTATATATGTGCCTTCAGAAGTATTTTAATTATGAAAAACCTCTGTCTTTTTCTTCTCATTTCTACAACAGCTCTCTTACATGTTTCTGTGCTGAATCTGTCTTTAATGTCACTGGAGAGGTATGTGGCCATCTGCTTTCCTCTCAGACATGCTGAAATCACCACTTCTGAAAGAACTAAAATGGCCATTGGTGTTGTTTGGATGATAGGCTTGATTCAGCCCCTCTCTGATATGATCATTTTCTATGCTATTGATTCTACGAGTGCAGTGATGAATTTGTTCTGCTCAAGAACTACTCTTTTCAGACTTCAGATCTATAAGAAACTTGAAATATCTATCACTTGTGTATTTTTTGTGTCTGTGTGTTTTGTTATTATCTTTACCTATGCCTCTATAGCAGCTGTGGCTAAAACAGTCTCCAGTGATAAAGCGTCAGCCAAAAAAGCCAACAAGACTGTTTTGCTGCACTTGTTACAGCTGGTTCTTGGTCTCATATCCCTTTTATTGGAACCCATTTTTGAAGCAATTTATGTTCGTGTTGACATTAATACTTCGGTAAACTTAATGTATTTTTTCTTTGTAGTCTTTATAATTTTCCCAAGATGTTTAAGTCCTCTTGTGTATGGCCTGAGAGACCAGGCCTTTGGCTGGTCATTTAAATACTACTTCACACTGGGTTTCATAAGGCAAAACAGATGTAAAACAGAGATACATTTAGTAGCAGGAGGTTGTAAAATATAGTTTATCTAATTGCCTAATTATCTAAAATAGTTTATCTAATTGTCTATCGAACTGATGTTACGATGTTCTTTAAAATGCTTTAGTTGATAATATTGTCTTTCATTTTATTGAGATAAAAAGATAATTTTCTAAAACTGCAAAATATGATCATGTGTGATGAGATATTGGAGTTCAACCAGACTAAAATAATTGCATCTAACAAAGAGATTAGTCAAAATGTTTGTTAGAACAAACCTCTGAATATAATCACAAATATGGGAAAGAGTTTTACAAGGGTTTTCGTTTTCAAACTCTGAAGTGAATAAAAGTGCAAAACGTTTGTACATTATTTACCCCCAATAGGTGCATATTAGTACCTTAAAGGTACATAGTATCTTAATGGTACTGTACATATTAGAAGGCCTATCTTTTGAAAGTGTACCGCTGCAGTGACAGCTTTTGTACTTTTTTTTTTTTCTAAAAGAGTGTATATTAATGCATTTACTGCCTGACTTATTGTTAGACTTCCTGTTATGATAGAAAATAAAACAATGAAAGAAAATAAAGTGTTACTAATGACCACTTGATTGCTGACATTGTGCTATGGTACTGTATAAATCAAACTTTTAAAAAAGCAGCAAAGCTGCGCAATGTTGTTGCATATGATTTGGCCTAAATGTAAAACATCCTCTTTTTTCATATACTACAGTGTAATATAGGCCTATATAAAGAATTTTTTAAGTCATTTAACATTAAAAGTGGTTTAACCGCATAACTTAAGTCTTTTCTGTTCTGAAACTGTGTATCAAACTGAGAGCAAGCTCAGCTGACAAAGTTGTGTGTATCTGTTGACTTAAGAAGGAATTTATTAAAACAAAAAAGCACATTTTCTACCCAGAAATTATTTCATGATTTAACCTGTATTTTATCTTAAAGATTCCAATATAAGTAAGTCCATAAAATGTACAGTGCAATCCTAACAACCAGACAAGCACTGCACAGACAAGCACAACAACAAAATTATATGGGTGGGGGGGGGGGGGGGTCGTGGCCTAGTGGTTGGAGAGTTAGACTCCTAATCCTAAGGTTGTGGGTTCGAGTCTTGGGCCGGCAAAACCACGACTGAGGTGCCCTTGAGCAAGGCACCGAACCCCCAACTGTTCCCCTGGCGCCGCAGCATAAATGGCTGCCCACTGCTCCGGGAGTGTGTTCACGGTGTGTGTGTGCACTTTGGATGGGTTAAATGCAGAGCACGAATTCTGAGTATGGGTCTCTGCATAAAATTGCACAAAATGGTGGATTGCTTTACAGCAGCAACAAACGCACGTGTACAGCCAGAGATGGTCTTATTATTGGAAGGTCTGCGGAGAATACTGTATATAAACGCCAACTTGGATCAGGTGCCTTGAAAACCAATCACATCACAGCCTTGACGCCATTGAATTAGAGTTGTGTGACAGTCAGTTGTTGTTTTTGGATACCTGGCAAAAATTTCCCTTGTCTTTTCTTATAAAACAGTAATTTATATAGACTTATACACATTGGAAATCAAAATTTGAGGCTAATTACATTATCACATGCATTTGTGCTACTGCTAGCAAGCCAGCTACCTTTGAGGACTCAAATGGAATAAGTATTCATGAATATTATTTTCACTTAAATATTTTAATGCAGTCAGTTTCCGCAAATGGTTTGAATTTCCTTAAACGATTAAACATTTGCTGAAAATTTACTTATCCTCAGGCTCCAGTCAATCAATTAACAGTTCTAAACAAATATGTTGATAGATTTTTATAGTTAAACGTCTTTATGATGGATTGTTTATTACAAACATACAGCTTTTTACAGCTCATGCAGACATGCATACACGCACACACACACACACACACACACACACACACACAAACTAGCCGGTGGGATTCAATACGTAACTTATGACGAAACATTAATGGTATTTAAAGTGTGATGTTCTAGTGGCACTCAGCAATCATTCTCTCTCTGTGCCTTCAGCAACAGTGGCAATGCCGTACTAAAGATCTGCATCATGAAGGAAGGATTTTATACATTACAGTATTATTCTGAATCAGTATTTTATAACTGCGTCTGTGGATCTCTACGCCTTATGTTAGATGTCTAATTTGAATGAATCTAAAGCTAACATCACTCAGACTGTAGTGATGGCTCAAACTGAACAAGTGAAGATGTTCTTGTCTGTGACCCCGTGTGTTATTTTCCTTTATGTCAATGGGGTCATGCTCTTCACCTTGAGTAAAAAAGACTGTTTTTCAGGAGATGCCTCGCTACATGCTGTTTGGTCACATGCTTTGGGTCGACACGCTTAATCTATTTATGAGTGTAGTGTTGTATATATGTGCCTTCAGAAGAATTTCATTTATGAAATACGTCTGTCTTTTTCTTCTCATTTCTACAACAGCTCTCTTACATGTTTCTGTGCTGAATCTGTCTTTAATGTCACTGGAGAGGTATGTGGCCATCTGCTTTCCTCTCAGACATGCAGAAATCACCACTTCTGAAAGAACTAAAATGGCCATTGGTGTTGTTTGGATGATAGGCTTGATTCAGCCCCTCTCTGATATGATCATTTTCTATGCTATTGATTCTACGAGTGCAGTGATGAATTTGTTCTGCTCAAGAACTACTCTTTTCAGACTTCAGATCTATAAGAAACTTGAAATATCTATCACTTGTATATTTTTTGTGTCTGTTTGTTTTGTTATTATCTTTACCTATGCCTCTATAGCAGCTGTGGCTAAAACAGCCTCCAGTGATAAAGCGTCAGCCAAAAAAGCCAACAAGACTGTTTTGCTGCATTTGTTACAGCTGGTTCTTGGTCTCATATCCCTTTTATTAGAACCCATTGTTGAAGCAATTTATGCTCATGTTGACTTTTATATTTTGACAAACTTAATGTATTTTTTCTTTGTAGTCTTTATAATTTTTCCAAGATGTTTAAGTCCTCTTGTGTATGGCCTGAGAGACCAGGCCTTTGGTTGGTCATTTAAATACTACTTCACACTGGGTTTCATAAGGCAAAACAGATGTAATACAGAGATACGTTTAGTAGCAGGAGGTTGTAAAATATAGTTTATCTAATTGCCTAATTATCTAATATAGTTTATCTAACTGTCTATCTAATTGATGTTACAATGTTCTTTAAAATGCTTTAGTTGATAATATTGTCTTTCATTTTATTGAGATAAAAAGATAATTTTCTAAAACTGCAAAATATGATCTTGTGTGATGAGATATTTGAGTTCAAACAGACTAAAATAATTGCATCTAACAAAGAGATCAGCTTTTGTACTTTTTTTTTCTAAAAGAGTGTACATTAATGCATTTACTGCCTGACTTATTGTTAGACTTCCTGTTATGATAGAAAATAAAACAATGAAAGAAAATAAAGTGTTGCTAATGATCACTTGATTGCTGAAATTGCGCTATGGTACTGTATAAATCAAACTTTAAAAAATGCAGTAAACCTGCACAATGTTGTTGCATATGATCTGGCCTAAATGTAAAACATGCTCTTTTTTCATATATTACAGTGTAATATAGGCCTAAATAAAGATGTTTTTTTAAGTAATTTAACATTAAAAGTGGTTTAACTGCATAACTGAAGTCTTTTCTGTTCTGAAACTGTGTATGAAACTGAGAGCAAGCTCAGCTGACAAAGTTGTGTGTATCTGTTGACTTAAGAAGGAATTTATTAATACAAAAAAAGCGCATTTTCTACTCAGAAATTATTTCATGATTTAACCTGTATTTTATCTTAAAGATTCCAATATAAGCAAGTCCATAAAATGTACAGAACAATCCTAACAACCAGGCAAGCACTGAAACATTATTAAGCAATATTAATACTTCAGTCCATTTTCTGTCAGTCATAATGACATGTGATGGTGCCAGCATTAGAGACATGTCATATAGCAATGGTTTCAGTAAATTAAATGATATTTAATCACTAAATTTTGCAATTGACCAGTCAGAATTATTTACAAAAATATATATTTAAAATACTCTGTTTATACACAAGATATTCCAAATATTAATTTAATTAAGTGGCTCTCTGACCATTGTGACAATGTGTTTTTCACAACTGTGAACATGAAGAAATGTTACACATAACAGTTTTCTTAAAAAGTAAATACACAGCCTGTATTATAACTGCAAAGGCAGAAACAAACAAAGAAATATAAACCACTGGGGTTGGATATTTTTACTTGATACTATTAATCATGTAATAAACCAAGGGTTATTTTTTTCTTTTCTTTTTTTAACAGGCATTTTGACAGGCACACAAACCAGCCACTGGGGTTCCTTACGTAGTTCATGACAGCTACTTTGCATTGATAATAAAAGTGGGATGTTCTCTGATCATTCTCTGTGTCTTCAACAACAGCGGTGACACAAGCTAGAAGATTTGCTATTATCAGGACTTTTGCAGTATTATTCAGTGCTTTATAACCGTTTTGATGATGTCTATGTTTAATTATTCTACATCTAACATCACTCAGACTGTACAGCCGTTGCATCAAGATTTGAAAACATTTTTGTCTGTGTCCTCATGTGTTATTTTTCTATATGTCAACAGGGTCATGATCTTCACTTTAAAGAAGAAGACTGTTTTTCAGGAGGCATCCCGCTATATTTTGTTTGGACACATGCTTTGGTTTGACACGCTTAATCTTGTAATGAGTTTAGTGCTGTTTGTGTGCGCTGTTTGTAGGCTTTTTGTTATGAAAATTGTCTGCCTTGTGCTTCTCGTTGCTGCAACAGCTCTCTATCAGGTCTCTACCTTGAATCTGGCTTTAATGTCACTGGAGAGGTATGTGGCCATCTGCTTTCCTCTCAGACATGCAGAGATCACCACTTACGGAAGAACTAATATGGCCATCGGTGTCATTTGGATGATAAGCTGCATTCAATCCCTGTCTGAGATTATTGTCTTTTATTCCATTGATACCACAAACATAGCACTGAATTTGTTCTGCTCAAGAACTACTTTTTTCAGGCTGCAGATCTACAAGAAACTTGATATAGCTTTCACATGTATGTTTTTCATGTCTGTGTGTTTTGTTATTATCTTTACTTATGCCTCTATAGCAGCTGTGGCTAAAACAGCCGCCTGTGATAAAAAGTCAGCCAAAAAAGCCAACAAGACTGTTTTGCTGCATCTAACACAACTGGGACTCTGTGCTGCATCTATCTTAGTTGGAGTTATCCAAGAAGTCATTTTTGTTTATACTGACTATATGACTTCATTGAATGTGATGTATTTTTGCTTTGTAGTGTTTATGATTTTTCCAAGATGTTTAAGTCCTCTTATATATGGCCTGAGAGACCAGGCCTTCAGCTGTTTATTTAAATATTACTTCACATTTGGTTTCAGAAGGAAAAACAGTTGTAATACAGAAATACATTTAGTATCAGGTGGTTGAGAAATGGCTGTTGAAATGTTATCTAAAATGCTTTAGAAAATAATATTTTGTCACTATATTTTCACTACATCTGTGTATAATTGCAAAATTTGAACTTATACAGAGCTACTGAAGTTCAGCCACAAAAAAAATTACTTGCAAGCATATTTAACAAACAGTGTTTACCAGTGCACTGACAACTGATATGGTTTTGCAAGTGTTGTTTTTATTTGTCAATGTTTTGCAACCTTTCTGGCCATGTGACAAACATAATCACAGTTACTTTTGATGTTCTTGTGTTTTTTTTTGTTTTTTTGTCTTTTGTCATTTTATGGAACATATGTAACATCAAAAAAGTCTTTTTGAAGGTTAAACAATAAGACAAATAAAATACTTTGTCAATACTACTGACTACATGGTCAAAAATTTCTTTCTCGCTAACGTAGGAATTCATTTTATAAGCAATTCATATGCAGTTCAGTTTATATGCAAAAGATAGATTCATTTTCACTGTTATATTTAATTTTTCATGTCAACAAATTTACAATACTGGCTTTACCAATTAGCTTTTGCATGAAACCTGTAAATTAAATCATTTAAACCTGTAAAAAAAAGTAATAAGTAATAAATACTTTATATAATATGTCTATAGTTTCATCATAAAAATGAAAGATAAACTGGTTTGTACGCATGTGGGGCACATGATCTGGCAAGCAGATGTCAGAACTTGCATACCACTGCTTGATTTTTTTCCCAAACCAGTGAAGCACAAACGCTGCCTTGCAGCCAGTTCTAAAGAGTTCATTGGTCATGTCACCCACAGTGCTGATTTCATACTACTGAGTGTTTCTAAATCATGCAGTGAAAACCATGTAGTGAAAATGATGCCCCATAGCTGACCCCACCCCCAGTGAATGAATGAATTTGCACTAGCACTGTATGTATTTTTTTTTTTTTACCTTGAAATAGTTTTAAAATTATTCTGATGGTAGGCCTATACACTGATTTTTAATAAGGTGAATGGCTTCTGTTTCTTTCCCCTGTTCCTCACAAACATTTGTTTAAGTAGAGCCCTGCACAGGCCTCAAATATAGGTGCTAGCCCAGCCCTGGCCCAAGACACTCAGTCCCTAGCCCGGCCCGTGTCCGACAGCTCATCAGAATTCTTGGCGTTTGGAGCATTTATTTGTTCGTTAAATGTAAGTTTTTGTTTTTTTAAAGTAGGCTAATGACCAAGCGGCCAGCGCAGACAGTGAGTTGATCATATGTTTGATCAATTTTGTCTTCTCAGATCATCACAACTTGCCTAGAATAAAATGTATAAATATATAAACAGTTCAAGCATATCACAGTGTTAGTTTAATGTTTAACCTATATAAATGTGCGCTATTAGACGCGTATCTAATCATTTGTGTGGAGAGCTAAAGTGCTTTACAGGACATGGAGGCGCCAGCGCTGTCATTTTTGCTCATAAAGGTAAGAGAATACATCACTCGGAACTGTAAAGGGTCTACTTTTATTTGTGTGCACTCACAATATCAGCAAAACTAAAGGGATAGGCCTACAAGATGCGCTTTCTGCAATTTCAGCCAGGAGCGCTTTACAATGATGGACCAAAAGCGAATACTTGCCTGCTAAATATATCTATAGAAAGCTTTAAATTACTACTTTAAACCTAAATAATTCAAATCAAAAACAAAAACTTGTTTTATGGATTTTATAAAATTCAATGAGTAGATGGTGGGATCATCATCATCTTTGCGACACAGACTCAGAAAACCCTAATTTATTAATAAATAAATCAAATATCTCCTTACTATTTCCCCCCGACACATTCATGGTAATTACTTTTGCTGGGGCTTTGCCCGCACGCTTTAGCCTATTGTGCGCATTTTTGCATTGCACATGACCAATTGACTCACTGTTTGCCGTGGTAATCAAATCAAAACTCTTCCAAAATGCAGCTTTTCCAGAACCATTGGGAACTTTTAGAAACTCCCTAAGCTCCAACTTCTCCCTGATGCTCTGCATGGTCAACTGTTACCTGTATCCTAATGCATGCATAAGCGTTGCGTATTGCATAGGCAATGAAGGCTATAATATTTATAGGCTACATCAGGACCCGACGGGCTTGCAGACCTCTACTGTGTATGTTTGGTTGGGCAGGTACAAAATTGTGCAAAATTGGCAGATTGCTTTACAGTAGCAACAAACGCACGTGTACAGCCAGAGATGGTCTTATTATTGGAAGGTTCGCGGAGAATGCTGTATATAAACGCCAACTTGGATCAGGTGCCTTGAAAACCAATCACATCACAGCCTTGACGGCATTGAATTAGAGTTGTGTGACAGTCAATTGTTTTTTTTTGGATACCTGGCAAAAATTTCCCTTCTCTTTTCTTATAAAACAGTAATTTATATGGACTTATACACATTGGAAATCAAAATTTGAGGTTAATAACATTATCACATGCATTTGTGCTACTGCTAGCAAGCCAGCTACAATTAATCATAAATATTATTTTCACTTAAATATTTAAATGCAATCATTTTCCGCAAATGGTTTGAATTTCCTTAAACGATTAAACATTTGCTGAAAATTTACTCATCCTCAGGCTCATCCTAAACGTCTTTATGATGGATTGTTTATTACAAACATACTGCTTTTTACAGCTCATGCAGACATACATACACGCACACACACACACACACACACACACACACACACACACACACACACACACACACACACACAGACAAACCAGCCGGTGGGATTCAATACGTAACTTATGACGAAACATTAATGGTATTTAAAGTGTGATGTTCTAGTGGCACTCAGCAATCATTCTCTCTCTGTGCCTTCAGCAACAGTGGCAATGCCCTACTAAAGATCTGCAGCATGAAGGAAGGATTTTATACATTACAGTATTATTCTGAATCAGTATTTTATAACTGCGTCTGTGGATCTCTACACCTTATGTTAGATGTCTAATTTGAATGATTCTAAAGCTAACATCACTCAGACTGTGGTGATGGATCGAACTGAACTAGTGAAGATGTTCTTGTCTATGACCCCGTGTGTTATTTTCCTTTATGTCAATGGGGTCATGCTCTTCACCTTGAGTAAAAAAGACTGTTTTTTCAGGAGATGCCTCGCTACATGCTGTTTGGCCACATGCTTTGGGTCGACACGCTTAATCTATGTATGAGTGTAGTGTTGTATATATGTGCCTTCGGAAGTATTTTAATTATGAAAAACCTCTGTCTTTTTATTCTCAATTGTACAGCAGCTCTCTTACATGTTTCTGTGCTGAATCTGTCTTTAATGTCACTGGAGAGGTATGTGGCCATCTGCTTTCCTCTCAGACATGCAGAAATCACCACTTCTGAAAGAACTAAAATGGCCATTGGTGTTGTTTGGATGATGGGCTTGATTCAGCCCCTCTCTGATATGATCATTTTCTATGCTATTGATTCTACGAGTGCAATGATGAATTTGTTCTGCTCAAGAACTACTCTTTTCAGACTTCAGATCTATAAGAAACTTGAAATATCTATCACTTGTATATTTTTTGTGTCTGTGTGTTTTGTTATTATCTTTACCTATGCCTCTATAGCAGCTGTGGCTAAAACAGCCTCCAGTGATAAAGTGTCAGCCAAAAAAGCCAACAAGACTGTTTTGCTGCACTTGTTACAGCTGGTTCTTGGTCTCATATCCCTTTTATTGGAACCAATTTTTGAAGCAATTTATGCTCATGTTGACTTTAATACTTTGGCAAACTTAATGTATTTTTTTTTTGTAGTCTTTATAATTTTCCCAAGATGTTTAAGTCCTCTTGTGTATGGCCTGAGAGACCAGGCCTTTGGCTGGTCATTTAAATACTACTTCACACTGGGTTTCATAAGGCAAAACAGATGTAAAACAGAGATACATTTAGTAGCAGGAGGTTGTAAAATATAGTTTATCTAATTGCCTAATTATCTAATATAGTTTATCTAATTGTCTATCTAACTGATGTTACGATGTTCTTTAAAATGCTTTAGTTGATAATATTGTCTTTCATTTTATTAAGATAAAATGATAATTTTCTAAAACTGCAAAATATGATCTTGTGTGATGAGATACTGGAGTTCAACCAGACTAAAATAATTGCATCTAACAAAGAGATTAGTCAAAATGTTTGTTAGAACAAACCTCTGAATATAATCACAAATATGGGAAAGAGTTTTACAAGGGTTTTCGTTTTCAAACTCTGAAGTGAAATACAAGTGCAAAAAGTTTGTACATTATTTACCCCCAATAGGTGCATATTAGTACCTTAAAGGTACATAGTATCTTAATGGTACTGTACATATTAGAAGGCCTATCTTTTAAAAGTGTACCGCTGCAGTGACAGCTTTTGTACTTGTTTTTTCTAAAAGAGTGTATATTAATGCATTTACTGCCTGACTTCCTGTTATGATAGAAAATAAAACAATGAAAGAAAATAAAGTGTTACTATTGACCACTTGATTGCTGACATTGTGCTATGGTACTGTATAAATCAAACTTTAAAAAATGCAGCAAACCTGCGCAATGTTGTTGCATATGATCTGGCCTAAATGTAAGACATCCTCTTTTTTCATATATTACAGTGTAATATAGGCCTAAATAAAGAATTTTTTAAGTCATTTAACATTAAAAGTGGTTTAACTGCATAACTGAAGTCTTTTCTGTTCTGAAACCGTGTATCAAACTGAGAGCAAGCTCAGGTGACAAAGTTGTGTGTATCTGTTGACTTAAGAAGGAATTTATTAAAACAAAAAAGCACATTTTCTACCCAGAAATTATTTCATGATTTAACCTGTATTTTAACTTAAAGATTCCAATATAAGTAAGTCCATAAAATGTACAGAACAATCCTAACAACCAGACAAGCACAACAACAAAATTATTTGGGGGGGATCGTGGCCTAGTGGTTGGAGAGTTTGACTCCTAATCCTAAGGTTGTGGGTTCGAGTCTTGGGCCGGCAAAACCACGCTGAGGTGCCCTTGAGCAAGGCACCGAACCCCCAAACTGTTCCCCTGGCGCCGCAGCATAAATGAATCAATCACATTACAGGTGTGTGTGTGCACTTTGGATGGGTTAAATGCAGAGCACGAATTCTGAGTATGGGTCTCTGCATAAAATTGCACAAAATGGTGGATTGCTTTACGGCAGCAACAAACGCCTTGAAAACCAATCACATTACAGCCTTGACGCTATTGAATTAGAGTTGTGTGACAGTCAGTTGTTGTTTTTGGATACCTGGCAAAAAATTTCCCTTGTCTTTTCTTATAAAACAGTAATTTATATGGACTTATACACATTGGGAATCAAAATTTGAGGTTAATTACAATATCACATGCATTTGTGCTACTGCTAGCAAGCCAGCTACCTTTGAGGACTCAAATGGAATAAGTATTCATAAATAATATTTACACTTAAATATTTTAATGCAATCAGTTTCCGCAAATGGTTTGAATTTCCTTAAACAATTAAACATTTGCCTAAAATGTACTCATCCTCAGGCTCCAGTCAATCAATTAACAGTTCTAAACAAATATGTTGATAGATTTTTATAGTTAAACGTCTTTATGATGGATTGTTTATTACAAACATACAGCTTTTTACAGCTCATGCAGACATGCATATGTTGCATGTCGAAATGAATCAATTCCAAGACGTGCATAATTTGATGGGTTCGTTTAATCTTGTTCACTGCACGGCATTTATTCACATTACACAAAAACTCTGCGTACATCCACAACACTACAAAAAAAAAAACTCTTCTTCTGTGTCTACTCCACGCATGCTCCTCTCTTTCGTGGGCGCCCTCTCCTGTAGGATCGCTATAACAACATGCCTACTTGAGTATCACTCACTATAAATTAATGCATTTGCACCAACCTTGATTTAAACACATTTCCTGCATTAACCCCATCATAAATTTAGAATACATATGAACTAAGTAAACAATAAAAATAAAATAAAGACATTTGGGGGGGGTAATCTTTCTCTAAACATTAACATTACAGGGAATGTTATTATGAGCCCCACACTCTACCCTCCAAAAATGAATGCTGTCTCAGCATTCCATAGTTCCCAGAGTCTCATAGAGTCTTGCAAAGAAGTACATAAGGGAGTCAGTCTCTATACTTGATGCTAATTAGTCTTGAAAATGTCATTGCATGACATTTATCTCCCATTTCATGTCATCTGCTGAAGTAGACACCACTGGCCACATGATGTCTGAAACATTGCTCCGCCATGGGACGGGCCACGCATCAAGTGCTGAAAGGTTTCAACCATAAACATACTCTATGCTCTATATATGTGCTGTTCTGACTGTATCATCATATTTTAGCAATCTATGTGCCAATGTCTGTTTACTGATACTTTATGTGTATTAAATGAAACATAATCCCATTAACTTTTTCTTCATCATGAACCTATGAACTGTGAACTGTGTTATTACTACTTCACATAGCAATATGAAATCAAATGACTTTATGTGTAATAGAGGGTGTGCCTAATGTATCATATGTCAGTGTTGTTGGTGGGTGCCTTCGTCTGAAAGGATATTTTCTTTGTGGCTGTTGAGTTGCTGCTGGGCTGATGTCGTCTGCCTCATCGGATGATGTCTCCTGTCCCCCTTCTGCCACCTCAGTTTCATCCTCCAATTCATCTGCAGACTTCTCTGAATTTCTGTCCTCTTCATCACACATTTCCATGGGCAGTACATGTTCGCATTCTGGCTCTTGGTCCAATTCTCCTTCTGTTGCCCTTAATTGGCACTCATCCTCCTCAGCTCTTCTTCAGGTCAGCTTTTTCTCTCTGCGCGTTGCTTTATCGGCAATGTTGTCCAGCCTCTCCAGTCATCCTCGTTATCGGAATCCTCTTCCATCTCAGCATCCACTTGGTGTGTGTCCTTTTTCCCTTTTTCCACTGTCTTTTTCCACTGTCACTTTCCCCCTTGATTGAGTTTTACTCCTGTTCTGCTGGACATAGTCAACAGGTAGGAAGTCGCAAGGCAGCCAAAAGTTTCGGTGTAGGACCCTCGCTTCCCCTGGGCAACATTCTGGCTTAACCACATACACTGGGCAGTCTGCATACTTCCTTTCTGTCACAACATGCACTCGATCCTCCCAGTATGACCGGAGTTTCCCCGGACCACCTCTTTCTTCCTGATTTCTCACCAAAACTCTGTTTCCCGGCTGGAGATCTGCTCCATATATCTTCTTGTCGTAGCCTTGTTTTACTCTCCTCTGTTCTTTCTAAACTGTCCATGATGCCAATTCATATGCCTCTTTCATGCGCTTTCTCCACTTGGGAGCATAATCACTATGCGACACTCCAATTGCCCTTGGCTTCAGGCCAAACATTACATCAATGGGCAGCCTCGGGTTTCTGCCATACAGAAGGTAATACGGGGCATAACCTGTCACTTCACTGCGCGTACAGTTATACGTGTGGATGACCTTGTTTAGAGAGCTCTTCCAATCAGCCTTGGCTTGACTCGGCAGGGATCTCAGCATTGACAACAATGTTCTGTTAAATCTTTCCACCTGCTCGTTTACAGCAGGGTGGTATGGAGTCGTGCGGGAGTGTTGGATATCACAGATTACCTCCACGTGCTCAAACAACTTGTTTTCAAACTCCCTTCCCCGATTGTGGTGGAGTATAGTGGGGAACCCATATCTGAGAACAAAGTCGCCAAAGATCTTTTCTGCTGAGGTTTTTGCAGATTTATTGTTGCAAGCGTACAAGCGAACAGGTCTGCATGTAACTCTCCATGTCCAGAGGCATCCTTGACAGCCCATCAGCATCCCGGTGTACGTGGCCTGGTCTATATTTGATGGTAAAATTGTAGTCAGCCAACTCTGCTATCCATCTGTGGGTGGTGGCATTGAGTGATACAGGTATTCACGGAATCGTTCACAAATTGCCCACTTCATCTCAAAAAATACCACACCCAGTCCGTTAGCCAATGACCACCAGTTTCCCTTTCTGCCTCTGATATAGTACGGCACCCAGTCCGTCTTGTGATGCATCACAATGCAAGATGAAGGGCTGTTCAAAATCAGGGTAGCCCATGATCGGAGGATGAAGCAAAATTCAAGTAGTCGGTGGAGGACATTCTGATGTTTTTCTGTCCAAGTTATTGGCTGACTGGAATGAAGTTGGGCTGGTTTTCCCCCTTTACCCCGACCCTTCTAACCGTTGTCATCTTTACTGCTTGTCCCCTTTCCTGAAGGCTTTCCTGTTGACAATAGTACATAGAGGGGTCTGGCAATTTGGGAAAAACTGGGAATGTACGTGCGATAGTATGACAGGAACCCCAGCAGTTGTCTCAGATCTCCGACCGTCTTAGGCTTACGGTCTCTGACTTCACAGTAGCGGGTTTGGTGTCTGCTGGATAAATGTACCTGACTTGCTGAACTCGTCCTGGTACAGTGCGGGGAGCAAGCATAATATCCACATTGCTGATGTTGGTAACTGGGATGTGAACTTTAGTCAAGTTTCCTTTCTGAAGACTGATTACCATCTTAGTTACATCAAGTCCCTCAGGCCACTGTGGAATAACTTCTGGTTCAAACAGGACTTCCTGTTTTGAGACTAGAGGACCAGCTCTCACTCTGCATTTCACCGCTTTTGTCTGTCCGGCCGCAACTACTGTAGTAATCCGTCCAATTTTCACAATTCCTTCTTTTACAACTTGGTCGTCATCCTGCATCATTCTAATCAATACAACAGCTTTTTTGCAGTCACATGAGAAGGCTTCCTTTACCACTTCTGGAATGATATCAGGTAGGGATGTGCATTTTAAGCAAAAGTAATAATCGATTATCGCTGGGTATTATTTGATTAGTAGTCGAAAATCGCACCTCTCCCGTGCATGCACCCACGCACGCATAAACACACACCCATAAAAAGAGAGAGAGGGAGACAGACTATTCAGGCTTTCAATCTGTAAGATAACAAACTGTTTTATTCATTAGAGAAAGGTCTATCCTAACCCAAGCCAACTGATGGTTGTATGATTGCTGAAACATATTAATATAACATAACCGAATGACAGCACTTATTAACATAACAGTCCGTCAATTATCAACTGCTCACAAGGCTGTAGGAGCCTAGGACATTTCTATTTTTAAAATGAGCATGAACATTAATAGAATTTTTTAAAAAGTTTACAGATTAATTAAGATTAGAACAGTTTAATTCAGATATGAATATTAGGCTTAGAACACATTACGCGCTAAAACAGAATATCATTCTTAAAACACATTATGCGCTAAAAAATATTGTGAACAGCCTGAATGACAGCACTTACGTGAACATTAATTTTAACGTCTGTATTTATAACAATAACCTATTTCATATTTTTATTTTAAAAAAATGAGCATGTCCACAGTTCTACAGTTATTGGCAGCACTACCCTCTGGCGTTGTCCCCCTTCCCCTGCTGGCCTGTACTCACACTGCACTTTACGCTCCGGGCCGGTGTTCTGTCGATCTCTGCTGCCCTGTCAGATTTTGCTACCTCCCATGAAAAAAGTAGATAGTACTTACAGTATATGGACCCACCAAACTGAGGGGGAGCTTTTAATTGAAACGAGGGAATTCATATCGAGCCTTACACGGCCGGCCCTGTCACGGTGTCTGTTCTGTGTCTCCCTGGGTGGCCACTAGAGGTCTCACTTCCCCTTGTTGTCACCTCCTTCAGAACTACATTTCCCACTAGCCTTATCTGTTCATCACTGTTCATTGTATTCAGCTGTCACCACTTACATTGTTTGCACCTGTGTATAAATACCCTGGTTGTTTCTGTCATTGTTACGGAGTCCTTGTTGAATGTCACCCTGCGTTTTCCTGGTTCCCTGGTTCCCTGGTTTTTCGTGTTTCTGGATGTTGTCTATGTTTCTTGTTTTGGACGGATTACCTGGATTTTGACCTTTGCCTGGATGTTTTCTGATTTTGGATCACCCCAATAAACATACTGCTTTTGGATCTACCTGTCTGTGTGCGTGTCGTGACAGAAGGACTCCGTCATGCCTAGATCCAGCGGGATGTTTTTTGAGGTTTCTCCCCCAGCCATCGAGCGGGAGAGAAGGATAGAGTTTGAGGGAACCCGCCTGGTCATTTTTCGTGGAACCCGGGGAGGTCGCAGAGGAGTGAGTGGTCGAGAGGAGGCTCAGAATCGCTCTCAACCATGGCCCCCCTTCGATCTGGGGCTCGTGTGGGATGGATCAGAGCCACTGTCTCACCATGGCGGACGGAGAGGGGAGAAGAAGCGCACGTCCGCCATGGTGGCGCCACTGCCCATGATGCCACTGCCAGGGCCAGCGCCACGAGGCAGGATGGACGCCAGCCCAGCGCCACAGCACAAGGTGGTCACCAGCCCCACGCCACAAGGCCAGACGGCCGCCAGCCCAGCGCCACTGTCCAAGATGGCCACTGAGACCTTTTTGAATTACTTCTCCAGGTTGAACAAGATCCTAGAGGTTCCCAGGAGTGTTCACGTCACGGCTGCTGAGCCAGCGCCACAGTACAAGATGGCCGCCAGCCCGGCGCCACAGCACAAGATGGCCGCCAGCCCTGCGCCACAGCACAAGATGGCCGCCAGCCCAGCGCCACAGCACAAGATGGCCGCCAGCCCAGCGCCACAGCACAAGATGGCCGCCAGCCCAGCGCCACAGCACAAGATGGCTGCCAGCCCAGCACCACAGCACAAGATGGCCGCCAGCCCAGCACCACAGCACAGGATGGTTGACTCAACGCCTGAGTCTTCCGTCAAGGAGCCACCGGCACGTCATCATAGAGGCCGCAGGAGGAGGAGACAGGCGTCAGCCGTTCCTCAAAGTCCGGAGGACGTTCCCGAGCAGGCCGCTGCCGTCCAGGAGGACGTTCCCCGAGCAGGCCGCTGCCGTCCAGGAGGACGTTCCCGAGCAGGCCGCTGCCGTCCAGGAGGACGTTCCCGAGCAGGCCGCTGTCGTCCAGGTGGACGTGTCCAAGGTTCCCGATGCAATGCACGAGGCCGAGGCGGTGCCCGAGGCGGCGCCCGATGCCGAGGCGGCGCCCGATGCCGAGGCGGTGCCCGAGGCGGTGCCCGATTCCGAGGCGGTGCCCGATGCCGAGGCGGTGCCCGATGCCAGGGCGGTGCCCGATGCCGAGGCGGTGCCCGATGCCGAGGCGGTGCCCGATGCGGTGCCCGATGCGGTGCCCGTTGCCGAGGCAGTGCCCGATGCCGAGGCGGTCCCCGATGCCGAGGCGGTCCCCGATGCCGAGGCGGTGCCCGATGCCGAGGCGGTGCCTGATGCGGTGGAAGGTGGTTCCCGATGCAATGTCCGATGCCGAGGCGGTGCCCGATGCCGAGGCGGTGCCTGATGCGGTGGCCGAGGCGGTTCCCGATGCAATGTCCGATGCCGAAGCAGTGCCCGATGCCGAGGCGGTGCCCGAGGCGGTGCCCGATGCCGAGGCGGTGCCCGAGGCGGTGCCCGATGCCGAGGCGGTGCCCGATGCCGAGGCGGTGCCCGATGCGGTTCCCGAGGCGGTCCCCCGATGCAATGACCGAGGCGGTGGTCGAGGCAGTTCCCGATGCAATGCCCGAGGCCGAGGCGGTGCCCGATGCCGAGACGGTGCCCGATGCCGAGACAGTGCCCGATGCCGAGGCGGTGCCCGATGCGGTGCCAGAGACGGTGCCAGAGACGGTTCCCGATGTAATGCCCGAGACCGAGGCTGTTCCGGAGGTCGAGGCGGTGCCCGATGTTGTTCCCGATGCCGAGGCGGTGCCCGATGTTGTTTCCGATGCCGAGGCTGTGTCCGATGCCGAGGCGGTGACCGATGCCGTTCCGGAGGTCGAGGCAGTGACCGATGCCGTTCCGCAGGTCGAGGCGGTGCCCGAGGCTGTGCCCGATGCCGAGGCTGTGCCCGATGCCGAAGCGGTGCCCGATGCTGTTCCGGAGGCCGAGGCGGTGCCCGAGTTGGTTCCAGAGACCGAGGCGGTGGCCGATGCGCAGGCCGAGGTCGTTCCCGAGGCGGTGCCCGATGCGCAGGCCGAGGTCGTTCCTGAGGCGGTGCCCGATGCAGAGGTCGTTCCCGAGGCGGTGTCCTTGTCCAAGGCCGTTCCCGAGGCCGTTCCCGAGGCGGTGCCCGATGCCGAGGTCGTTCCCGAGGCGGTGCCCGATGCAGAGGTCGTTCCCGAGGCGGTGTCCTTGTCCAAGGCCGTTCCCGAGGCCATTCCCGAGGCCGTTCCCCGAGGCGGTGCCCGATGCCGAGGCCGTTCCCGAGGCGGTGCCCGATGCCGAGGCCGTTCCCGAGGCGGAGCCCGATGCCGAGGCCGAGGCCGAGCCCGAGGCCGTTCCCGAGGCGGTGTCCTTGTCCGAGGTCGAGCCCGAGGCCGTTCCCGAGGCGGAGCCCGAGGTCGTGCCCGAGGCCGTTCCCGAGGCGGTGTCCTTGTCCAATGCCGTTCCTGAGGCCGTTCCTGAGACCGTTCCCGAGGCGGTGCCCGATGCCGAGGTCGTTCCCGAGGCGGTGTCCTTGTCCGATGCCGTTCCTGAGGCCATTCCCGAGGCGGTGCCCGATGCTGTTCCGGAGGCCGATGCGGGGCCCGAGATGGTTCCGGAGGCGATACCCGTGTCCAAGGCCGTTCCCGAGGCGGTGCCCTTGGCTGAGGCCGTTCCCGATGCCGTTCCCAATGCCGTGACCTGGCCATCGCCACAGCCTGCTCCTTACTGGCTCCCCGATTGGCAGGTTCCGTTCGGGCCACTCAAATGGCGAATTCCTCCCTGGACGTCTGCACAACGAGAATGGACTGATCCACCGTGGCCACCTGAACTGCCTGGCCCCTCGTGGTCCCCTGAACTTTCGGGTCCACCGTGGCCACCTGAACTGCCTGGTCCCTCGTGGTCCCCTGAACTTTCGGGTCCACCGTGGCCACCTGAACTGCCTGGTCCCTCGTGGTCCCCTGAACTTTCGGGTCCACCATGGCCCCCTGATCGGACCGAGCCACCTGGGCTACCAGGGGAGCCATCGCTGCCGGTCCCAGTTCCCCTACACGGGCCTGGCCCGCCATCCCTCCCCCTGTTCTGCCTCCACCAGTCCACCTCCCTCCTGGTCTCTTTGTTTTGTGTTTATTTTTTTCTGAGGAGCATCTGGAAGCTGCTCCTTAGAGGTGGGGTAGTGTCACGGTGTCTGTTCTGTGTCTCCCTGGGTGGCCACTAGAGGTCTCACTTCCCCTTGTTGTCACCTCCTTCAGAACTACATTTCCCACTAGCCTTATCTGTTCATCACTGTTCATTGTATTCAGCTGTCACCACTTACATTGTTTGCACCTGTGTATAAATACCCTGGTTGTTTCTGTCATTGTTACGGAGTCCTTGTTGAATGTCACCCTGCGTTTTCCTGGTTCCCTGGTTTTTTTCGTGTTTCTGGATGTTGTCTATGTTTCTTGTTTTGGACGGATTACCTGGATTTTGACCTTTGCCTGGATGTTTTCTGATTTTGGATCACCCCAATAAACATACCTCATTAGACACCACCTGTATGAGTGATTAAAACAAAACTCCCGGGGCTAATCAGAATTCTCTGCCCGAGTGCGACCTGAGCCCTTGTAGCTGTCCTCATTACACAGCTGCTGTTGCAGCCATTATAATAGTTTAGTTTTGGTTTTTAATGTCAAATTGGTCATATTTCATTTCGATTCTTTATTAATTTAATTCAGAAATATGATTGGAACATTTTCTGTTTGTTAAATTCAAGTTTGTTTGTTTTTTAAATAGCCTACAAAGCGGCTAGCGCAAGACAGTGAGTTGAGCATTTTTGTCAGTTTATCCTTCTCAAAAAAAAAAAAAAAAAGATTAGCATAATATTTTATGAATATATTACTCCTGTATACTCCGCCAAAAAAATTATTTAAAAACAGTATGTGGCACCTGTCATTCTTCACATTTAAAATGAAAAACAGCACTAGGCTTACTGACGATTTTTTAAACTCGAATTGATTTATTTCATGAGACACTCATTTGTATTAAATTGTTCAGTTTTTTTTTTCCAACATGCACTCAAATATTTATTGGTTTTTATTTCGTGCTGCAAATATTAAACAGGAAAATATAATTGATTCACATGCCGCTTAGAGGCGAATATCTCACTTCAAATTAAAGAGTGTAAAAAACATTTATTGTTTGTATTTTATCTTAAAATTGACAGAAGCCTGAGGCTTTGTGTTATAATAAAAACTAACAAAGCCCAAAGCTTATTGCGATTAAAACGTTACCTATTATTTCAAAGCATTTATACCATAATTAAAAGCTTGTGAATAGTCACATAACGTTATTTACTTCAAAAAAATCAACATAACAGAGTCGATTTTTTTTATATATATGGGCGGTAAATGTTTATGGTTATCAACCAGTGGAATATAACATTTTATTCTTTTTAACAAATAACTAATTTTAATGCAACTAACTTGTAATCGACTTAATACGTGGGAAACAGGAAGTTTCTCACTCAGCACAGTGGAGTGCATCATTTTGTTAACTTTGTGGTTCATTATTTGGAGTCGTTTGGGACGCGGTGACACAGAAGACCCTCTCACAACACATTGCTTTATAGATCTTTTGCATTTGCCGCTCAGAAATGTTCCCGTAATCATGCTGCACGTATCAATAGTTCTCAGCTCTGGGGCAGTTAGCGCTCACACTGCATGTGTACCGCACCCTAATTAAACTGAACCATGCTCTGGCCCACCTCTTCCAACCAACCACGTCCGAGCACAGCACGGAGCAATCACATTAGTCAACCGAACCGGGCTTCGGGGGTCAGATGCGCTCGGGCATTAAATCGCATTAAATAAAATAATCGAAAACAATAATCGAAATCCTCCCATTAAATCGACTAATCGAATATTAGAAAATCGTGACCCATCCCTAATATCAGGGTACTGCTCCATTCCCTTTGTCACCAGCTGCTGAATAACATTATAACCAATAATTGGAGGCTGCCCCACGCCTTGCTCACTGGAGAGAAGCACAGGTACCAGGAGTTCTGCCTGGCCCCCTCTTTTCGGCCCAAGTTGAAACTTCAACTCCACACATCCCGAGAAGGGTATATCGGTTTGGTTGGCTGCTCGGCCAATAAGGGTTTCACCTTCATCCAGCACCTCAGTTAGTTTGCGTGTCGCAATGTGGGGAAAGCAAATATTCTTCCATTCCTCATTGATGATGGTCACCTGTGACCCTGTGTCCCAGAGCGCCTGCACGGGCACGCATTCAAAAAAAACAGTCAACCATACATCTAGGACCAATGAGGTTCTCCAAGCTTGGATATCGTCAAAAAGGTATGTGGTTGGTGTAGGTGGTAGCTCTAGCATGCTCTGTTTTTCCTCTTTGTTCTAACTCCGCCTCCAGCTGTTTAATCCTTTGTCACAGGAGCTCTTGAGTTTTCTCTTGTTGGTCGCAGTAACTCAGAATGGAGGTTGAGCTGTCTGGTCTCATGGAATGAACAGGTATTTTTACATCGCTTCTGCCCTCTGATGAATTCTTTGGTGCTCTACATCCCCGGGCGGCATGACCCACGACTCCACATCTGAAGCAGTGCTCGCATCGATCCTCTTCTCCTTTCTCCTGACAAGCTCTGCATCCCTTTCTGTAGCTGGACCTTCCCTTGACTATACGCTCAGGAGGGTTGTTTTGTCCTTTACAGAGTTCCGCAACTTCCTCTCTCAGGAGTTTAACCATCTCATATAACTCTGATTCTCCCCGCCCCTCTGCTGCTGGTGCCTCTCTGCCTCCCTGTTTGACAATATCACTTGACTGTTCCTGAACCAACACTTTGGCGGTCATTTCATCCTGCGCGCATGGACGAACCTGCATTTCTGGACACAATTTGTGTATGTAGGGTCAAAAATTAGGTCTCTCAGGTAATATTTTACATACATGTTAGGTACATTTAACTATATGTTTTACTACCCTTCATCTATTTTGTAACCAATTCAAGTGTAACCATAACAAAATATTGTTATTAAACCATTTCAATTATTAATTATGTGCTAACTAATCTCAATTCAATATTAACTTTGAAGTGCTACCTATTGCAATACAATATAGTCACTTAATAGCAATGCTCTCCCACATATTTAGCTATTGTAACTGCGCTTATTTCCGTCGTTGGTATAAGTGGCAGTGGGTGGTAACAAACTAGAAATGTACAGTTTTATACCATCGTGCTGATAACGTTTCTTTAGTCCTTCGGCAATCCTACAGCCTAAACCACTGTAGGGAAACCACCCTTACATGTACTTTTGCCACTTTACTTCCTGTGTTCTTCTTTTGTTTATTTAGTCTTTCTGTTTCATCACTGGCAGCTTCGTTCATTTTGTTTATCAACATTTCATCTGAGATTTTTGAATCGTCCAGGTATGGCCTCATCTGAAGTTTAATATGATCTCTGATCAAACCTGTGCCAACCGAGCATAGAAACTTCTTCTGAATGTGCTCTGTACTGAAATACTCGCCACCTTCTTCACAAGTGCGCTTGTAGTACAGGTCTGTAGAACTGTCCTCCTTGGAATGTCCCTTCAATATTGTTTTCAGCTGTGAAAGAGTGAGATCTCTTTTAATTTCCAGCATATTGCGTGAACTCAATCCTGGGCTGATAGCTGTTATTACTGCTTCAATAATTTCTGCTTCACCGTGGCTTCTTCTCAGCCCTTTGTCAACCTGGTGCATCAAATTAGTGAATGACAGTTTATCCTTTTGCCCACTCCAATCTAACCGCAGACTTTGAAGTCCCTCCTCACAGTGACTTCAGGGGCCATGCCAATAAATTCTTGTTCTTGAGGCAGATTTTTTTCCTTTCTCACCCTCTTTCACTTTTATTTTTCCCATTTTATCTCTCATCTTCATATTTCCAATCTGCAATTCTGAGAGATTTTGCTGTGAATCCGCCTCATTCACCACATCCTGTTCAATCCGCGAGCTGTCTGTCTCCATTTTATTGCTGCGGCCATTTTCCTCATCCTCGTTTTCTCCCTGCGCCTCCATGAATGAAAACATTGAACACAAATAGTGCTTTGTTACGCATTCCTCCTCCCTCTCAATCGCGGCATCAATCGACTCTGTAATCTTTCTGATAAGTGTGCGCCTAGTAGAGACATTTGCGGTAGGGATTTTGTTACAATCGCATACCTCCTTCACTTGGTAGAGTGCCAACAGCCACAGTCTCTCCGTTACCCATTTGGCTAGAGCTTACAGATCCATCTCACGCTCCTGATATGCATCCGCATACTCGGCCAAGACTCTCCGGTCTCTCGCGTGCTCACGGTGATCCCTTCGTCTTGCACTCCGGCTCGCACTTCTTACAAATCCCAGCGGTGCCTCCAAGTTTATTGCATGTCGAACTGAATCAATTCCAAGACGTGCATAATTTGATGGGTTCGTTTAATCTTGTTCACTGCACAGCATTTATTCACATTACACAAAAACTCTGCATGCATCCACAACACTACAAAAAAACTCTTCTTCTGTGTCTACTCCACAACCGCTCCTCTCTTCTGTGGGCGCCCTCTCCTGTAGGATCGCTATAACAACATGCCTACTTGAGCATCACTCACTACAAATTAATACATTTGCACCAACCTTGATTTAAACACATTTCCTGCATTAACCCCATCATAAATTTATAATACATAGGAACTAAGTCAACAATAAAAATAAAATAAAGACATTTGGGGGGGGGTACTCTTTCTCTGAACATTAACATTAACATTACAGGGAATGTTATTATGAGCCCCAAACATACACGCACACACACACACACACACACACACACACACACACAAACCAGCCGGTGGGATTCAATACGTAACTTATGATGAAACATTAATGGTATTTAAAGTGTGATGTTCTAGTGGCACTCAGCAATCATTCTCTCTCTGTGCCTTCAGCAACAGTGGCAATGCCGTACTAAAGATCTGCAACATTAAGAAAGGATTTTATACATTACAGTATTATTCTGAATCAGTATTTAATAACAGCGTCTGTGGGTCTCTAAGCCTTATGTTAGATGTCTAATTTGAATGAATCTAAAGCTAACATCACTCAGACTGTAGTGATGGATCAAACTGAACAAGTGAAGATGTTCTTGTCTGTGACCCCGTGTGTTATTTTCCTTTATGTCAATGGGGTCATGCTCTTCACCTTGAGTAAAAAGACTGTTTTTCAGGAGATGCCTCGCTACATGCTGTTTGGTCACATGCTTTGGGTCGACACGCTTAATCTATTTATGACTGTAGTGTTGTATATATGTGCCTTTGGAAGTATTTCAATTATGAAAAACCTCTGTCTTTTTCTTCTAATTTCTACAACAGCTCTCTTACATGTTTCTGTGCTGAATCTGTCTTTAATGTCACTGGAGAGGTATGTGGCCATCTGCTTTCCTCTCAGACATGCAGAAATCACCACTTCTGAAAGAACTAAAATGGCCATTGGTGTTGTTTGGATGATAGGCTTGATTCAGCCCCTCTCTGATATGATCATTTTCTATGCTATTGATTCTACGAGTGCAGTGATGAATTTGTTTTGCTCAAGAACTACTCTTTTCAGACTTCAGATCTATAAGAAACTTGAAATATCTATCACTTGTATATTTTTTGTGTCTGTTTGTTTTGTTATTATCTTTACCTATGCCTCCATAGCAGCTGTGGCTAAAACAGCCTCCAGTGATAAAGCGTCAGCCAAAAAAGCCAACAAGACTGTTTTGCTGCACTTGTTACAGCTGGTTCTTGGTCTCATATCCCTTTTATTGGAAGCCATTTTTGAAGCATTTTATGTTCGTGTTGACATTAATACTTTGGCAAACTTAATGTATTTTTTCTTTGTAGTCTTTATAATTTTCCCAAGATGTTTAAGTCCTCTTGTGTATGGCCTGAGAGACCAGGCCTTTGGCTGGTCATTTAAATACTACTTCACACTGGGTTTCATAAGGCAAAACAGATGTAAAACAGAGATACATTTAGTAGCAGGAGGTTGTAAAATATAGTTTATCTAATTGCCTAATTATCTAATATAGTTTATCTAATTGTCTACCTAATTGATGTTACAATGTTCTTTAAAATGCTATAGTTGATAATATTGTCTTTCATTTTATTGAGATAAAATATCATTTTCTAAAACTGCAAAATATGATCATGTGTGATGAGATATTGGAGTTCAACCAGACTAAAATAATTGCATCTAACAAAGAGATTAGTTAAAATGTTTGTTAGAACAAACCTCTGAATATAATCACAAATATGGGAAAGAGTTTTACAAGCGTTTTCGTTTTCAAACTCTGAAGTGAAATACAAGTGCAAAAAGTTTGTACATTATTTACCCCCAATAGGTGCATATTAGTACCTTAAAGGTACATATTAGTATCTTAATGGTACTTTATATATTAGAAGGCCTATCTTTTGAAAGTGTACCGCTGCAGTGACAGCTTTTGTACTTTTTTTTTTCTAAAAGAGTGTATATTTTACTGCCTGACTTATTGTTAGACTTCCTGTTATGATAGAAAATAAAACAATGAAAGAAAATAAAGTGTTGCTATTGACCACTTGATTGCTGACCTTCGTGCTATGGTACTGTATAAATCAAACTTTTAAAAATGCAGCAAAGCTGCGCAATGTTGTTGCATATGATTTGGCCTAAATGTAAAACATGCTCTTTTTTCATATATTGCAGTGTAATATAGGCCTAAATAAAGAATTTTTAAGTCATTTAACATTAAAAGTGGTTTAACTGCATAACTGAAGTCTTTTCTGTTCTGAAACTGTGTATGAAACTGAGAGCAAGCTCAGCTGACAAAGTTGCGTGTATCTGTTGACTTAAGAAGGAATTTATTAATACAAAAAAGCACATTTTCTACCCAGAAATTATTTCATGATTTAACCTGTATTTTATCTTAAAGATTCCAATATAAGTCCATAAAATATACAGAGCAATTCTAACAAACAGACAAGCACAACAACAAAATTCTTTGGGGGGGGGAGGGGCTGGGGGTCGTAGCCTAGTGGTTAGAGAGTTTGACTCCTAACCCTAAGGTTGTGGGTTCGAGTCTTGGGCCGGCAAAACCACGACTGAGGTGCCCTTGAGCAAGGCACCGAACCCCCAACTGTTCCTCGGGTGCCGCAGCATAAATGGCGGCCCACTGCTCCGGGAGTGTGTTCACGGTGTGTGTGTGCACTTTGGATGGGTTAAATGCAGAGCACGAATTCTGAGTATGGGTCTCTGCATAAAATTGCACAAAATGGTGGATTGCTTTACAGCAGCAACAAATGCACGTGTACAGCCAGAGATGGTCTTATTATTGGAAGGTCTGCGGAGAATACTGTATATAAACGCCAACAGTGGCAATGCCCTACTAAAGATCTGCATCATGAAGGAAGGATTTTATACATTACAGTATTATTCTGAATTAGTATTTTATAACAGCGTCTGTGGATCTCTATGCCTTATGTTAGATGTCTAATTTGAAGTTCTTGGTCTCATATCCCTTTTATTGGAACCCATTTTTGAAGCAATTTATGTTCATGTTGACTTTTATATTTTGGCAAACTTAATGTATTTTTTCTTTGTAATCTTTATAATTTTTCCAAGGTGTTTAAGTCCTCTTGTGTATGGCCTGAGAGACCAGGCCTTTGGCTGGTCATTTAAATACTACTTCACACTGGGTTGCATAAGGCAAAACAGATGTAAAACAGAGATACGTTTAGTAGCAGGAGGTTTTAAAATATAGTTTATCTAATTGCCTAATTATCTAATATAGTTTATCTAACTGTCTATCTAATTGATGTTACGATGTTCTTTAAAATGCTTTAGTTGATAATATTGTCTTTCATTTTATTGAGATAAAAAGATAATTTTCTAAAACTGCAAAATATGATCTTGTGTGATGAGATATTGGAGTTCGATCAGACTAAAATAATTGCATCTAACAAAGAGATTAGTCAAAATGTTTGTTAGAACAAACCTCTGAATATAATCACAAATATGGGAAAGAGTTTTACAAGGGTTTTTGTTTTTAAACTCTGAAGTGAAATACAAGTGCAAAAAGTTTGTACATTATTTACCCCCAATAGGTGCATATTAGTACCTTAAAGGTACATAGTATCTTAATGGTACTGTACATATTAGAAGGCCTATCTTTTGAAAGTGTACTGCTGCAGTGAAAGCTTTTGTACTTTTTTTTTTTCTAAAAGAGTGTATATTAATGCATTTACTGCCTGACTTATTGTTAGACTTCCTGTTATGATAGAAAATAAAACAATGAAAGAAAATAAAGTGTTACTATTGACCACTTGATTGCTGACATTGTGCTATGGTACTGTATAAATCAAACCTTTAAAATTCAGCAAATGTTCTTGCATATGATCTGGCCTAAATGTAAAACATGCTTTTTTTCTTATTATGTATATTACAGTGTAATATAGGCCTAAATAAAGATTTTTTTGAGTCATTTAACATTAAAAGTAGTTTAACTGCATAACTGAAGACTTTTCTGTTCTGAAACTGTGTATGAAACTGAGAGCAAGCTCAGCTGACAAAGTTGTGTGTACCTGTTGACTTAAGAAGGAATTTATTAATACAAAAAAGCACATTTTCTACCCAGAAATTATTTCATGATTTAACCTATATTTTAAATAAAAGAAACCAAAAAAAATAAACACAAAAAACTTAAAAAACAATCCTAACAACCAGACAAGCACTGCACAGACAAGCACAACAACAAAATTATATGGGTGGGAAAGTCGTGGCCTAGTGGTTAGAGAATTTGACTCCTAACCCTAAGGTTGTGGGTTTGAGTCTCAGGCTGACAAAACCACGACTGAGGAGCCCTTGAGCAAGGCACCGAACCCCCAACTGTTCCCCGGGTGCCGCAGCATAAATGGCTGCCCACTGCTCCGGGTGTGTGTTCATGGTGTGTGTGTGTGCACTTTGGATGGGTTAAATGCAGAGCACGAATTCCAAGTATGGGTCACCATACTTGGCTGTATGTCACGTCACTTTTCACTTTTTAAACATTATTAAGCAATAAGAATGATTTCTGAAGATCATGTGACACATCTTGATCTTTTACCAAGATGGCGGCGCGTCCACACGCAGCGGCTTCTCTCTGTCCCGACAGAGTTACCAAGATGGCGGCGCGTCCACACGCAGCGGCTTCTCTCTGTCCCGACAGAACGGTGTTTTCGTTTTTCGTTTTTTTTGTCTTGTGAGTCGCAGTGTTTTTGTACGTCGTCATCGCGTCTATCTGTCTTTAAGCGCACATACAGTCGTGAGTTTCTGCTGGATGTCGGCAGAGCCGCATTTTTGGAGTTAAACTCCGCGCACGCGGAACTGCTGCGAGATCTCGAACTGCTCCGGAGGCCTACATCATCACCGACCCCCTCTACTGCATCTCGCCCACAGCGGAGGCGCCACAAGCGGCGTGAGAGGAAGCAGAAGAGGGGTAAGCGCGGAGGTATCCGGGCTAGGCTAACGGCTAACCCACACAAGCCATCCATCCCCACCGTCGTACTGGCTAACGTACGCTCTTTGGACAATAAACTGGACTACATCCGATTACTACGTTCAACTCAGAGGACTGTAAGAGACTGTTGTGTGTTTGTATTCACGGAAACATGGCTCAGCGACAGCGTTCCGGACTGCGCCATTCAGCTCGACCAGCTGACGTGCTATCGAGCAGACAGAGCTCGCGTCGCGGGAGGAAAAACCCGCGGCGGCGGGCTTTGTGTTTACATCAATGACGCGTGGTGCCGCGATGCTGTTGTGATCTGCAAACACTGCTCACCCCTGGTGGAGTTTATGATTATTAAGTGCCGGCCGTTCTATCTGCCGAGGGAATATACTGCCATACTGCTCGTTTCGGTTTACATTCCCCCGAACAACAGCAACAGCAACAGGAACGATGCACTAAATGAACTGTACCAGCACATCAGTGAGCAGCAGACAGCACAACCCGATGCTTTTCTCATCATAGCTGGGGATTTCAACCATGCTGACTTAAAGAGTGTGTTTCCTAAAATACACCAACACATTAACTTTCCAACAAGAGGTAAAAACATTTTAGACTTTGTTTACACCACACAGAGAGGAGCTTACAAAGCCCTCCCCCTCCCCCACCTCGGTGCCTCAAACCACATCACTGTCATGCTAATGCCTGCATACAGACCGCTCGTTAAAGTCGCCAAACCAGTTCAGAAACAGATTCAAGTGTGGCCAGAAGGATCGTCTGAGGCTCTTCAGGACTACTTTGATACAACTGACTGGAATATGTTTAAGCAGGCTGCCACTTATAATAACTCCACTGACCTCCAGGAGTACTCGGAGACTGTCACTGCCTACATCACCAAGTGTATTGAGGATGTAACAGTCACAAAAACCATTACTGTCCGGGCCAACCAGAAGCCGTGGATGACAGGGGAAGTCTACAGACTCCTGGAGACGCGGAACGCTGCCTTCAGAGCTGGAGACGAGGGGGGCCTGAGAACAGCCAGGGCCAACCTATCCCGCGGCATCAGAGAGGCTAAGAGACAGTACTCCAGGAGGATAGCCCATCAATTCAGCGACAGCAGAGACACTCGGAGCCTGTGGCAGGGGATACAGACCATTACGGACTACAAGCCCCCACAGCGGACCTGTGACAGCAACATCTCTCTGCTGAACGAGCTGAACACCTTCTTCGCTCGCTTTGAGGCACAAAACAGCTCCACTGCACAGAAGACTCCACCTCCTCCCAGTGACCAGGTGATGATGCTGACCCCGGACAGCGTGAGGAGATCCTTCAGCAGGATCAATGCACGCAAAGCTCCGGGTCCTGACAACATTCCTGGGCGTGTACTGAGAGACTGTGCAGCAGAACTCACTGATGTCTTCACAGACATTTTCAACATCTCACTTAGTCAAGCTGTTGTTCCCACATGCTTCAAAGCTACCACCATCATTCCAGTCCCGAAGAAGCCATCTCCATCATGCTTCAATGACTACCGTCCTGTTTGCACTTACTCCCATCCTCATGAAGTGCTTCGAACGGCTAGTCATGCACCACATCAAGTCTGCCCTCCCCCCCTCCCTGGACCCATTCCAGTTTGCATATCGGTCCAACCGGTCGACCGATGATGCCATCTCAACTACCCTCCACTCAGCACTCACACATCTAGAGGAAAAAGACTCATACGTCAGAATGCTGTTCATAGACTTCAGTTCAGCATTCAACACAATCATCCCTCAACAGCTCATTCACAAACTGATCGAGCTGGGGCTCAAACACTTCACTGTGCAACTGGCTGTTGGACTTTCTGACTGGAAGACCTCAGGCAGTACGTGTCGGCAGCAACACATCCAGCACCATCACACTGAACACTGGGGCCCCCCAAGGATGTGTGCTGAGCCCCCTCCTCTTCACTCTGCTGACCCACGACTGCACACCGTCACACAACTCCAACCTCTTCATTAAGTTTGCGGATGACACGACTGTGGTGGGTCTCATTAGCAACAGAGATGAGACAAAAACTACAGGAGCGAGGTGAGCCGCCTGGCCGGGTGGTGCAGTGACAACAATCTCTCTCTGAACGTGGAGAAGACGAAGGAGATTGTTGTGGACTTCAGGAGAGCGCACACTCAGCATGTTCCTCTGACCATCAACGGTGCAACTGTGGAGAGAGTGAGCAGCACCAAGTTCCTGGGTGTGCACATCACAGAGGACCTCTCCTGGACCGACAACACTGCAGCACTGGCCAAGAAATCACAGCAGCGTCTCTACTTCCTCCGCAAACTGAGGAGAGCCAGAGCCCCACCCCCCATCATGTACACCTTCTACAGAGGCACCATCGAGAGCATTCTGACCAGCTGCATCACTGTGTGGTATGGCGCCTGCAACGCGTCCTGCCGGAAGACTCTGCAACGCATAGTGAGAGCAGCTGAGAAGATCATTGGTGTCTCTCTCCCCTCCCTCCAGGACATTTATGGAACCCGTCTCACTCGAAAAGCCCTCTGCATTGCAGGTGATCCCACTCACCCCGTCACACAGCTTCTTCAGTCTGCTGCCATCAGGGAGGAGACTGCGAAGTCTCCAGGCCAGGACCAGCAGACTGAAGGACAGCTTCATCCATCAGGCTGTCAGGAAGCTGAACTCGCTCCCGAACTTACCCCCCCGTCCCTCTTCTGCCTCAGGCACCACTGAACTATGAACCCCCCTCCCTCTAACATACGAATGTCATGCACCAGTCACTTTGTGCAGCAGTGGTCTGCTCACTACCTCATTCACCATGGATCTGACATCATTCTACCTCCTCATCAGTCAGTTTAATAAAATAACTGCTCTGAGCCCTTTGTCACTTTGTCACTTTTAATCAGACTGAATAAGCTATTTTTTTTATGCACTAAAAATCTTTTTATCTGCACTGTTTGTTCACTGGTTTGCACTCTATCTGCCATGTGCCTTGCGCTGCTTTTATTTAACCTTATTTTTATTTTATTTTTTCTATTATGTCTTTTTTACGTTCCCTTATTGTATAGTTTTTATCTTATATTTTATATTTGATCTAGATTTTTAGGCTCTACTGTTAGTGTTATCTGTATGCACCGGGGGTCTGAGAGTAACGCAATTTCGATTCTCTGTATATATGTACTGTACATGTGGAAGAATTGACCATAAAGCAGACTTGACTTGACTTGACTTGACTTGATATAGCAATGGTTTCAGTAAATTAAATGATATTTAATCACTAAATTTTGCAATTGACCAGTCAGAAGTATTCACAAAATATATATATTTAAAATACTCTGTTAATACACAAGATATTCAAAATATTAATTTAATTAAGTGGCTCTCTGACCATTGTGACAATGTGTTTTTCACAACTGTGAACGTGAAGAAATGTTACACATAACAGTTTTCTTAAAAAGTAAATACACAGCCTGTATTATAACTGCAAAGGCAGAAACAAACAAAGAAATTTAAACCACTGGGGTTGGCTATTTTTACTTGATACTATTAATCATGTAATAAACCAAGGGTTATTTTTTTCTTTTCTTTTTTTAACAGGCATTTTGACAGGCACACAAACCAGCCACTGGGGTTCCTTACGTAGTTCATGACAGCTACTTTGCATTGATAATAAAAGTGGGATGTTTTCTGATCATTCTCTGTGTGTTCAACAACAGCGGTGACACAAGCTAGAAGATTTGCTATTATCAGGACTTTTGCAGTATTATTCAGTGCTTTATAAATGTTTTGATGATGTCTATGTTTAATTATTCTACATCTAACATCACTCAGACTGTACAGCTGTTGCATCAAGACAAGAAAAAATATTTTTATTTGTCAAAAAGTCTAATATTTATAGATGTCAACAGGGTCATGATCTTCACTTTAAAGAAGAAGACTGTTTTTCAGGAGGCATATATTATATTTTGTTTGGACACATGCTTTGGATTGACACGCTTAATCTTGTAATGAGTTTAGTGCTGTTTGTGTGCGCTGTTTGTAGTCAATCATTTTTAAGTTGAAATTATGTTCAACCAACAACACTGGTTACTGGAAATTAGTTTGTGGCATAAACAAATATTTAAGTTGAATACTCAAAAAAATTGAGAAGCAGCCCCAGAACAAATTAATCTGTAGCCACTGACAACCCAAACACAAAAAACAATCACTACCATAAAGCAAAACACAAAACAAAAGAAGAAAAAAAAAAAAAAAGAAAATAACATAAAATACAAAAAAAGTCAAACATAACAGTGTTAAACACTAATGCTGGGAACAAGAAATCCACAGCCCTGTTTTCATTATAATTTTAATTTTAATTCAAAAGTTGTTACCAATTTTATTAAGTTATTACAACTTCATCAACAAAATAAACCAATTAACACAGAAATTGGACTTTAAATTACTTCTTTTTTTTTTTATTAAAGGTGCAAGACAAGTAAATAGTCCTAAAATAACTCAACACATGCTTTGTAATGTTTTTTTTTTTTCTTTTTTGGGGGGATAGGGTAAACACACACACACACACACACACACACACACACACACACACACACACACACACACACACAAACACACATATACACTAAACAACCATTGGGATTCAACACGTACATGACATAATGAGTTTAACCATTTTTTAAAGTGTGATGTTGTGACAGCACTCTGATCTTTCTCTCTCTTTGCCTTCAGCAACACACAAGCCTGGAGATCTGCAGTTACAAGGACACTGTAGATTGCAGTATAATTTTGAGTTGGTGTGCTATACCAGCATCTGTGGTCAACATCTTCATGTCTTATTTTTTTAAATATGTCAGCTTTAATGGTTCTACATTGAACCTCTCTCAGATTGTATCACTGCTCGATCGAGATGCAGATGAAAATGTTCTTGTGTGTGACTCCATGTGTCATTTTCCTCTATGTCAATGGGGTCATGATCTTCACCTTGAGGAAAAAGACTGTTTTTCAGGAGGCATCCCGCTACATTCTGTTTGGTCACATGCTTTGGCTTGATACCTTGCAGCTGCACAAGCTCTCTATCAGGTAGCCTTACTAAATCTTGCTTTAATGTCACTGGAGAGATGTCTGTCTCACTCTTCTTGCAGCTGCACAAGCTCTCTATCAGGTAGCCTTACTAAATCTTGCTTTAATGTCACTGGAGAGATATGTGGCCATCTGCTTTCCTCTCAGACATGCAAAAATCACCAGTTACAGAAGAACTCACATAGCTATAGGTGTTGTTTGGATGATGGGTTTGATTCAGTGCTTGTCTGAGATGATTATTTTCTATGCTATTGATTCTACAAACACAGTGATGAATTTATTCTGTTCAAGAAATACTCTTTTCCGACTTCAGATCTATAAGAAACTTGAAATAGCTTTCACATGTATATTTTTGGTGTTAGTATGTTTTGTTATTATCTTTACTTATGCCTCTATAGCAGCTGTGGCTAAAACAGCCGCATGTGATAAAATGTCGGCCAAAAAAGCGAACAAGACTGTTCTGCTGCATCTAATACAACTGGGACTTTGTGCTGCATCTGTCTTAGTTGGAGTTATCCAAGAAGCCATTTATGTTTATACTGACTATATAACTTCATTACATGTAATGTATTTTTGCTTTGTAGTGTTTTTGATCTTCCCTAAATGTTTAAGTCCTCTTATTTATGGCCTGAAAGATCAGGCCTTCAGCTACTTATTTAAATACTACTTCACTTTTGGTTTCAAAAAGCAAAATAGTTTTATTACAGAGATACATTTAGTTGGAGGAGGCTAAAAAAATACTGAATACTGTATAAAAGCCTATTAGAATGTTATCTAAAATGCTTTAGTAGATCATGTTGTTTTATTGTTAAGGTACAAAAGTGTATTTCTCTAAAATTGCAAAATATGTGATTCTGTATTTATGTGATGAGATATTGGAGATCAACCACAGTAAAATAGTTGAATTATGGCAAGTCATGTAAGCATGTATTATACAAACATATTTAACCTGTCACAATTTTTGCCAGTGCAGTGACCGCAGATATGAGATTTTAAATGTTTGTTTTCTGTTCAATCTTATACTGTATTATGAGAACTGCATTTATAACACTGTGAATGAATTTACAATTTACTTCCAAGCTTCCAGACTAGTCTTATAAAATGAAATTAATAAATGTGCAACAATTAAAGCATGTTTTGCAGCTTTTCCTTTTACTGCAATTATACAATTACTCATATAAGCAGACTTCATTTCTTCTATTGCTATCGTACGACTGGGAGGGGTGGAGGTACTGACTGAGACCTGGATCAAACCTGAGGACACTGCCACTCCCGCAGCCCTCTCCACTCATTTCACTTGTTCCCACACCCCTCGTACGACTGGGAGGGGTGGAGGTACTGGTCTCCTTATATCGAAAGATTGGAAATTTGATCTTCAACCACCACCTACAGGTCACGGTTCTTTTGAATCACATGCTGTTACTGTAACCCACCCTGTTAAAATCCAATTTGTGGTCATTTATCGTCCCCCAGGTCAATTGGGAAACTTCTTGGAGGAGTTGGACGTGCTGCTATCAAACTATCCTGAAGATGGTACTCCTCTGGTACTGCTTGGTGACTTCAACATCCACCTAGATAAACCCCAGGCTGCTGACTTCAACACTCTGCTCGCCTCATTTGATCTCAAGCGAGTCTCTACTACAGCGACTCACAAATCGGGCAACCAACTGGACCTCATCTACACGCGCTGTTGCTCAGTGGACAACACTTTAGTTACTCCACTGCACACCTCAGACCACTTCCTCATTACTGCTAATCTAGCACTTACCCCTGAAGCGGCACACGCTCCAACGCGGGTCACCTTTCGACGGAACCTACGCTCACTCTCTCCATCCCGCCTATCCTCTGTGGTTGCATCCTCACTTCCTTCACTCTCGCAGTTTTCAGCTCTGGACACGAACAGTGCTACGGACACTTTTTGTTCCACTCTGACCTCTTGCTTGGACAACTTTTGCCCACTGTCGTCTAGACCAGCACGCACCACCCCATCTGCCCCCTGGCTGTCCGATGTACTCTGTGAACATCGCTCTAAACTCAGGGCTGCAGAGAGGAAATGGCTTAAATCAAGAAACTCTACCGACCTCAGTGTGTATCAGTCTCTCCTCTCTTCCTTCTCTGCAAACGTCTTCACTGCTAAAACATCATATTACCACGACAAGATTAACAACTGTTGTGACGCTCGGACACTCTTCAAAACTTTCTCTTCTCTTCTTAATCCGCCTCCACCACCTCCTCAATCGACTCTTACAGCTGATGACTTTGCAGTTTTCTTCACAAATAAGACAAGAACCATCAGTGACCAATTCTCCACACCGCAGACTGAGGATAACTTCACAAGGACTAATGCTCACTCGTTCTCCTCCTTCTCTCCACTCTCAGAGACGGACGTTTCCAAACTTATCCTGTCCAGTCATCCTACTACTTGCCCACTGGATCCGATCCCCACTCACCTCCTTCAAGCGATTTCTTCTTCAGTCATACCTTCACTTACTCACATTATCAACTCCTCTCTTCACTCTGGAACATTTCCCTCAGCATTTAAGCAGGCTCGGGTAAGCCCACTGCTGAAGAAACCATCTCTAAAACCCAGCACTTCTGGAAAACTACAGACCGGTATCCCTTCTTCCATTCATTGCAAAGACACTCGAACGAGCTGTGTTCAACCAGCTCTCTATGTTTCTTGTACAGAACAACCTCCTGGACAGCAACCAATCTGGCTTCAAAAGTGGCCACTCAACTGAGACTGCCCTGCTCTCGGTTACTGAAGCCCTGCGACTGGCAAGAGCAGCTTCAAAATCCTCAGTACTCATTTTGCTGGACCTGTCTGCTGCTTTTGACACTGTTAATCACCAGATTCTCCTATCCACCCTCAGAAAGATGGGCATCTCTGGAACCGCACTCCAGTGGCTTAACTCCTACCTGTCTGATAGATCCTTAACTCCTACCTGTCTGATAGATCCTTCATGGTGTCTTGGAGGGGTGAAGTTTCTAAGTCACAACAACTTGCTACTGGGGTTCCTCAAGGCTCAGTACTTGGACCGCTTCTCTTCTCCATCTACATGACGTCATTAGGATCTGTCATTCAGAAGCATGGCTTTTCCTATCACTGCTACGCTGATGACACTCAACTCTACTTCTCATTCCAACCAGATGACCCGACGGTAGTTGCTCGCATTTCAGCCTGTCTGAGTGACATTTCTAGCTGGATGAATGACCATCACCTTCAGCTCAACCTTACTAAGACTGAACTGCTGGTGGTTCCAGCTAACCCATCGTTTCATCACAACTTCTCTATACAGCTGGGTTCGTCAACCATAACTCCTTCCAGGACAGCCAGAAACCTAGGAGTTGTGATGGATCATCAGTTAAGCTTCACAGACCATATTGCTACAACGACCAGGTCCTGTAGATTTGCCTTATTCAACATTAGGAAGATTAGACCCTTCCAGTCAGAGCAATCCACCCAACTTCTTGTCCAAGCTCTTGTTCTCTCCAGACTGGACTATTGCAATGCTCTCCTGGCGGGCCTTCCTGCATGTACTATCAAGCCTCTACAACTGATCCAGAATGCAGCAGCGAGGGTTGTCTTCAATGAGCCGAAAACAGCCCATGTTACTCCTCTCCTCATCAGGTTACACTGGCTACCAGTAGCCGCTCGCATCAAATTCAAGGTACTGATGCTTGCCTACAAAACGACCACTGGCACGGCGCCAACTTCCCTAAACTCACTAGTTCAATCTTATGCACCCTCCAGAAGTTTGCGCTCTGCAAGTGAACGACGCCTTGTGTTTGCCATCCCAAAGAGGTTCAAAATCACTCTCACAGACTTTTTCCTGGACTGCTCCCAGCTGGTGGAATGACCTCCCGATCTCAATTCGAACAGCTGAGTCTTTACTCATTTTCAAAAAACATCTAAAGACTCATCTTTTTCGCCTGCACTTAACCAACTAATACTAGTACTTACCTTTTTTCTTTTTCTTTTCTATCATATTCCAAAAAAAAAAAAAAAACCCTGGCTACGTGTTCTGTACTAGACTAACTGAGACTTGTCATAGCACTTGTATACCGTTGTTGTTTTCTCGTTGATCTGATTGTTTCTACTGTTCTCATTTGTAAGTCTGCAATTATACAATTACGAGAGCTTACACCATAGCTGTTGCTCAATATACTGTAATATTGCAAGTTTTGCAGCTTTTCCTTTTACTGCAATTATACAATTACGAGAGTTTACACCATAGCTGTTGCTCAGTGGTCTGTAATATTGTATAGTTTTTGATTTTCATTTTTCCATCATTATTTTGTTTTATACCAATACAGTAATATGAACAATTTATCTATACTGTTTGATTCAATGCAACTCAATGTTCTGCTGTATCTCCTTTTCAATGCATCTACGCAATTAATCTATCAGTAATATTTATTCTGGCTGTCTGATTTATTTTGATTGAATTCAGTCTGTGGCTTAGTGGTAGAGCATTGTGTTAGCAGCGCAAAAGGTTGTGGGTTCAATTCCCAGGGAACACACATGGTAAAAAAAATGCACTGTAAGTTGCTTTGGATAAAAGTGTCTGCCAAATGCATAAATGTAAATAGTGTGAATTTATCATATACATTATGCACACATTCATACTGATAAATGTATATAATGTCACGTCCGGGATACAAGGAAACACAGTGAGAGATCCAAATGCGAGTACGTCTTTATTTAGGGGCAATCCAAAGAATAAACAGTCCAGGCAGAGGTCAAAACCAAACATATCCAAAAGACAATCAAACAAGAACACCAGGCTAGACACGACTAGAGACGGACGAGAATAAACAAGGACTCCGTGACACATACTAAGACAGACCGGTATAAATACACAGGGACATGACAACGCTAATGGGGAATTGACTGCGTGCAATGATTACTAACCAGTGACAGCTGAGTGCAATGAAGAGACAGGGATCGTGGGGAATGTAGTTCAGGAAGTGACCGACACTGTGGGGAAGGAGGACATCTAATGTTACCCAGGGAACACAACCCAGACACTGTGACATAACCCACCCTCTACGGAGTGGCTACCAGACACTCCAAGACGTCAGGGACAGGAAGTGGAAAAAAAAAAAAACCCAAAAACAACAACAACAACAACAACAACAACAACAACAACAACAACAACAACAACAACAACACAACCAGAAGACCAGGAGGGAGGTGGACTGGTGGAGGTAGAACAGGGGGAGGGACGGAGGGCCAGGCCCATGTAGGGGAACAGGGACAGGAAGCAATGGCTCCACCGGTAGCCAAGGTGGATCAGTCAGTTTAGGGGCCCAGGGTGGACCCGAAAGTTCAGGGGGCCACAAGGGACCAGGCAGTTCAGGTGGCCACGGAGAATCCGTCAGTTCAGGTTGTGCAGACGGCCAGGGAGGAACCCGCCATTTGAGCGGCCAGGATGAAACCTGCCCTTCCCGGGCCCCTGTGGAGACCTGAAGGTGCTCTGGACGGCCTGTGGAAACATGAAGTGCCTCGGCTTCGGGAACCATCTCGGGCACCACATCGGACAGCGCCTCGGGCACCGCCTCGGACCCCGCCTCGGGCACTGCCTCGGCCTTGGGCACCGCATCGGGAACGGCCACAGCATCGGGAATGGCCTCGGGCCCTGCATCGGCAACCGCCTCGGCCTCCGGAACAGCATCGGGCACCGCCTCGGCCTCCGGAACGACATTGGGCACCGCCTCGGCCTCCGGAACGACATTGGGCACCGCCTCGGCCTCCGGATCGAGCACTGCCTCAGGAACGGCCTCAGGAACCGCCTTGGCATCGAGCACCGCCTCGGCATCCGGAACGGCATCGGGCACCGCCTCGGCCTCCGGAACAGCATCGGGCACCGCCTCGGGAACGGCCTCAGCAACCGCCTCAGGAACCGCCTTGGCTTCAAGAACTGCCTCGGGCACCGTATCGGCCTCTGCCTCGGGCGCCGCCTCCGGGACGGCAGCGGGCTGCTCGGGAACCTCCTCCGGGCCGGCTGCTCGGGAACGGCCTTTGGGACGGCAGCGGCCTGCTCGGGAACGGCCTCCGGCCCTTGAGGAACGGTCGATGCCGGTCTCCTCCTCCGCCCTGTATGCGAGTCGGCGGTACCTTGTCCAGAGACTCAGGCGTTGAGTCGGCCCTCTTGTCTGGCGACACCGGTGTGGATTCGGCCATCTCGTGCTGTGGCGCTGGGCTGGCGGCCCACTCGTGCAGTGAGCCTGGGATGGCGGCCATCTTGTGCAATGGCTCTGGGCTGGCGGCCATCTTGTGCTGTGGTGCTGGGCTGGTGGCCATCTTGGGCATTGGCGCTGGCTCAGCAGCCATGACGTGAACACCCTGGGAATCTCTAAGATCTGGTTCAACATGGAAAAGTAATCCAACAATGTCTCAGCGGCCATCTTGGGCATTGGCGCTGGCCTGGCGACCGTCTGGCCTCGTGGTGTGGAGCTGGTGACCACCCTGTGCTGTGGCGCTGGGCTGGCGTCCATCTTGCCTCGTGGCGCTGACCCTGCGGCCATCACGGGCAGTGGCGCCACCATGGCGGACCTGCGCTTCTCCCCTCTACGTCCGCCATGGTGAGACAGTGGCTCTGATCAGTCACACCCGAGCCCAGGGTCGGAGGGGGGCCATGGTTGAGAGCGATGTTGAACCTCCTCTCGACCACTCCCTCCTCGGCGACCTCCCCTGGTTCCCCGGAAGACCACCAGGCGAGTTCCCTCAAAACTGCTCCTCTCCCGCTCTGTGGCTGGGGAGGAAACGTGAGGAGACATACCGCTGGATCTCAGAGTGACGGAGTCCTTCTGTCACGACCGGGATACAAGGAGACACGGTGAGAGATCCAAATGCGAGTACGTCTTTATTTAGGGGCAATCCAAAGAATAAACAGTCCAGGCAGGGGTCAAAACCAAACATATCCAAAAGATAAACAAACAAGAACACCAGGCTAGACACGACTAGAGACAGACAAGAATAAACAAGGACTCCATGACACATACTAAGACAGACCGGTATAAATACACAGGGACATGACAACGCTAATGGGGAATTGACTGCGTGCAATGATTACTAACCAGTGACAGCTGAGTGCAATGAGGAGACAGGTATCGTGGGGAATGTAGTTCAGGAAGTGACCGACACCGTGGGGAAGGAGGACATCTAGTGGTTACCCAGGGAACACAACCCAGACACTGTGACATATAAATCATATATTTAACCTTATCGAATGTAGTACAGTATTGTCACGGTTCATGAATTCACTGTCTCACCTTCACTGTGCGTGCGGTTGTGTTGGAGGTGCGGTTACTGATTACCTATCACCTTGATCACTGCCACCTGCTGCACCCATCACCGGGGCTATTTAAACCTGTGTCTCACCCAGCTGTGTTGTCAGATTGTTTCAGTGTGTCTGGTGGTTCCGGCTGTTCATGTGCTTCCTGGTCTTGGCTCTTCGTTCCGGATTCCTGGATCCCACCGGTTTGGTTCGCCCATTGCATCCCTGCGTCGCTGTCCTGAGCGGTGGTATCTTCAGCCTGCCTGCCTGCTTCAAAGCCCGACTTCACTCGTCTGTGCTTTGTCCAGTGAAACTGTCTTTTGTCATTGTCTAATACTTGATTATAATAAACTTCTGTTATTTACTCTCTATTGGATTCTCTGCCTTTCTTCCCGTAACCAGACGTAACAAGTATATACAAGAAACAAATTTGACATTCTCTTATAACGCATTGCACAAGTGGTATCATTTGTTGATGTTTACCAATACACAAGACCTAATCTTGTATATCGTACTTTGACTACATGTCCAGTCCTGTATAGACAGTTTGTATAAATATGCTCAGCTAACCTACATGCAAAAAATGTTTTATTTAATTTACATCACTTTTTGTGGCAATATTTAAAATATAGTACTTTAATAGTACATATTAATACTACTTTAATAATTACTACCCAACAAACAACATTTTATCATCTTTTCTTACAGAGAAAACAAATAATATCAAATACAAAAAAAAATAACACCACTATAACCACATAATTATAATTTTCCTATAAAACCATTCTTTGTAAACCAGATTTTACTGTCTCTTTTTGAACTTTGTGAACCGATCATCTCTTCCTCTTTATTAGTTATAGTTACTAATTTAAAAATGAATGAACATCAGAAAGTATCTTGTTTTGACCACGAAAGGTGTCAATACATGCCATTTTTCAAATTCAAGTCCAATGTATAAGTTCAAGTACACTGTTACATAATAATGAATTTAATAACATTTAAAGTGTGATGTGGTGACAGCACAACAGATCTTTCTCTGTGCCTTCAACAAAAGCAAGCCTGGTCATTTTTGCTAATACTGACTATATGACTTCATTGAATGTGATGTATTTTGCTTTTTAATGTTTAAAATTTTCCCAAAATGTTTAAGTCCTCTTATATATGGTATGAGAGACCAGGCTTTTAGCTGTTTATTTAAATACTACTTCACTTTTGGTAAAGGCAAAGTCAAACCATTTGTCACAGAGCATAATTTTTAATAGCAGTGGTTTAAAAATTTGCACTATGGTACTGAATTGAAATATATTGGATATGTTCCTGACCATGTAGATAATAATACGAGATAAAATTATGTTTAATAAAATGTAAACTGAATCAGACTAAAATAACTAACCTACAAACATTTTTGACATTCTGTTTGTTCATAGATGTTTTGTAATTGCTAATTTTTGCACATTTTCTGGTCATGTGACAAGAAAATTGTTCCAGCTGGCGGGCGGGCGGGGGGGGGGGGGGATGGGTTGGGGGGGGGGGGGGGATGGTATGGGGATTTAGTATGACAAGGCCCAGACTCAAAAGCTGTCATGAATTCTGTCCATAGACTTCCATCCGACTGCCACAAGAGGTCGCCTCTTCATCATATTGACTCTCACACCACACAGACTGTAATCACTCCGGACTACAGTTCCCATCATCCATTCCACTGATTACACATACACAGCTGAATCCAATCAGACACGCTTTATAAGCCCTGGACTTCCTCGTTCAGATCATCGAGTATTGTTCTGCATTTATCACTCTCCAAGTCTTAGTTGCTTTACTGAGCCATTCCGTGTTTCTGTTTAGTCTCTAGTGTTGTTCTGCATTTATCACTAACCTAGTGATAGCTGCTTTACAGAGCCTAGTTTCTAGTTCTAGGTTAGTCTAGTCTTTTCGTGTTGCCTTGTTTCCTGTTTCCTTGTTCCTGCCTGTTTATCTTGGATTACTCTTGTCTCGTCACTCGGACTCTGTTTGTACCTCGTCTGGACTATGTTCATGTTTCTGGATTACCCCTCTTGTCAAGACTTCTGGATTCTGTCACTGACCTATGCCAGCCCTAAGAAATACTCTTTGTCTTGTTTTATACATATCTGTTTGCTGAGGCTCGACTCTTCCTGTGTATGACCATGTCTATGAATAAAGCTTTGCGTATGGTTCCACACATCTCATGTCTCATTTGCCCTGTTACAAAAGCAGTGGCTAAACACTTTGTAATAAATGCAATGCTTTGCTTTTATTAGGGGTCAAACATAATATCTATGTATTCTCCGCAAATTGTAAAATGACATTTGCTTTGTGGCACTGAGCCTGGGGATAGTCCAACCAAGACTGAAAATTCTGGCATCTTTTACTCACCCTCATGTCATTCAAAACCAGTATGACTTTCTTTCTTTTGCAGAACAACAAGAAACTATTTTGAAGGACGTTGGTAACCAAAGAGTTTCAACTTGCAATATAACCAAAACTAGTTAAGCAACATTGATATCTTTTGTTTATGTTCCACAGAAGAAAGTAAGTCATACAGGTTTAGAGTAACATGATTCAAGGCTGTAGGTTTAACATCTCATTTGACCAGCAGTGACACTGTCATCAGCACTATACTATGGCATTAAGCACAGGATGAAAACCCCTGGCCTTCCTTATACCACTTCCTGCAGCAACCTAAGCTTCCCCTCCATGGACTGACCAAGATAAATCCTGTTTAGCTTTCCAAATGCTACTGGTTAATAGCTGCTGGCTGTTACTGACACTTTCCTTAAACCCCAATATGCCAGTGCATGTAACATAACTTCATAAAATGTCCAATATTACATTTTTTATAAGTTTGTGCATTTCTTACAACGCACTTGTCAAGACACATTATTTAGTTGAAAGAGCATTTAATTTTAACATTAATTCCAATAACGTTAAATTAATCAAATATAAAAATAATTACAGAAAGATTAATTTACTGAAATCCAATTCCAGATCACAAAATAGATATGAATATATAGTAGTCAGCATTGAAAGTGGACCAAAACCTTTCATCAAAGTTGTCCTAATACCAAAACGATACCCATTCAGCTATTATTAATTTTTTTTTGATCCACTTCAAATGTTGACTAATGTATTTATATTAGATATTCACAGACTTGTCATTGTCCATAAATGTTATTTTTTAAATTAAATAGATTTAGGCAATTCATATATTGATAAATGATATAATCTGTTGTAAAATACTCTATATGGATTGTCTATTTTTAATGTTTATTGTAATTTTAATTAAAGTTTAATGTTTTATTTTTATATGAAATGTTGGCTATGTAAAACTGCACTTAGCCTACATAATGCAGTCAAACAAACAATGCAGAGCTTTCAAGAGTATTTCATAATTGACAAGTAAGCTTTAAACAGACTTTTAAGATCCCTTTTTTAAAAAATATAAGTAATACTGACAAAAAGTTTTGATAGGATATATTACTACAAAAAAAAAAAAACATCATGATGACATTCATGAAATTTCATTGCCATTTTCAAAATATATTATGTTTCCCTTCTGTGATTTTTTTAGAAAAGGAAGTGCATCTTTTGTGACTTGAAAGCTCTCGAGTATCAAGACAAACACCCCCAATGGAACTCCCCTTCGCCTCAAAGTTAATTTATTATTTATGTTCACTTTTTGTGCTGAAAAATATGTTTGTTTTTACACAATTGTTTGGGAAAACATTTCCACAAAGACTTACAGAGATTATACTAATAGTCCTCAGGTCCTACATCCTTCACAAACACATTTTTAATGAGAAGTTAATCTTACAATCTTTCTTTTCACGATGAATAGAAATGACATCTGGTTGTGACTCACTCGAGCTGAATATGGTTGGAGCTGTGGACATCCAACAGAGCTGTAATTCAGAGCAAGTGAGTCATCAACAGATTCATAAGAAAAAGGCATTTACTTTTCCTAAAAGACTGTATTGTTTGTAAATCAATTTGATAACTCCTGGAACTTAATACACCCATGTCTTCCTTCAGGTTTGTTATCGTTAACTAAAACATAAATAATGTAATTACTTGAACTAAAATAAACAATAAATAAATATAAATAAACTATATATAAATATGTAATAAAATGTCTGCCATTTGCCAAGACAAATTTAAATAAATAATTAAAAAGGGGGTGGGGGTGAGGGATACAGAAATGTTGCTGAAACTAACTAAAATTTTATATTAACAATAACTATATGTAAGAGTAATACATACTAAAATAACAATCTATATTTGGTTTATTTTTAGGCCTAAATCATAAAACTGCATATAGAAACTACTTGATTCAGAAAGAGAAAATAGAGAAATAATAGGCCTGTTGTCATGTTGCAATGTAATTCTGAGAGAGGGGTGCTAAGGTTAAACCAAAAACACATTGCAGTCACTGTGAAACTGGATCCAATCTTTAGATTAATTGCCCTGGCATTGCTGAAAGAATAAGTGTACTTGCAGACCTGGTTGTGGCAGTTATGCCAGTGCAAGGACTGGTTGTGGCAGTTACAGCAGTAGGCCTTTTGACTACTAAAGACAGAGAAAATAAAACTGAATGCATTTATAAACAAAACGTGGCTTACAGATCATTAACAAAATTCAGTGCGGTGTAACACTCCAAAAATGCTGGTTTGTTTTAACATTTTTAATTGTTTTTTAATGTAATTGTGTGTGTGTGTGTGTGTGTGTGTGTGTGTGTGTGTGTGTGTGTGTGTGTGTGTGTGTGTGTGTGTGTGTGTGTGTGTGTGTGTGTAAAACTTTTACCCAACAGCTGGGTTAATCCATATTTGACCCAATTTAATAACCACAGACTAAAAGAAAACTTGTATAAAAATGAGTAGGCCTCTTAAGGTTATCATTTAGGCAGTATAATCATAATCAATAATAATAATAATAATAATAATAATAATAATAATTATTTTATTATTATTATTATTATTATTATTATTATTATTATTATTATTATTATTATTATTATACTGCCTAGTAGTAGTAGTAGTAGTAGTCTTAAATATTCATAAATCTCATTATTATTAAACAGGATCTGAGGGTGCAATTCTCCGTCAACACCGATAGAGGGAGAATTTAATTTCTTAATCTCATCAAGTATGGCGGTGTACAGAAGGAAATTGTTTGCTGTTGGATTGAGGTTGGTTGTGTATAATATTTTTAATTGTCTCATTTTTCAATATTTACTTAATTTGATGAAAACTGATTTGTAGTGTATGTGTGGTTTCTCTACCGTCATGAATAACGGAAAAATAGTTGCGTTAAACAACCATGTCTGTAGATTCGCTCAGATGCTTTGACAGCTGTAGTAACGTAACGTACATTGCTTTCTAACTTTCTTATATATATTATTTATTATTACGGCTTTCTTATTTTAGTTTTGTACCTTACTTTCTGTTTTATTTTACCCTCAAGTGTTTAACTTTAAACTGTCGTGAATATGAAGTGTTGTCCTTGAACTGAGTGACTGAATCATACATCTTAAGTTGTTCCTGACATGAGCTTTGTCATTGTTTTGTGTATTTTGTCACATGTTTTGTGTAACGTTAGCTGTGCAGCTTCCCTGATGAGCAGAGGCTCCTGTCAGAGCGGCCGCAGACCGGCAGTGCTGCCCACACTCCTCAGGAAGAACTGGATGAGCTTGAGTGTCACAGGTGCTCTGTGTGCTGTTCCTTTCATCCAGGTCTGCGCCATAATACTGTGGTTGGAATATGGACAATTTTTTAATTGTAATAGCTGCTAATATTTAGTACTCAAGTGCAGAGTTCAAAAGCTAGGCTAGCATTGTTCCTAAATTGCTATATTCTTCTCACATAATTCACTGTAATTTTAGAAGGCTCATACATTTATTTAAAGAAATAGTCCTTCAGTTAATTGAGTTTATTTTTTATTATTATTATTTATTTGCATTTTAAATAATTTAAATATAATTTGTTTTATTTCTAATTGTATCTTGAAGTTAAACTGTTGAAATTTAGGTTTGACATCTGTACTGAAAGACCTAATGTAGTATATTCCCGGTCAAAAAATAACCTTTTAAAAATTGCTTGTATATCTCACAATATGCTTTACTATCACCAAATCTTGGATTCTATCTTTTTCTCAACTTGTTTTCTTTTAATTTAGCATAGGTTTTGAATTTCTTTTTGGAATTGATTGTTTGTAGGCCTCACTGATCTGAGCTTATGCTCCTTAGTTTTTAAGTGAAACAAAGTATTTTTTGTGGATAATATGTTTACTCATAAACTGAGGCACTTCAGCTCAGATGAGGCCTGCAAACAAATAATTCCAAAAATAAATGCAAAACCTGTGCTAATTGAAGATTGAAAAAAAATGTATAAACTATTTTCAAATCAAGAAATTTATAAACTATTTTTTTTGAAGGCTGGTCATGATGCCACTAGTGTAACAAGGTGGGGGGGGGGTCACTCCAAAAAGTACAATAATTTAAAATAATAATAATAATAATAATAATTGGGAAAGTTGTTACAACATGTGTGTGCAAAGTCAGTAAATTGCTGTCCATTGCGATAACAACTAGCATTCTTGGATTAAAGACAATTCTCTCCGGGTAAAAATGACCAGAACACAACATGAGGGTTTACATGGAGCTTCAGTCTGCATATTATTTATGCAGATTTTTTGTGCAAAGATGGTATCATTAATGGGAGATAGTGTGTGCAGATATCAGAGAAAATGTAAAGCATAACATCTACATTATACAACTTTAGTCAAGTACATCTGTGTAGGGCCTCAATTTATTAATAGTGGCCTACCAAAGCTTGGCTCATATATATTAATCAAATAGCTTGATTAAATGGCCTATGGTGATGACCTAGTATTGTCAACATGAGTTCATTAATATTTGTGAGTTCAGTCTTTTACATAGTGATGTTATAATCCAGCATGTAAAACTTCTTTAGTGTTAATTTCTACTAAATTATTATCTGACAAACCTCTTAACCACTCTTTCCTCTTTGTCTTGTTTAGAAACCAGAAAATTCGACCCACGCATATCTGGTGCGGAGAGCTTCATCTCTTGTCAGAGACAGTGCTAATGCTTACCTCTCACAAACTACTTCAGCACTGCTTGATTCCTTCTCGGGTTATATTAAGGTAATCAAAACTATAGAAATATTTGTTTTCATTTTCATGATTAAAAAAAAATCGCAAAAACAACATCCAGCATACTTGTCTTCTCTAGGCTGTAAACCGTCTTGTGACGATACACAAGCGCTATGTGGCTTCCATGAGCAAACTCACTTCTGCAGAGCAGGATGCAATCTGGCAGGTCATTCTTAGGCAGCGACAGGAGGTAATGACTTGAAAAATACAGTGAGTTATTGTTCACGAGCTTTCAAATTAGAAGTATCATTTGCTGTATTTAGTGGTAGTTGTGTTTTTGTGACACTGTGGTTATATACCTTCTTTTTAATTAAATTGATTGCAAAGTTGTTTTTCATTTAATTAGGTAACTGCCAGGAAAAATGATTGCAAACTATTTGAATCCTGCTGGGTGACTGCCATCAACCTCTCAAAGCTGGCAGCAGAGGTGGCTGTCAATGCAGGTAGCTTTGATTTTCTGGAACAGGCATTTAAGACTTTTAGGTTAACCCCTTTTTTGAATGAACGTCAAGCTTTTTGGTAAATATATATAGGAATAAAAAATAAATCAGTGTTATTATTATATTATTAAGTACTTTTTTTTTTAAAGATGTCATATTTATTTGATTAAAATATTATAATCTATAAAATACTATATTCAAAATAATTTATCTTTTTAAATGCATGTTAAAATGTCATTTATTTGTGTGATGGGAAGGCTAATTTTTCAGCAGATATTACTCCAGTCGTCAGTGTCACATGGACCTTTAGATTAGAATCTAATATACTTGATTTTTTTTTTTATTAATTATAGAGCCATGATGCACATGAATTTGCAAATGTTTTCTTGTCTGTTATTATAGAGCCATGATGCACATGAATTTGCATCATATTACTTTGAAACAAGTATGATTTAGTGTAGAAATCTATTGAAATTTGGCACCTGCTGCCACTTGGTGGTCATTTTTTTTTTAATTGCACTTTTAGCCATAGGTAGAAAAAGGTTTATACTTTAAAGGTACATACAGTAGGATTGACACCGAGTGGTTGAACTAGGTATTGCAGTCCAAATTCAAAATATTGGAGAGGGGTTTTTTTTTCACCCTGCCCCTCCTCCTCAGAATTGACTCACGCAGGTTGCCAGATTGACTACACCAACAGGAACGAGCGCACTTGATGATGAATGAAATGAAATACGCTGTGTTTTCTGCCAACTTATGCTGTAGTAGAGTCAAAAACGTACATACAGCACCGTTAACCATGCTTGTCCTCTCCAGGGGCTGACCAAGCTTCTGTGACAGGACAGGACAGTATACAGCTCACAGAGTCCCAGGTGGAAAATGCTCGACAGCAGGTGCTGGAAGCTGATAGACAACTCAAAGACTCAAAAGCTGAAGACAGTGAGAGGCCTCAAAATGCTCTCAGCACAGCAATGGAGGATTAAGATGTCCCAGATGCATATTTACGAGAGGACTAGTCACATCAAGACAGCTTTAAAGTATCTTAAGCACTCAACCTGTACTACTACTGAAGCACATAATTATATTTCTGTTTGATTAATAGGACAAATGCTGTGAGAATTTATGTAAATGAAGCATAAGTATTAAATACAAAACGATGAGGGCAGGAAAAGGGATAAATACTTTCTAGATCAAGGGCTTCACATTTGTTTGTAATTGATAAATGCAATTACAATTGAATGAAATAGATTTAACTTTAAACCAGTTTTGCATTATTTTAAAAACAATTAATCAAAATCTTTTTTACTGTGTTGACAATATGTGTGGGTTATGATTACAGACAGATGCTACCTTTGTGATTTCTTATTCATTTTTAAATAAACAGTGAAAAAAATGGTTTTGATTCACTATTTACTTCACATTTATTTTGTTTTGATGATATAAATTATTTAACAAATTTTGATGTAAAAAAATACAAATAATTATTTTATTTCAAACTATTTCCTCTTGATTTTCAGTCTGTTCTTCTCAGTCATCCATGATAAAGAATCTACATCAGTACACACGAATACATTTTTAAAATAATCTATTAAAATGTGATTTGTGAAGACCTCCCTTCTAGACCTAAATTTGCAGTATCACTAAAATATATTCACGTTTCCCTGCTGTTTGTCTCCTTAAATTTCTCTTGCCATTCTCAGCAACAGTATTGGATCTCTTATCAGACTGGTTTTTTCAGAGCCAGGCTTCCAAAGACTCTCATCTGTCTCCTCTAATCACCACCTGTTGTTTCCTGTGTTGTGGGCTGAAGGGCTCATTAGCAGAGTATCCATCATGTCAGTAGAGATGTTGTCTGCCTTTGTGGCATTCAGAGTTTTTTCTTTTCACTTATCACTTTTCAGTCAACTCTCAAGAGCCAAGGTCATATGTCATTCCTTCATCCTTTCAGATTTGAATCTAATCAGATTTATTTATTGTTTGATTCATGGCTTGTAGGTGAATGATATCTGGATTTAGCAGAACATTTATTTAAAAAAAAAAATAATAATAAAATAATTTAAAAAATCTTGACTGATGAGTAAACAACCACAAGGTGGCGATATAAGACAAATTATGGTTGACATGGAACTAACGCTTCTGTAGTGTTAACACGTCTGTGGCGTTAATCTTTTGTTTGTTTCATTTACAATTTATTCATTAATTCATTCAACTGAAAATGGATTTAGAGACAGCTTGGGTTAAAAATCTATTAAAGAACTCTGAGAAACAAGTTTTCCTAATATCTCATTTATTTTAATTGCAATTCATTCTGCTATTAGGCCTAATTTACAAACAATTTGTTTTTTAGTTTAGAGCTACAATTTCAAACATGCTTAGAAAATTGCTTGAAATCTATAACTAAATCAGTATATTATATATTTACACTTTTTAACCTTCTATTGAAATGTTATTTGTGAGGACTTCCCTTCTAGACTTTACAATATAATTTACAATATCAATAAAGTATATTTAAAATTGTAGAAAGTGTAGGCTACAACCAGATTAGATATGACTGAATGGATGATGATGAATAGATCACAAACTTTCTGCACTTGCATATTATTGCTCTTTTGTTGGGTTTGATAGCTTCTTTTTTCCTCATTTGTAAGTCGCTTTGGATAAAAGCGTTTGCTTAATGACTAAATGTAATTGTAAAAGCATTTTTTATATATATATATAATTATGTTTGTTTAGCTATTGCTGGTTCCTAGTGAATCCTGGTAATCAAAAACAATGTGGTATTTCTAGTGAATTCTTTATCAAACATTGGTCAAAATGACATGAAGACAATAGAAGAGTCAAAAACACTGTTCCTTCCAAGTCATCATACTGATGACTCTGACATCTTCATGGGAAACAGCTTGCTAAATGGACAAAGTAAACTCTGCCACGGTTTGTAACTTGGTTTGGTTTTATCCTATCACTGACTGCCCTCTGCGACCATTGTGATGGAAATTCATCTAGGACTACATGGATTTAGACACTGGATCCCACTTCAGAATTTCACTAACATCCCAGTGTTGACTGAACACTGAAGTAATTTGGGGTTTCCCGGACTAATCAAAGGAAAGCCAATAGTCGGCCCTGACAGCAAACATTTCGTTTTTGATCTTGCACTCTGTATTTACAAAGCAAAAGACTTGTTTATTGAATCCAAAATAAAAGAGTGAGAATAAAAAGAACGCTTCACGTTGAGTGATGGGGTTGAACACAAAAATGAGACTGAGAGCAAGAATGCATAAACAGCTCTTCCATCCTTCCAGCCGGTATAGACACCATTCCCTGCGATTCGAGTGCTGGTTACTGGCATGCTATATGATGAAATTAGACACGTGATTTATTTTCCAAGGGGAACTGTTCTATGTTACTTGTCTAGGAAATGTTAACAATTGCAGCTTTATGAAATACTGTAATGTATTTACTTGAATAAACTATAGTGTACTGTGCAAGGAGGGAGTTAAGTCAGGACGTGTTGGTACAAAAGAGAGTGCACCAAACCTCCTCTTTTAAGGGTCCTTGAGGACTCATGCAACATTCCTGGAGCAGGCAACACCCTCGATGCACTTCTCGGTTTTACAAAATGCAAGGGTGAAAAATAGCATTTTCAGGAGGTAAAATATACTAAACATTAAAGTGTTTAGATTGAGGAAAATCTTTCAGGCACGTAATGCTTGATAAATTACAAAAACACTTTGCAGAGTTTGAAACGACAGGTTCGAGCAATTGCATTTCAAGTGCTCTAAAGTATGTCCATTTGTTCTGATTCCAAGACAACTTCTGGAGCAAGATGAGGACTAGATCAACTGAACTATCACTCAAGTTCAGGATACATTACCATTTGAATGTTACCATGGCATCACACCATTAGAGATACAAAACCTCATTGAAGGAATCTTGCCCAGTGACTAATTTAAAGGGTTTTGTTGCTATCTAATGGAAATATTTGTAAATTATACATATATTTTTTTTTAAATTAGGGCTTTTTCATGACATTAATGTAATGATTTGATACAAACACTAAAGGTCAAAAGTCATAACTGGTGTTTCAAATACAAATCAAATATCTCTAAATTAGAAAAAAATGTTAACAATTTTTCTGTTTATCTGATTATTATAGAAGTTATAAAGCTCAACATAAAAACAAAATTACAGATAAATCTGCAAAAAGTGACTTCAGTTTAATCAATTTTATATATATATATATATATATATATATATATATATATATATATTATATATATATATATATATATATATATATATATATATATATATATATATATTATATTATATTTATTCAGCTTTCAGATAATGTGTAAATCTCAATTTTGGAAAATTGACCCTAATGATTGGTTTTGTGGTCCAGGGTCATATATATAGAAAGACAGAAAGAGAGAGAGAAGACTTAGATAGATCTTCTATATAAGTCTATTTTTCATGACTATGATGTTTACATCTTGATGCCTTAATAAAAAACAAATATAGGTTAATCTACAAAAAGTGACTTTAGTTTAATAAATTACACTCAGTATATATATATAGCCTCTGGAAACTTTAGTTTAATAATAATAATACATAAGTCTATTTTTCTCAAGACTGACAGATGATTATATCCATCTTAATGCTGTGGACCACAGATAAAGCTACAAAACAAGACTTTAATTTGACCTAAACCCTCCAAAGGAATCATCCTACATTTTCACTTTAATACAGAGACAAACATCCTAACATAGAGAAGAAATTAACCTTTATCGATCCCCTGTCACACATTAGAGAAGAGCTGTGAGATATACATCAGAATTAAGTTATTCATCATCATAAAATTATCAGTCACCCAGTGAGTAAGTCCTTCTTGAATGTTTTAATCACTTGGAGTAGCCCATAAATAGTCCCCCTCTCAGTGCCAGGTGAGAATGTGTGCCCAGTTTTCCTTTACTTTTTTCCACCTTTTCCAAATTAACAAATGGTGAAAGAATGAGTAAGCAGGAAAATTGGCTTTTAGATTAATTCCAGTCCAAACAGTAAGGTGAAACACTGGCACACGTTACAGCAGTTGAAGAAAACATCGAAAAAAGATGTTCATAAATTTCCGGAGTCTCCCCAGAACATTATTTTCCAATAGGCATCCCTCACACTGAAAACCTAAACTCGCCTGCGTCTAACGACCAGAAAGAGAGAGAATTTATTGCTTGGTTCATGGATTGTCTTAGAAAAAAACGGGTCAACAAACAACAAAAAAGGGATTTAGGGTTTAGCGGGAGGAACGATGATGATGGGCCAGAGTCTTTGTAAACCAAACCTTCTGGGTGCAGATGGACAAAACCTCTGCTGAATGCATGGAGTCTCTCTGTGAGATTGTTGACGAGGAGATGTTCGGTTCATTTATGCTGCTGAAAGAAACAGATCCTGAAGGAATGAGGCGCAATGCTCTCTTCTGAGGGGTGGTGAGAGAGTCTGGGGATTGCTGTCTTTGATGTGCTGTTTTCATGGAGGAGATATCAGAAACAGAGTGAGCGGACTTTGTTGATGGTGCATTCTGACTCATGGGAAATAGTCATAAAGGCCAAATCTACTGTAAAGATACTCCCTTTTATTTTTGTTTTCAGTTATCAACCTCTTTTTTAAATCTTTTTCTTGCATGCTGTGATCAACAATGCCCTGGAGATAAAATATTAATTTCTCTGTCCAATAAATCAAAGTAACAGTAGGGGGGGGACAGGGTAGTGTATAGCCTCACTTCTTTCTTTGCTTTCTAGCTCCTACCATCCAGATAAATGAGTGAGCAAAAGCTTATCCTGGTTGGACTGAGACAAGACAGAAAGTCAACAAATTGCTGATCTGGCATAAATGGGGTGGAGCTATTAGCCGCCCAGTGCTTTTGTTGTTTGGTAGGATTAGTGTGTTAATTTCTATATGTCCCAATTAGACTCAGACCAAGAGGTAACGGCAATGGGGTGAGGGGTTTTCTTGTGGCTTTGAGGCAAAAGAAGCACAGATTGGACTCTAGATGGAATCTTAAAAAGGGGGCTGAGTGGATTAGCAGGGGGTGCAGGGGGATTATGTCTGGTGCTAACAGAAAATTAACGCCTATTTGTGGGACTGGACCAACAAGTGGGACAATTTATGACGACAATCCCTCTGCTTAGTAACAGGACAGAAGTGTTAAATAGAAACCCAGCAATTCTTTTGTTCATTTACTTCACAAATTTGGCGGGAATGTGGCCATTTATTGTTGTTATAAAATTATGTGCTCATTGGTACAATTGGCATAAATTTTTTAATGCGTTTGAATATGTTATATTTAACGTGAGCTGAATTCTGAATTCAGCCAAAGGCTTTTGCAGTATATGAGGAAATTTGTATAGTAAAATTATGACCAGTCAGGAGTCTGCAGCTATTAGCCGAGGTTAACAGTAGCCATGTGTAGCTAAACTTAAAGGTGCAAAAAAGTGATTTCTGAGAAACACTGTTAATATTTGAAAGCACTAAAACAAACACACCCCATAAAAGGAACACACCCCAATCTTAATAGCCCTGCCCCCAAATTCACAAACATGCTATGCAACACAGGCACCTCCCCCATCATGAGTGGACACGCCCCTGACTGCTGATTGGCTACAAGTGTGTTTTGGTGACAGATATTTTCTTCATTATTATCATCGAAAAAGTGATTAATCAAAAATTATTTTTGAAAAAATAAATTGTGTAGCCTATGAACTTTGTTTTATTCATTGGTTGTTGATTGGATTTTTAAATGTGGGTGTTGCACCCAAAATTGAATGTAGGTAAATGTCAGATTGTTGGCTGCAAAATTTTTACAACAATAACATAAATTTACAGGGGTGAATTTTCATTTCATGCCGACTCTAGCTATTCACGGGCTTGCATGCGTTTTCCTCCCGATTAAACAGAAGGTGGCGCTATAAAAATGAAAACATGCATGTGAAACTGCATGCATGCACTGCTTTGTAACATACAACAAATATAATCATAATGTACACGAATGTGTGTTAACAAATATCGGTAAAACAAAACAAATATGAGATATCTTTTTGCAGAGTCCGATAAATTGCTACTTTCAACTAGGCTAGGCTATATTTGATTTTATGTAATATTTTGTATCTGTATATATAGATAAACTTGAAGATCTATATATGTGATCTATATAAGTATATAACTTGATGATCAGCCAGCTACTTTTGTCCATCATCTTGTTTAGCAAGTAATGGTCTGCATGGACTGCGCTTCAGGTGAGACTACACACCCCCATATCGGAGAGGCGGAGTGGTACGGTCCAGACGCAGCCTTGTCCCTATGGAGTTGTTGCTGAGGAGCTTTCAGAGTTTCGGGGAACGAGAGAAGCGAGAGCACGGGCGGAGATATGGCGCTGACAATGACTGCCCATTATCTCAGGAATAACCCGATCCACCCGGGACTGAATGTTAGAGTTCTGCTAATGCTGTCATTGATGTCAGGTAGGTTTGATCATGCCTTATGTGCTGTGTCGTGCGCGCGCAAGCCCTTGGCAAACTTTGAGGGAATCCAGCGGTCTGTGGAAAGTATTGAGCGCGTGAACGTGACGCCGTCCAGGCTCGCGGACAGTCCTTCAAAACGTCACCGTGCAACGTCGTTTGTGCCACAAAAAGTTTCTAAAACTTAGGTTTGGCCGATTTCATTTTGGATACCTTACAAATATTTCCTATAGAACCCAAATCTAGCCATCTTAATTGTACCAAGTCCGCTATTTTCCCTCAAACTACGCTGATTGTGTGAACGCAGGAATCTCGCACGAGGACTGAGATTCAGCTGCCATGGAAACATCCTAGCAGAAACTGAAAAACAAACAGTCGATTCATATTTATATATATAACCTCACGTCTTTAAAGAATAATCGGATACTCGAAGTAACCCCTTGACATTTATGTTGGCAGCTGGAATGCTAGTCATTATTTGCCAGCTCGTAATCCTCGCCAAATGTTGCGCTCTTTGTTTGTTAGGGTTTTTTTAAGCGTGGTCATAGCAGAAAAATAGAGCTTTTTATTTTCTTTGTTTGTTGACTGAAAGATGATCTGAAAATGGACTGAACTAGAAGTTTGTGAGCCAGATTAGCAATCCACAGTTTCAACTTCATCACAAGTATTTTATGTAAGTGACTCAATTTTGACATTTGCATTGTTAGGCACTTATTTGGTTTTGCGTTTTGCTTGCTAACGCATCTCTGTTAAAAAATAAAATAAAATAAGAAATAAAACAAATGCAATGTAAGCTTGCTACCTGGTTTCTAGCTGGTCTAAGGCGGTTTTCAACTGGTCATACCTGCAACCTTGCAGTTAATTTTTAACAAGATTTTCCTACAGGCACGATTCCCGTTGACAGTCAAACTCATTCTGTCCCTGACTGTCCGGGTGTCTGCGAGCACACCTGTCACGACCGCAGTTGCCTTCTTTTAGCAACGGGCTTCAGCTGTGTATCATTTTGCAGCTGTAGGGGACACATGCAGGCAGAGGTCAGACCACAACATCGCACTCCGGCTCGTGCACAGTGGGCCGGTATCCATAGTGACCGGTTTGTCTGCGCGAGACTGGCGTCCTCTCGCCCCATCGATCACTAACTCACTCACAGCAAATTCTCCAGTATTTGTCGGGCCTTGGGCATTAAAACAATTGTCGTTTTTGTCTCTGACATGTAGGGAAATGTTACAGTAAACGTTTGGACCGAGATGAATGTTTTAAAGCTTTACTTTGTAACTTTCTGTCTTTCATTTGCATTTTTATTGGTCTGGGAGCAAAGGTTGGGACTTATTCTTAGTAATTTTTGTGACTTATAAACATCCAGTTCTTTTTAAAGGGATAGTACACCCAAAAATAAAAATTCTGTTATTAGTTACTCACCCTTATGTCCTTCCAAACCCACAGGGCCTTTGTTAATCTTCGGAACACAATTTATGGTGGTGGATGAGAAGAGGAGGAGAAGAAGTGTTGAATAAAGTTATTTTTGTTTCCCCTGGGCATAAAAATTATTCTCGTATCTTCGTAAAATTATGATTGAACCACTGATGTCACGGACTATTTTACAAATATCCTTTCTATGTTTCTGTGTCTGGGAACAGTTCAGTTGCATTGCTGTCTATGCAGGGTCAAAAATCTCTTGGATTTCATCTTAATTTGTCTTCCAAAGATGAACAAAGGACTTACGGGTTTGGAACAACATGAGGGCGAGTGACTAATGACAGAATTTTCATTTTTGGGTGAGCTATCCCTTTAAGGAGACAAATGTCAGGCCAGACGCCCAGCTGATGCTAAGACCTTGTGTCCAGCGGGGTCGGCCACTGCGTCTCCTGTCCTTAGATTTGTCCAGACATGGTGTGGTCGTTCCTTGCACTGCAGTGAGTGATGGCAGCAGGGGAATGAGGAGAGAGAGGAGGAAAGAATAACAGTTAAAATACCACACAGGAGCTGGGGATTAGCCCTGGCATTCCACTCTGTGTATCCCACCCTCCCTCCTTCCCTCGCTCCCGGTCTTTCTCTACCTCTCTCTCTCGAACTGCTCTTCGCTCCATCTCATTCATGTCATCTTAATTGCTTTTCTCTCTCTGTCTCTGTCACCGTGTTCCATTTTTATCCCTGAATCAAATTTGTGGGTTAATAACTTGGACTTTAAATTTTCTCCCAGGCCTTTTTCTTTGTTAAAGGCAGATTTTCTCCACACGTCGTGTTATTTCAGTCGAGTGATATAAGTATCTAGACTTTTTGTATAGATATCATGGTACTTTCTATGAATAGGAATTACTTAGGTGTTCTGTTACTGAGCTTGAGGTACAAATTCCATGTTTTTGTTGAAATCTATTGAGTTTCCTAAAGTATTATATAACATAAGATCAACAAGTAAGTTTATGAATGAGTTTTTGAGAACACCTGAGAAATGTTGTTTCCCCCAAAAAATCTCCTATTCTGCCAGAGCACTTGATTTGAGTGATGGTCTGTGTTATAACATGCTACAAACTACACATTAACAACCAGTAATACAAATTCATGTTGACAATGTGAAAAAAAAAATATATATTTTCTGTTACCTGATTGTGTCAGCCAAAACCCCTTTTCCACCAATAGTGAACTGTTGTCGGATCCCTTGCCTAATATGGAACCACTCCACACCTTCTGGTCTGGAAAAATCAGCATCCACGGGGCTTTAAATTCATGCCAGTCCCAAACCAGGGACCACTAATATCAGAGGCTAATAATATTTGCACTGAGTAAATTATATAAATAACTTTTTTCTTTCTAATTCTTTGACTGTCGTCTTGACCCTCTTCCCTGTGATCGATAAAAGCACTAAAGAAGATGTGGGAATTGAAGCATTAGTGGTGTTAAATGCAATCCTTTCAACACTCTCAATCTTTATGTATTTCTCTAGAGCTTAAATCACTGCTACCCGGCCCCCTGAGTGCTCTCTCTTATCAAGACAGAATGGACGGGGCCGGCGGTGCGTCTGTGATTAAGCCCCATCTGTAACATGATTTTGTTGGTAATGTTGTAATGCTTGTGACATGGAATCTGTGAGGTACAACAAAGTGTTCTGTCCGCAGGACCATTAAGGCATCAATACATTGTACACATTAAGATGTCTTAGCCAGCTTCCTTATTCATTGTTTATTCATGAATAACCTAAGAAAAACATGCATGTTTTGTGGTTGTAGGAGTAGAGATTTCTCCACTTTGGCACTCCAGGTCACGCTGCTTTGGAGCGAGGTTGAATAATGAATGACCTCTTTATATAGCATAGACCCTTTCATCTGTGCTTGTGAGAGCCGGTCTGCGCAGGGGCACATGGTGGAGAGTGAGCTCACCTTCTGTACCAGTTGTGATTTTGATGTCGCCCCTTAACACTCTCCCAGAGCTACACATCTATACTACTGTTAGAAAGTGTTTTTTAAAATAAGAAATTAGTAGTTTTATTCAGCAAGGATGCATTAAAGAGTGACACTAAAGTATATTACAAATGATTACTATTTTAAATGTTATTCTTTCGAAGTGTCTGTTAATCAAAGAATCCTGGAAAAAATGTCATGGTTTCCACAAAAATACATAAATAAATTAAGCAGCACAACATCATTTGAACATCGACAAAAAGATGTTTAAGCACCAAATCAACATATTAGAAAGATTTCTGAAGGATCATGTAGCACTGAAGACTGGATTAATGGTAACTGCTGAAAATTCAGCTTTGCCATTTAAAATGTGTGTATATTAAAATAGAAACCAGATATTTGAAGTTGTAATAACATTTTACAATATTACTGTTTTACTTTATTTTGATAAAATACTGTCTTCACTTTATTATTATAACACTTTCACAAACATTTTGAGTAGACGTCTTTCACAAACATTAGGCTAAATAAATCTAGCTGGCTGCACACTTTTGAATGGTAGTCTAGATTTGTGACCAATTTGATTCCAACTCATCGGTAGAAATTAAACATTAATAATATTAATTTCAATAAATGTTAAAAATTATTGCATTAAACATTCAGTTTAGATGAGACAACTTAAAGGAATAGTTTACCCAAAAATGAAAATTCTGTCATTAATTACTCACCATCATGTCATCCCAAACCTGTAAGACCTTCACTCATCTTCGGAACACAAATGAAGATATTTTTGATGAAATCCGAGAGCTTTCTGACCCTGCATAGACAGCAATGCAACTACCACGTTCAAGTTCCAGAAAGGTAGTAAGGCATTGTTAAAATAGTCCATGTGACATCAGTGGTTCAACCGTAATTTTATGATGCTACAAGAATACTTTTTTGACATGAAGGTGAGTAATAATGACAGAATTTTTTTTTTGAAAACATGTCAACTTTGACAGCCATAAAAAGCATGGTGTCTGCAACAATCAAGAGGAAAATCTGTTTCTGAAGTTTGAATGTTATTTTTTCTTAGTCTATAACAAGTACTCTGCTAGCCTAATGCATATTGTACCTCTACACAAAAAGTTTTCTTCTATTGCACCCTGCAGGATCAAGATGAGCTGTCTTAGCACCATCAAAGACTGAAAACAGAGCGCTGCCAGCAATTTTTTTCCCCCGAACTGAGGTGCTCTGTGCAAAAGAACAAAAATAGACAGGTTTTTCTGAAATTAAGGATCACAGGGAGATTTAATAGCAGACACAGATCGATTTAACATTTTGTGACATTTAAAGAGAGGGTCGATGAGATGTCAGTGCTGTAGAGAATTGGGATTCATTCATCTGTCCCTCTGTTGCAAAAGAGGATTAAGCCCAAGCAATAATGGAGAGGCCAGCTTAGGATGCTGTCTGTGTCCGCGTGTGTGTTGCGATGGTGCTGTTGTTAACATAAGAGAGAAACAAACAGACAGTCAGTGATCTCTGAGTGCAGTATTAATCTCTGAGATGACCGGCTCAGCTTTTTGCCAGAGCATGAAGGGCAGCCGTGATTCAGTGACCTCCTCAGCAAGCAGCTGTCTCTCTGTGGGTGGGGAGATGAGTCGTGTGTCTTCTATGAGCCTGTGGTCTTTGGTTAACAGTGACCCTTTTGCCCTGTGTGTAGTTTCTAACTTCTTTTTATGGCTTGATTAGACTTTCTGCAACTGTCAGTGGAGGACGGTGGCCATTGATATTTTTGTGATCTTTGCTCTGCTGCTGGTTATGATTTGGGAGTGTATTATTATGATTCCAAAGAATTTGGATTTTTTGCACTGATTTTGGGAGCAAGTCATTGCTTGAATACTCTACTATGGATTTAAATATGATCAATTTATTTTTTTCTAACCAGACACATTGGAAAAACTTGCCTGTGGCGACATTTATGATGTTCTTTTGTTTCTTGTACATTTTCGTGACACTTTCAAAGTGAAATGTCCAGTGAGTGGCACTAAACGTATGTTTGGTTTTATCCAAAACAGATTCATGTTAAATCTGGCAACATTTTATTATGTTGGTTTCTGTATGTATCAAGGCAGAGAAATGAAATGCCTGGTGAGTGTAATGTTCTGTGTTTGAAAATAGCATACCACCTACACTAAACCCTACCTATAGCCTAACCAAAAGCAAACGTGAGATAAAAACACATTAGCTGAAGCATTCATGTAATTTTACCTTTCTACAAGTCCTTTGAACTCTTTTGAGTGCAGGGACTTGTTTTCGAGAACCATACCTGACAATAGAATGCAATCTGTACCAGGTGAGCTACCGAGCAAGTTTACTACATCAGAAAAGCAATACATTTGGAGCTGGTTATGTGATGCAAACATCAAACTGAGGTCATTACGTAGCATTGTGCAAGAGACTAGTTGGAGACATTATCACCCATAGTGTGATGACATTGATTTACATACATTTGTGTGTAGAGTTTTGTAAACTACAGTCATCGGTTGCAAACATCAAAAGTCAACCAAGTATTGGTTTGCTTATAGTTGCCTCTCTACATGAAACTTGCCCAGGAGGAACCGTTTAAACATTGCAAAACACCTGTAAGTCATTTTGTTGCGTGATGTTATGACACAGAGAAGGGAAAGCGTGTAGATTTCATGCAAAGTGTAATCCATCCTGACTTGTTTCTTTACTTAAGTGCTGTTTTGTTGCCATGGTGTCTTTTTCTCCCACAGTTCCCCACCTTTCCTCTCCTCTCAAGGCTGAGAGTATATTCTATAGTGTTTCCAGAATGATGTATTCTGGCCCAGTTTATTTGTATTTGCTGCATTGTGTGGAGGTTTCAGATATTTCTCAGATCGTCCCGGGACACATGGAATTCTCTAGGGTCTCTCAGAGTACCCACAGCGCTCCTTACAAAAGGCTGTTTGTGTTTGGTGTGTTGTCACCTCAACCCTCTCTTTGTGTGTGCCCGCAGCCCTGGAAGGTTTTAATGAGAGGCCTATGAAGTTTATGTATGTGTGTTAGATAATTTGATGACAGTTTAGACTTCCACTTAGTAATGGTGCATGTTATCATATGGCCACTGGGATTTCTGTATAACACCCGCATTATCTGTGGGACAACCTTGATGTTATCGCTAAAATATCCTGAAGGCATTGATAGTGACCATGGAAATAAGCTTGAATCTTAATGCTAATCCAGTAAGGGATTCACAAAAGCATATAATAACTGACATGTTTATAATTTTTCTGCTTTTTAAAGGAATAGTTCACCCAAAATTGAAATTTTGCTTAAAATATATTTACCCTTAGGGCTCAGAATCTGACATGTAGACAAGTTTGTTTCGTCACTGGAGCAGATTAGGAGAAATTTAGCATTGCATCACATGCTCAACAATGGATCCTCTGCAGTGAAGGGGTGCCATCAAACAGCTGGTAAAAACATCACAATAATCGTTAAAGTGAGTCCTCTATTCTAAATATCTTGTGCTACATGTATGTAAATTCATCATCGCAAATTTTTTTTTACTTCAAACCATTGTTTCCAGTTAAAGTGAGTCCTCTATTCTAAATATTGATTTCTTCGTTTAAACGTTGTCTGAATCGAGAGAGAAATATGCAAAGATCAGGGACAGTTCAAAACAGTTTGGAATAAATATGTGGGTGGATTTTGATGTGAGAGGGGTGGTCTTTTTCTTTGGAGGAAATGTTATGGATTATGGACGGATGTTTTGACCAGAAGCAACAGTTTTAAGTTAAAATGTCCTAATCATGGATTTTTTTATTATACACATGCAGATTTTTGCTTCAAAAGATGTCTTGTAGATTATTGTGATGTTTTTATCAGCTGTTTGGACTCTCATTCTGACGGCACCCATTCACTGTAGAGGATCCACTGGTGAGCAATTGATGTAATGCTACATTTTTCCAAAGCTTTTCCAATGAAGAAACAAACTCATCTACATCTTGGATGGCCTGAAGCCAATTACATTTTCAGCAATTTTGTTTTTTTCTGTTGAACTATTCCGTTGAGGCAGTGAAGTGTTTGGTTGAGGTGCAATGAAAGTTTTAAGCCTGTTTTAAAATGCTTGGAATGCAGCGGATTAGACTCTGATTTAAGAACATTCTCCACACTAGCTGGAGTCGTAATGTAGATTTGACCTGATGCTGAGGTCAGTGTTACCTATTAGTACACGTTCATAATATTTTGGTGCTGATTGTTTTAGATGGATCCATTGTGGGGTGTTTTTTTTTTTTTTTTTTTTTTTTTTGTCTGTCAATTTTGGCTCAATGAAAACCAGAACTGTGTTACGACCTTCTGTTTTGTTTCACTTTGAATGCAGTGCCTTTTACTTACCAGTGAACATCAGTCTTTCCTGTGTTTCAGCAAGTCTTCACAGGCATGCTGGGAAAACTATGTTTGGCTGATCTTCCCACACAAGAGTTTTTTTTTTATCACTGCTTCACATCATTGTCTCGTCTGACATCTAAACTATGTTTGGCTGATCCTCTGAAGCAGCCCTCTTCACTGCTTCACATCATTGTCTCGTCTGACATCTTTGGAACTTATTTTGATTGTCTCAAGTAGTGTGTTAAACTAGTAGTCAGCTGCCATTGGTTTTGTAATGGGGATTTTATAACTTCTAAATCCAAGATAGACATATTTCTAAATGAATATGTAGAGGTGAGAATCTGTGCTTTGACAGTGAATCAATTTGATTAATAATTCAGCAGTTTATTTTTACTAATTCAGAATAGTTCAGTTCTCTCTTTGAAGAAATGAATTTGATTGTTTAAATACTTGCCCACATTGAATTTAGTTATTTGATTTGATATTAGCTATATTACTTTATTTTAGTGCTGTCAAATGATTAATCGCTTTTAAATAATTAACTAAATCTAATAACTGGTTGTGCCACCCTTTGCAGCAACAACTGCAATCAAGCATTTGTGACAACTGGCAATGAGCCTTTCACAATGCTGTGTAGGAATTTTGGCCCACTCTTCTTTGCAGAATTGTTTTAATTCAGCCACATTGTAGGGTTTTTGAGCGTGAATGGACCATTTAAGGTCATGCCACAGCATTCCAATCGGATTTAAGTCCGGACTTTGACTTGGCCACTCCAAAACCTGTATTTTGTTTTTCTTGAGCCATTCAGAGATGGACTTGCTGGTGTGTTTGGGATCATTGTCCTGCTGCAGAACCCAAGTGCGCTTGAGCTTCAGGTCACAAACTGAAGGCCGGACATTCTCCTTCAGGATTTTCTGATAGACTGCAGAATTCATGGTTCCATCAATTATGGCAAGACGTCCAGGTCCTGAAGCTGCAAAGCAGCCCCAGACCATCACACTACCAACACCATGTTAGACTGTTGGTGTGATGTTCTTTTTATGAAATGCTATGTTGGTTTTACGCCAGATGTAACAAGACACACACCTTACAAAAATTACAACTTTTGTCTCATCAGCCCACAGAATATTTGCCCAAAATTCTTGGGGATAATCAAGAGATTTTTTGGCAAATGTGAGACAAACCTTTGTGTGCTTTCTGGTCAGCAGTGGCTTTTGCCTTGGAACTCTCCCATGGATTCTGTTTTTGCCCAGTCTCTTTCTTTATTGTTGAATCATGAGCTCTGACCTTAATTGAGGCAAGTGAGGCCTGCAGCTTTTGCGCTCTTGGAGTAGGCCAACCAATCAACTCAAGGATCACCACTCGTTGCGCTCTGAGTAATTTTGGTAGGCCACTCCTGGCAAGGTTCACTAGTTTTCCAAGTAGGGCTCTGCAATCAATCGCATGTGATTGTCATGTGCATCTCGTCAGTAAAGCCGGTAGTTCACTGGCAAGCTAGGCGATATCGCGTTCAAAATCGAATACGATTCAACTGCGATCATGAACGCGATATTGCCTAATTGTCAGTGAAATATGGCTCTGTGTAGTGAAGCTGGTCAATCTGAAAGCAGGTGATGGAGATTTAGTAATAATCACGGGACCTGCTTTACTGACGAGATGCGCATGACAATCGCATGCATAATGAAGGATGTCATAATATCCAAGTTTTCTTCATTTGTGGATAATGGCTCTGACCATGGTTCGCTGGAGTTCCAAAGCCTTAGAAATGGCTTTATAACCCTTTCCAGACTGATACATGTCAACTATTTTGTTATTCAACTGTTCTTGAATTGCTTTAGATCATGGCATGAAGTGTTGCTCTTTAAGAATACTTCACTTTGTCAGACAGGTTCTATTTAAGTGATTTCTTGATTCAGCAGGTCTGGAAGTAATTAGGCCTGTGTTTGGCTAGTGAAATTTAACTCAGCTTTCTTAAGTAACATGGTTAATCACAGTTCTTTCATGATTTAACAGGAGGGGGCAATTAATTTTTCACGTAGGGCCAGGTAGGTTTGGACAGCTTTTTTCCCTTAATGAATAAAATCATTTAAAAACTGCATTTTGTATTTACTTGCATTATCTTTGTATAACATTAAAATTTGTTTGATGATCTGAATCTTTTAAGTGTGACAAATATAAAAAAAAAAAAAAAAAAAAACACCCAAACAAAAAAAAAAACAGGATTTGGTGCTAATACCTTTTCACGGCACTGTATATATTTAAGAAAAATGTGTTACGTTTACATATTAAATATATTTATATTATTATAATTTATATGAATATAAATATACATATAAATACATGTAAATATTTTCAAATTATATATGCTGTATGTGTGTCTTTATAAATACATAATAAATATACACAGTACACACACATATATTATTGAAACAAAAACTTTTATTTTGGATGCGATTAATCATTTGACAGCACTACTATATTTATTTATTTTTATTTACTTCTGTACTTTGCTTATTTTAAATCTTTTATTGGCCAATGCATTTGCCAATCACAATTCAGCAGTTTAGTTTTGCCAATTCAGAATAATTCAGTTCTGTTTTGGAAGAAATGCATTTGAGTATTTAAATATGTGACCAAATTAATTAATTTACATTGCTCATTTTTAATCTGTTATTGGCCGGTGGAAATCAAATCAAAATTAATATTTCAAGATTAATGTGTATGACTTGGCATTTCAAATTAATTCGGACTTTTTTTCTTATTCTAAATGATTTGTATTGTAGCATTTTCAGTAATTTAAGTATTTACCCTTGCATAGATTGACAGGTATATGATCTAGCATTTCATGTACATCTCTGTGATATAATATCACAGCGATGTACATGAAATGACAGAAATTAAATAAGATTTTGTTTATAAATGTTAGAAATTAGTTAAGCTAATAAAATAAGATATACAGATTATTTGAAAACTGGTCTATCACTAGATTTCTGCCGGTGTGTTCGAATGACGTGTCCCAGTTCAACCAGAGGATAACGGTCTAGCCACCTTTTTTGGAAATGATTCTCCTAAAATCCTTCCACTGTGGATGCACACGTGCTTTAATCATTCATGGAAATATCCAGATTGCAGCCCAGATCCTGATCTCCGTTTGGCCTGGTTGGAGCACTCAAACTTCTCCGTATCTTAGTGTGCTGGCTTCTCTTTTTTTTATATAGCGTTCCACTGATGAGTCCTTCCTGGTTTTCTCATTTTGTCACTCTGGAATGCACACGCTCTGAAACGCAATTCTGACAGCCACACCAGACGAGGATCTCTGTAATTGTGTTCCCTTTCTTTCAAACACACTAGAACATTATACAGGGACTGTAATTATAAAAGCTGCCGAGCTCCTCGCTGCTGAAATCACTGAATGGCTTCAGTCTGATGTGAAACAACAATTTCTGTCATGATTGCATGCAAATGTGAAACTCTGCATGTGACTTCACATACTGTTGTCATCATCATCCTCATCATGCATACCATTGTTGTCATATCATACACATAAGGGACTTTGAAGTTCTTGGAGCTCGTGGTTTAACATTCCCCCTCTGATTCCTTGAAGTGAAGTGACGTGGCATTTAACCCATCCAAAGTGCACACACAGAGCAGTGAACACACACACAACGTGAACACGCACCCGGAGCAGTGGGCATCCATTTATGCCACTAGGGGTTCGGTGTCTTGCTCAAGGGCACCTCAGGCGTGGTATTGCCAGCCCGAGACTCGAACCCAGGATAGGAGTCAAACTCTCTAACCACTAGGCCACGACTTCCCAATGTGAATGCTTTGCCATTGACGCCTCCGGGAGACAACCTTTTAACTTCTGAGACTGCAGCACCGGAAGTCTTTTGATTTTGTGAAGGGCTCGTGATTGAAAGACTGTCGGCGTTCGCTTGAGTTGAAGTACTCATCTATTTTATCTTCATGTGTTTTTCATCCATAACCATGTGCAGAGAATCTGACTGCTGCATCCCACCCAAGTGCATCCGTCTCCTCTCACTCTTTAATTAGACAGTCTCTCAGTGCTGTCAAATTGGAGCTTATGAAAGAAAGTCTTTTGGGCTTTAGTACGGGCGTGTGTGGCGTGCATGCACACTCAGACACACTCTCAGTGTATGTGTGTGTGTGTATATGTGTGTATGTTTGATTTAGATAGCATGCAGACAGCTTTTTATTTACGTATTGTGTGCATGCTGTCTAAATTGAATGTAATGGGAGAAAAAGATGTTGGTTTATAATTAGAGGTGGAGAATAGGTCTGTGACAGTCGCCGTGCCTATGGTAATTTACAAATTACCTCAAGCCACCTCTACTGCCTACTGCCACTGGTGGTAGTGCACGTGACGTCATACACTCTACGCACACTTGTTTTGTACAAGTCTATGGTAATTTACAAATTACCTCAAATGCCATACACAGCATTTCCTTCAGATTGGCAGGTTTGAGCGCAGGAAAATACAGTTTATGCATTCAGCAAATTGATTTTGTGTTGGGTGATGGACCTTGTTGGGAAACCAAATAATACTTCGCCGATCTGGTGCCATCTCCATTCATGTCACCCATCTGCGTTTATACAAGTGTCTTCAAGTTCCCGTGATCGCAAATGCCTGGCTGGTCAGGTTTGGTGAGGCTTTCTCCAAACTTGCCAAATACAAACGAGACAGCGATAAATTAAATTAAATTTGTTAACAAGAAATGTGGCAACGATTCCTATTTCAAAGAGAGCGCGTGCAGACGAGGAGTTAATACACCCACTTAAAGCGGGTTTTTCCTTTCGCCTGGCTCCGCTTCGCAAACCTCTGCTGACTGCGGACACCATACCGGACAACACACCACGTCGCAACAGGTTTGTCTAGTATCTACACAGGACATTTGAACTGTGTCAGTACCTCATAAATAGGACGAGGCAGTTTACTGTCAGGGATTTGCCATGTGTCGTGCTGCATACAGTGTAGCATCACTGATTGATTATAATGAGTTTTATAGTATTTTGTGGTGTGGTTTACAGTTTATGAAGAGTGCCTCTAAGTTAGGATAGCATACCTTTTTCAGCGTTGTTACTAGGGGTGCACGATAAATAAGCTGCGCAAATCCACGTTCATTATCAGTGTTGTCAGTTTACAACAGGTCTGTGTAATAACAGGTGCTCTATGTGAAATCAGCACCTGATGGAATTTACCGCTGATTAGATAACCGGTGCGCATTAATTATCGGCCTCTATTTATCGTGGACTCCTGGTTGTTACATCTGAACTCTGTGATGCGATCTGCTCTGAATAGCTGGTAGCCCGACAGATTGCTTCACTCAGCCAGGTTTCAGTGAAGCACAGTGCCGCAGAGTTTGAAAAGTCCTTGTTGGTGCATGTGAGGAGAAGTTAATCCGTTTTGTTAGGAAGGGAATGGACATAATCGAGATGAATGCTTGGGAGTGCAGTTCGAAAGCCACGTGTGCGGAGCTTAACCAGGGTGCCAGCACGTTTCCCACTTCTGCGTCTGTATGCGCGTTTGAACAAAAAGTGACGTGACATACAGCCAAGTATGGTGACCCATACTTTAACCCATCCAAAGTGCACACACACAGCAGTGAACACACACACACCCGGAGCATTGGGCAGCCATTTATGCTGCAGTGCCTGGGGAGCAGTTGGGCGTTCGGTGCCTTGCTCAAGGGCACCTCAGTCGTGGTATTGCCTGACCGAGACTCGAACCCACAACCTTAGGGTTAGGAGTCAGGCCACGACTTCCCCAACAGCTGTACCTCCAACTAGAATGTCCAACAAAACATCAGAATAATCAAAAACTGAAAAAATATTGTCTGGGATGTGTTGCTTGATTGTTAAGGAGTTTGTCTCTAGTAAAACTTACAGAAGAAGTATGACAAATCACAGAACAAACAAATAAAAACATCAGAAGAATTAGATTATTGAGATTCTTCTTGATGTATAGAGATTATTGATTATTGGCTCCCTAGCTGCAAAATCTGGACCTTGTAGAAAACAAGATCACACTCTTTTTGTTGCATCTGACTCATTGTGTCAACATGCAACATAGTTTCCTATTAGTGTGTTTGTTTTGTGGGGGCGCAAGGACGCATATACACTCACAGACCAGAATACCAGAGACAACATTACTACAATAGGCTACATAAGTGGTTCCCAATTCCAGTCCTCACGCCCTCCTGCTCTGCACATTTCATATCTATCTCTTATTACATGCAACGTTTGTTCTATTCGACCGTAAGTGCCCTGGGAAGTGGACATCACCAGATATTCCGCCATGATTCCAGTTGGTTAGCGAGCATATATGTTCCATACAAAGGGCATTAAAGTGTGTGAGACGTGAATTTAAATAGTATTTATTTACAAATGTATATTATTTCACACTTCAAACTTCTCTGGTAAGTTTTGTCTTTGTGTGATGACGGATTTCCCCTGCTCAGGGAGTAGGTCGCAATGAACACTGTGTAGGGATCATATAGATTGGAACAGTTCATGCACATAGCTCACTTCTAACAAGCTGGTTATCAGAATCGGGTGTGTTAACTAAGCGAGACATGCAAAATATGCAGAGCGCGGGTGCTCTAGGACTGGAATTGGGAACCGCTGGGCTACATCATGTGTCATTAACCGGTGAGAAAACTTTATAGTATAGTTAGTAAAAGTACTACAATACCAGAAAGGAAGATCGGGTTGTTGATGTTTGTTGATGTTGATGTTGATGCTCGGACGGAGCGTTTTGATTGGACAAACATTTCTTGGTCCTACGCCTTCCACAGAATATATAAATACAGATAAATACATGTAGACCACTTAATTCAATGATTGCTGTGAAGAGACTTTCAACCAGCATAACAAAAAAAATGTTTCTGAAGACAATCACCTATTGCACCTTTATGTAAAATGAATGCAGAGTCGCAGTTCAGTTGATAGAAATAGACCTCTGAGTCAGTGCTTTTCTTAAAGGGTGTCTTCAACCGAGTGAGATCAGACTGGCTCATTCTCTCTTTTCATCATTCAAGTAAACTTATTGTATTCCAACATCCTCCGCATTGGCAAAGCTGAGTTGAATTTGTGTGTGAGCACATGTACCCACCCTCTCCCTTGTTTTCCTATCTGGGATATGGACTCAGAAAAGGGATTTTTTAGGATGATACGCTGGGCAAATTTCCTAGACGTTAGAAAATCTCCCATAGGCTCAGACCTCTGTTTGTTTAGGAGGCCTTATTGGAGCTCTGCTGCACCTACCACAGCGAGGAACTTGCGTCTCCCACGCTCAAACATGGATTCGGCCCCCAAACCGCTCATTCCTTAGTCCCTCCCTGTCGCAGCGCAAACTTGACGGGCCGACCTGAAAGCAGACTGTTTTGAAGCAATAGTCCATCTGTTCCATCAGAGACTTGTGGTCAGATGGATCCTTGAGACCCGCTTTGCCTTGTGTATTTGAATCTGTCCTCACCATGCTAATGCATCCCAGAACGGGATTTGTGCTTGAGTTTGGAACTGGCCCTTTTTTTTTTTTATCTGGATGAACTATGTAGAAACAAATGACCTAAATATTGTACATCCAGTCTGGATCAAAATCACTGCACTGTCAACTCACAGCATTTAGCATTTCATCTCTTCCTTGTTTAGACAACTGTTTTGTTTCAAAACTTTGTAAGCTGTCTCTGTAGGCAGCATTTTAAGGCATTATAAAAGGAAGGTGTAGGCAACTGAATAATGTTGCCTTATAAGGTTTCTTGAAAGAAAGAAAAAAGTTTGGGGTTGGTAAGAATTTTGTGTGTGTGTGTGTGTGTTTGAAAGACGTCTCTTCTACTCACCAATGCTGAATTTATTTGATCAAAACTACAGTAAAAACAGTAAAATTCTGAAATATTATTACAATTTTGAATAACAGTTTTCTGTTTTAATAAATTTTAAAATGTAATTTATTTCTGTGATGACAAAGCTGAATTTTTGGAGTCTTCAGAGTCACATAAATATGCTGATTTGGTGTTGAAGAAACATTTTTTTTTAATCAATATTGAAAATACTTGTGTTGTTTTCATGAAAAATCTGATCTTTTTTTCTTTTATTAGTAGGAAAGTGCTATGATTTTATTTATGATTTGTAATGTTTTTCTGTCACTTTTGATCAATTGTATGTGTCCTTGCTGAATAGATGAGAAGATAACCTAACTTTTTAAAAGAAAACCTGACTGACCCCAAAAATTTGAACGGTAGTTTATCTTTTCCAGAGAAAACAATCCCAGAATTTATTCCATTGAGTTCAGTGTAAATAAATCAATGATGGTGGATAAGGTGAGAGAAATGTAGCTTACTAAATTTACTTAAAGTAATCATAAACTTTTCAGGATTTAGTGAGATGAAAAACTTCAGTCTAATTAAAATAGTTTTTAACTCAACTTTAGTGCATTTATTTTATTACACTGTTAGCGTATCAAGCTCTTCTCCTGAGGAACTTTATTTGTGTACTGCATGGAGTTGCTGCCGAGGTAGAGTGTTCCAGATAGGTCATTTGTGAGGTTCTGTGACTGGTAGGGTGCTGCCTATATAGGCAGTGAGGTTTTGGAACGAAACGTAGGTATCATTGCCCAGTGTGTGTAGCCTCTGTGAGAAGTTGCAGGGAATGAGGAAACAAGTTGGCTGGACAGCGGAAACAACTTGGACTTTCCCATAAGAAAAGCATTTCTCCTCTTATTAGTAACACACATTAAAGCCATGTTTCATTAATCTTCCTGTTGCTGCTGCTTTGTGAATGGTGTGCTGAGAGCCCAGGGAACAGCATTAAATTGGGATAGCTGATGGTGTGATTAGCAGTGTTTTGAAGTGGAGAAGGAAGGAAATCACTGTTCAGAGACCTCTTATGTTATCATGTGGAAAAAGGGGGTCTCGCAGGGAGCGTTGAGGTTGAGCGCACATGGGGTGCTCTGTAATTTGGCCCATGAGAAATAAAGGGCTTGGCTGGTTTTTCAGACAACCTCAGCTTTGATGTGAGTCACATATAAATGTCGTATAGTTAAAGGAGTAGCTCATGATCTCTCTACCTTCATGTTGTTCCAAACCCATATGCTGTTGTTTTTTTAGTTTAACACAAAAAGGATCATTTTTGAAGCATCTCTGTGTAACTTTTCCATACAGCAAGAGGTTATCGATTGTGTAAAAAGCAAAAAAAAAAAAGTCTAAATGATTTGTGTACAATATTACGAGTTACTTATAAGTATTGTGATACATGCGAAAAACATCTTCCAAAATTCGAAATGAGAATCATTTACAAAACTGCCTGCTGTTGTCAACAAAAAGAAGCACTGAGATCTTCTTGCGGGTTTCTGCCAAAATAAAAGCAAAGAAAAAGCAACAACTCCACTGACATTCATAAATGATAGTATTGTAATTTTACTGTCGTTCTGTAAAATAAAATAAAAAAGACAATAATAATGATAATAATAATTACACTACAACACAACAGCTCGATTACTACAATTATTATAACATTCACACATGGTGTTCAAATTGGGATCTGTAATATATTTTAATGTTTTAAAAGAAGTCTCTTCTGCTCAGCAAGGCTGCCTTTATTTGTACAGTAAAAATACATGCCTGTTTCAAGTCTCAAAAATGGCCAAAAATATTATTTTACTAACATCTATTTTAAGATAAATTGTGCATTGTTGGTATAATGTCTGCCAAAATGTTAAAAAAATGTTTTTGTAAAAATGTGTAAATATTTGTTTTGTAATTATTTTTTTATTTGAAAAGCAGGACAAAACAGTAAAAAGCACATTTTGGGAATTTAATTAATGCAATGGTGAAAAAAAAAAAAGCAAAATAGGCCTACATGGGGGAAAAATATGAAAAATCAGTTCAGTATTCGGCCTTTGGCCCAGTGTTTCATTTTGTTCAGTTTCGGCCAAGAATTTTCATTTCGGTGCATCACTAATATTTTATTCTTGCATTTCTATTGTATTGTTTGCTTTAAATAGTATGTTATTGTATAATTTTTGTATTTATGTATATAATGTTTGTATTGTTTTACTATGTATTTATTTATTTTCTATTTTCATTTAATTTATTTAAATCATAAAGTTTTCATAAATGTATTTTTTAATTTTTTTATTTATTAAAATACTATTATAGTCAGAGCGACATCTGATTTTGGGACAGATGATATTGTTCATTGTGAATTCTCTTTGCCTGAACGTATTAAACTAGTCAAAAGCATTTGAAACCTATCTATTTTTTTTCTCCTCCTGGGCTGCTTCCCCTTTTTTCACCCTATATATTCCTTTCACTCTGGTCTCATATTAACCAGGCATATGGAATGATATTAACCTCAGAGGGATGGAAAAGACAACCAGAGTAAAATGAAAACATTGGTTTGTTCCGCTGGAGCTAAAGGGAGAATAAGGAGAGTGTTAAGGTTTTGACGTAGGAGATGAGAAACAGTTATTTTTCCATTGCTGTTTTGACCATTAGAAAACAGTGGCTTGTGAATTGCAGCTCCGTGAGGTTGACTGATTAGAAGCTTGAGAAACAGAGACACTGTGACTCAGCATTAGAATATGACCTGGGCTGCTGTGCTGGCCATTGTGCTGTTGCAGCTCTTCAGTCACGTGGCACAATCAGGGATTTTTACAGCAAAAAGGGATTATTTTTGTGCTTTGTCTCATCAGAGTAGCACTTTTGCTAAGCTTTGCTTTCATAATCTCTCTTTGTTTTTGCAGTGTCATCAATAATATCTTTACACAACCATCAAATTCACTAACAAAATCCTGCACCTTCACAACATGTAGGAAATGTGCTATTCTTAGAAAAATTACTTTTTAAATTTAAGAAATGGCAAACTATAACTGAAACCAGTTACACTGAAAAAAGGTGTAGTTTGCAATTTTCATTCAAAAATTGCTATAAAATTTCACACACAATAATGCAAAAAGAGCAAGCAACACATTCAAATAAATGTGAAATATTAAATTGGAAAATCTTGTTTTCTTGTAAACCGAACTTCAAGAATCTTTGTTTTACTTGCAACTTAAACCTAAAACAACTAAACTTTTAAACATTATACACTACAAAAATTGATTTTTATAGTAAATTTCACAAACATGTAATATAATATATTTTATATATTTAAAGTTTTTTTAAATTGGAATATTTTTTAACATTTTTGATATTGTTTTACTCAAATTTATAGTAAATTTATATTTATAGCTAGTGGGCTGCTTTCGTATTTGTTTATAGTAAACCATTTTCACTCACAAATTTATAGTAAATTTCACAAACAGTTATAAATATTTGGCAAGTAACAGTGAATTAAGAGTAAAGTATAAAACCTGAAGTAGTATTTTCTTGCACACCTGAAGTAGTATTAGAGTAGAGCTCCAATAGTCTTTGTTATATTTACAACTTTGAAAAATTATTTTTTAATTATATTTTACATGATCAAAGCCCCGAAAAGAAATGCACAAAACATTTATTTTAGGGTGCATGTATAGGATTTTGCAGGGGTTCCTCATGCTGTATTTGACTTGGGTGCTTTAAAGGAGATTCCGTCATGCTTTTCTTCTGAGTCCCAGAATCCTCTGGTGCAACCACCTTCCCCTCACGCTGACTTTTTGTGCCGGTATGGGGTAGATTCTGGCAGGCTCCCGGCCTCTCTGTGGTCTAGACTGGAGCTAGTGTACTGCTTTCTGAAGGAGCCCCATGAGTCACTCTTCCCAAAACCACCATCTCTGTGTGAGAGCATCAGCTTCACCACCGCTCGGACTGTCACAACACAGGCTTTCACAAACGCTCTCGGTCTCTTAACACGCATTCCCGCTGGTCTCTTGCTCAGCGAGTCCCTGCACCATGATGCTGTGAAGTGGCTCTGTTTTCTGTCACCGATTGTTGGCCATTCTTTGAGAAGCCAGCCTGCTGACAACTGGTGAATTGCTCGCTGTCTTGCTGTTAAAAGGTTAAACGTGAAATTTCTTTGTCATGCTAACCAGCCAAACTAGAACAGCTTGGTTCAGTAGTTTTAAGAAAACTTTCAAAGCATAAAATTTGTAAAGATATGCCTTGCGTAGAGCTTGGTCAGGCTATTTGTCTTTTTCAGGGAGGAGGAGACTTATTTGAGGTCCCTGGTGCTCAGGCTGCTGGAGATGCAGTGACCACATTTATGTGAAACCTGAAGCCACTTCTGTTGCTACATACAAAAATGGTGTAACCCTTAACATCAGTGCCTGTCAGTGTCTTTATGTACAGATTTACATACAACACTATTGTCATACGACCTTAAGCTCCATCCTACACGCCTGACGTCTTCTTTAAACAACCTTGAGCTCTTCAATCACCCAGGTCTATTTTCATTCAGCATCTCTCTTGTGTGTGTGTGTGTGTGTGTGTGTGTGTGTGTGTGTGTGTGTGTGTGTGTGTGTGCGCCTGACATGTGCAGATGCAGTCATGTTAAGCTCAATGTCTCCTTCCAGAACACCTGTTTCCCTGTACAGCTTCACATGCTGCTCCTTTACATTGCCAGTGGTCATTTATCATTGTTCAATGTTATATTTTAAAATGAGGTTCTCCAAAAAGGTCAGAAGGTTGTCAGAGGATTTTGTTTGTCACGTACATGGGAAGAATGCATTTTAAGAAGGTCAGTTCCTGCTTATCTGTGCATTATAATACATAGGAAGAGAATCATAAACATAAAGTCATAATAATAATAATAATAATAATAATAATAATAACAATAATAATTGTCGTAACAAATTTATCTATCTCTCTCACCCTCTCATTTTTATTAATAATAATAATAATTAAATAAAATTATTACTATTTGTTTATTTTCTCACTTGAAGAAGCTAAATAACATATATTAGTACCCTAACCCTACCCTATTTGAAAAATAAGCTAATATAATATAATATAATATAATAATAGTAACAACTATTAAAATAAATTAAAAATTATAAAAATAAAACTACTATAAAAATAATAATAATAATAAAAATAATAAAAAAAAAAATAAAAACCCTAACCCTACCTTATATAAAAATAAGCACAATGAAGTTAATAATAATAATATAATAGTGATAATAATAATGAGAATAATAATAATTATTATTATTATTATTATTATTATAGTGTTTATTTTATTTTATTTATTTTTACTTTATCACCTAAAGAAGCCGAATAGCATTTTTTTCCAATAGTTATTTTTTCCATGCAGTCCTAGGTTAAATCAGCAGATTATTTCAATGATTGTGGAACATTTTGACCTGAAGAGGAATGTTTGCAAAGGGGAAGTGAGATTGTTTCGCTTCTTTAATGACAAACTCATTTCTTTCTACACATTTCCCTCTCCTTCCTTCTCTTCCATGAATATTTATTTTGGAGAAGATATGGCAATGTTAAGCCCATCTGCTGAATCATGGCAGAGGTGCTGGCTCCATTGCGACCTGCCATGTGCAATGAATACAAACTGTCTTTGAGAGGGAAAATTGAACCCCATCATCTCACAGCACAAAGACGTGCAGCTTCTCGCGCAGACACCCTCACATGCACCGACACACCTTGCAGGTAGCTGGCGCGTGTGAGGGAATAGCTGACTGAGGCAGAATAGAGAGCGAACCCTTCAGGGAGCTCAGTGTCCTTGCTGTCAGGACAGTTAACTTCCTGTGCCGCTCTGACCTCTCAGGCTATATGGATTTGTGTGTGTGTGTGCTGTGGAGCATTCATGAGTTTGTATCGTGCTTGTTTATTACACCATTCAGAAATGTATTTGGTGCACAGCTTTGTCTGCTGAACTTTATTCTCATTCTCTGAAGTAATTTAATTAATAAAACACATTAGTCATTAGTGCATTAGGGAATATTTAATTTGGCACATGGTTTTTCTAAAATTGTGTCCTGTCTGCAGAATGTGGCTAGACATGCCGAAGCTAGTCTGAAACAGGCATGTTATCAGAAATCCTTATTTTTAGCTCAGGCCTCTGAAAAAATCAAATAAGATAGGGACAGAAAAGTTCCTTTTGGGAGTTTATAAATAGAATAAATCTTACAAAATGTATTAAATATTAAAAATAAGGATTATTAACATTAATTCTGTAACATGAACATTGTAAGTAATGAGCATAATTTGTTTATTAAATAATAACATCAGTTTTATTTATTAATTAATTCTGCTCCTTACCATAGATGAAAAATAAGCATATATTTGATTTATAATATTATTATTTATTCATTTTAATTGTTTCTTCAAGCTGGCTTGTTATCATCTATTCATAGAGTATAATACAAATCTGAAGATAAACGCAATGAATATAGTTAGTGAATCTCACAAAAACTGTCAAGAAATGTTTGGGTCATATTTCACAGTGCAAAATAAAATATAATTGCTTGTTTTTTTTTTCAGGGGTGAAATATGAGCCAGATATTTCTCTCTCAGATCCACCATGTATTGCTTGTTATTTCATCACAGACTGGACAAAGTGTTTGACCCAAAAGCGTGTTTATTTTGCTCCACTTGTAACACCAAACAGAATTACAAAAAATAACTAGGCCCTACTTTGGTATTTACTTAAGGAAATGTGCGGTTTGCAAGGCTGCAAAGGCTTTTAGGTTTTAGGCATAAATATTAAAATTATTAAATATTAATATTAAAACATTAGTTTTTATGTTAGGTGGCTCAGGCTGGAGAAAGTAGAAATTTAATTTATAGATTTACAGAAAGTTTGAAGACCATCAATGCAGTTCTTTGCATCTTTTTCTCCCCTCAACTGAAAATGTGCCCATCTTTACCCATATGAGTGACACTGCATTTGGTCAAAGCAGAAACTTTGTGGCTGGTTTGTCATGAACCCAGTGATTTAAGGATGGAGAGGCCTGCATTTTGGCGTTCCCCATTCATTCTGTGTGACTCAGTGGCCTAAAATGCCTTTGTTTAAATGCTGACGGCATAACGTTAGTCAAAATTTACAGCTGAAATCCTCCAGATCATTTCCTCCCTTGCTCATTCATTCCTGTGAGGTCATCTGTTGGCTTTGTTTTGGCTTTTGGCGCTGATGAGGACATAACTTCCAAACTTTGTTTATGATTCTTATTTGCCACATTTTGTCTCTCTTATTCCTTCTCTTCCATTCACAGCAAGGATGTACTGTCGAGACAAAAGAAGGAGGGTCGTTGCTGGCAAGACAACCGCTCCGGCGGAATGTTTGGAATCTGTTGCCAAGCAATGCGGCGGGTTTTGATTTACGATTACATCTTCCGACCAGCAGCTTGTTGCAATTAGCGTTGTCGTTTGAGAGGCCGAGCGAGCGAATGGGTGGGTGTGTGCGTACAGTATTTCTGTTTATTTGACTGAATATGCTCCAGCATTCTCTTCACTGATCTTTCACACCGCCTGTTGTGTTTAACATCTATCTGTACCCTCTGTTTTTCATCTTTTATTTTCCTTTTTATCTATTACAGACTCCTTGTCTTTCTCAGAGCTGGTCACTGTAAAACTTGCATGGTCTTTAAGGGAATGGCGAAGACTGTAGATTAAATCCAGATATTTAGTTTTGTTTGAAGTGTTGCTCTGAGTGGACCAAAGCGACGCGGTTGTTTGAGGGGCTGGTTTTAATTCTCAGAATCAGGTCAGCGATCGGCCAGCAATCACACATGAATATGTTTGTGTGGAGACTCACAAACTCTGAGATGGCTGGGTTGAGGGTCTTATTCAGCTTAAACTTCCTTTTGATGAAGAGCATCTCTGACAGATCATAATGGGTTTATGGTGCTAAAGCTTTTCTCACTAGGCAACACTAAAGAAAAGGGTTTGACGTCAGCCAGAGATGAGATTGATTGTGTGCATCTTATTTATTGGAAACATTGTTGAATAAAAATACCAAATCGTTAACAATTGTTGAATAAATAGGGCTGTGACGGTATAGGATTTTTTCTTACCGCGGTGATGAAGCAACAAGAATCGCGATTTGGCGGTTAACCGACACACACACACACACCCCCCCCACACACACACACACACACACACACACACACACACACACACACACAAAATCCCCCGGCGGCCGCGTCATACTCAAGAACGCATGCAGCTTGTAATGGAAATGAATACAATGGAAATTAATCATTATAACGCAGTATTCTTTATTAACAAATAAACAAATAACAGTAACAGTTATACTAAATGGTACATATTAATAATTAACTAATGATTAGGCTAAAGTTACACTTTCTTAATAATTATAAAGCAGTATTCTATTATAAACTAATAAACAAATTAAGATTTATAATAAATTGTAGCTAAAAATTAATAGTTAACTATATAGGCTAAACATGAACAACCTTTTTTAAAGTGCAAAATAACAAAACAAAAAGTGAACAAGTGTTTGTCTGTTGGGCCGCTTAAATGAATCGTGCTGCTGCTTTTATTTTTCCGTCTTCATGTTACGTGACAGGAAAACCAACATGTTAACCTTGTCAGGTTTCAGCGAGGATCTTAACGGGGTGACGATGTTGCCAGCCGCACTGAATACACTGAGGTAACCAAACGGCTAAGTTACATGGTCCTCAGTCACAGTCCACCGTGAGCAACTGAATGATTCTCTGCAAACTGCGCGTTCATCATTAGTTACGGATAACTTTCCCATTCAGCCCTACATCTGGAGAGTCTTCAAAGGGCAGATGTGAGCTCCTATGTTTTAAACCGCGCAGGTTTATTTACCGCATGCTGCGCTCATGTGAAAAGGCTTTAAAGGCGCGCGTTCTGGAGACCCCGTCGCTATGGAAAACAAAGACGCCAAAATGCAATCACGCGATTGCATTTTGAGCTTCTCAAATGAGCTTCTCTAATACCTCGTATGAAATTGATTTCATTATAATTGCTATTAGTATTATAAACAGTGCAGAATACGTATTTGTTAATTCAACTATGTGGTGGCATTTGTAAAATACGGGACAAATCGCATCCCGTATTGATTTGATAGGGGACGCATCACTTTACCTTTAAATACGGGACGATTCCGTATTTTAAGGGACGGGTGGCAACCCTAGGTGCACTATATTTGTCTTTCAAGACTCCAACAATTTTTTTTTTTTCAGGTTGCACGTCAACTCCGTATCTTCATCGGTTGGGACCAAAAGATCCTCAGTTAATAACTGTAGGACTGGTTTAACAAAGACAGCGCATCTGTAAAATCCGCAACCTTCTTCAGCGCTGCATTAATGGATTCGAGGACTTCGATGTCCTGCCACGTCGGTATCAAATGTTGGCTGTGCGCCGGTCATCCATCAAAACCCGCCTAATGGCTGGGACTTGCTCAAGAACGCGCGCAACCATTTTCTGCTTAGTGCCCCTGCCCGTGTTTGTGTGTATTTAATTTAACATTATCTGTAAACATTACAAGTACTGAAACATGGCTAGCAGTTCATTAAAAATCAGACACACACAAAAAAAAATCCCCCATATGTTTAATGGACTGTCCCTCCCTTTTTCCCCAGAAGCCCTTGAACATAGGACTCGCAGAAAAAGTAAATTATTAGCAAAGATGAATGTGTTTATAGTTCAAATCACACACCATATGCAGTCCTGTAACTTTCAGCAAAAAAATAAATAAAAAAAAAATCATGTGCGGTGATGACCTCACACCGCGGTAGGCATCTCAGAGTCAAGTGAACTTTCAGAAATCATTATAATATATTGCTTCCATTGTATTAATACCAAATCATTAACAATTGTTAAATAAAGTCATTATTTTTGTTTTCTTTGTACACAAAAAGTAATCTCGTAGATTCATACATGTAGTTGTTATTGCTGCCATTTGATCTGTTTATAACAGAGGTTTTTGTGTAGAATTTAAGTGCATCTCACTAGATCTCGCAGCAATCTTTATTCATTCTGCGCCAAATTAAAATGCTTCTCACTGGATCTCGCACCGCTGTGCTGTAACAGTGTTGTGAAATCAACTTTCGAACAAGTTCAAACGAGAAGCGGGATTTTGTTACACTTTTGTTTTGTTTGCCGTTTGATGTTTCTCATATGCAACAGAAATGGCAGCGCTTACGATTTGAACAGTGTGATGGTCGCAGCAGTGCGACTGCTCACAAAATTTTGTAGTACCGGCAGAAGAAATGGTCACGAAATCTTAATATTTTTGACCCCATTAACTTCATTGTATGGATTAAAAAAATCTGTTTACTGAAGGATGACAGAGAGACAAATATTACAGGTTTGCACCAACATATGAGTGAATAAAATAATGACATACTATTAATTTTCAGGCATCTGCCCCTTTAAGAAATAGAATTAATCTCACAAATCATGCTGTCTGACCTGCTGAACTTTGCAGAATAGGAGCAGATTGTGCTGATATTTGTAAAATGATATTGTACTGTGGTAAACTTTTGGTACTGTGGCACTGCTGTACACTCCTGCAGATAATTGATGTGCTGTTGATGTGGGAATCCAGAGAAGATCCTACCAGATGATCTGAATTCCATCATCTCCCCACAGAACACACTGATTTGCCTCCGTCGCCACATGTTAGAGGCCGCGTGCGACTGCGCTGCGTGTTCGCGTGTGTATGTGTTATGTGGATTCAGATGGTGCGGGCACAGCTGTCTGGGTGTAATAAGACACACAGGTTGTCCTCATGTGGCCTTTGTTATTTCTTTGGCATCTTTTAGCTTTCATCTCTCCCTCGGCCCCGTTTTGTCTCTCTGTCTTTTGCACTCATTTCACACACACGCTCGCCCTCTTTCAAACATAATTAAGATTTTGTTCGGCAAATGGAAAGAGGAAAAAAATGATGACGGGCTGAGTGACGGAAGGTAGGCTAACGGAAAGGAAGAGGAGGAGGAGAACAGTCAAAAAGATTTTTTTGTGGTAAATGCCCATGTTGTTCCTATTTTAAAGCCCTATGGGCCTGATGGCTGCACAGACTGGAGCTCTTGCCACTCAGCTATTGTTTAGTTGTTGTTGTTTTTTTATCTCTAGTCTGCTGTGACTCCATTGTTCCTGACCCATTTTAGACTTTTCATTCTTTAAATCAGGGTTTTGTTCTTTGCAGTAATTTTTTTTTGCTCTTTCCTTAGATGAAAATTACATCGTGAACATCCAAAAGAGCCATCGCTCCCCTCAAACCTAGAAACAAACATAAATCAGTTGTAAACTTATGCCGAATTCACACTGCACAAATTTCAAAGTTGTACAGTTGTTTTCACACAATGGCGACAGGTCCAGATATTTGGCATGCAAAATATTTTACAGGCATCGGCGACAGATCATGTCTTTGATAGTTCACACTGCGTGATTGACACTCTATTAAAGAAACAAGTATTTTTATAAGACATCAAATGTCAGGAAGTTTTTCTCCAGTCTACTCTGACTGCATTGTTCCTGACCCATTTTTAGACTTTTATTTTAGAAATCAGTGTTTTTGCAGGAAGTCAAATGTTAGGACTAATTTTAGCCTCCCCCCAGCACAATAAAACTTATTTCATTTGCTCGTTTTACAGCACAACACGTTACACCAGCTAACCAGTGTTGTATCCATCTCCTCCTCAGACGTCTAAGCTAAAGGGAATTGACGTTTCTCGTTTGGAATTAGGAGCTGTGCTAAGAGACCTTGGCGTCTGATTGATCGGAGCTTGAATAGGATAAAAACGGATTTGTCAGTTGAGATGGTTCAAGACTTCAAGAGCACTTTTCTGCAGCTGCTCAAGTGTCCTGACTAACGATGTGTGCATTTCTCTCTCCTAGGGCTGGTGTATGGCAGCCAGGTGGTTGTCCCGCCAAAGGTGAACGCCGTGTTGGGAAAGAACGTCACTCTCAGCTGCAGGGTGCAGGTGGACACAAACCTCAGCCTGACGCAGAGCTCGTGGGAGAGGAAGCTGCCCACTGGATGGGTGACCCTGGCAGTGTATAACCCAATGTTTGGCATCTCCATCCCCCCCGAATATGAGCGACGGCTGTCCTTCCGCTCGCCCTCCATGCGTGATGCCACCATCGTGCTAGAAGACGTGGGTTTCGCTGACATCGGCATATACACCTGCAAGGTTGCCACCTTTCCGCTGGGTAACACTCAGGCCTCCACCACTGTCAGCGTGATAGGTAACAAGAGACACCGTGTGTGCGCTTGTGCGTTTTTGCAGTCTGATTAATTTAGATTATGCACTCATAGCGTGATGCTTGTGTATTAATGCGAAAGTGCCGTGACGAACCTTTCGCATGCGTGCGGTCGACAAACAAAGAAAGGCGTGCGAGTGGATGCACATCACAGCTGCCGAATAAAGCGCTGCTTATTTGTGTAAGTAGGCAAGTATGCGGTGTGTGTGTGCGAGAGGGTGGAAAAACATTAAGAGCAACTTCAGGGTAGGAATGAAAGCAGTGTTTTGGGAGACGGTCCAGCTCTTTTAAGAGAACATGGTGATGTTTAAACTCTCTTCCTCCACCAAACCCCCAGAGCCATCTGCTCTGCTAAACACAGATACAGCCGAACGAAGCGGTGTGCTCTTGTTATCTGGGTGTACAAGAGACAACAAGAGAAGTTTACAAGCACAGTGCTTTGTTTTAGGTATATCAATTATGTATCGCTCTATGGGGGCGTGAGGAGAGTCGCAGTTTCCTCTGTGAGTTTAAGATGAAGGTTACACAGGGAACATCCTCGGTGTCATCGGTCGCTTCAAGAATAGACTTTAGCAATCCTACTTTATTTTCAACAGAAATCAGTTGGTATAAAAAGTAACCATGCACTGGTTGTTTAATGATAACAAAATTTCTCAATTAATGTTAGTATTGCCACAACAATGTATAATTTATACAATATTAGTTATTTAAATACCAAATTACTAAAAAGGTTTCTATTGCGCATGGCCAAGTGTGCAGAATTTCAGCTTAAAGGTTTTTTGTTTTTTTTTGCATATTGTTCAAAATTTGGCCTGTTGTAATATATAATGACAAATATTAAATAGAAATGTTTATTTACAAATTTGTTTAATGTATTTCTGTATTTAATATATAAATTTGTTATATTACATTTAAATAACTATTGAATAAAGTATATGTTGTTATAGCTACTATTATTATATTACTACCACTACTTAATATATAACAATGGCGGCTGTGTATGTGTGTGCGCGTGTGTATATATGTGTGTGTGTGTGTGTGTATATATATATATATATAAGGGCTGTGTATGTTTTTTATTGTTATCATGCTTTTATTGTGTTAGTTAGCTGTATCTATCTTCTCTGCAGAAATTAAATAAAAACAACCACTAGGGTTACTATAATGATTAGATATTAATTTGCATAATAAAACAATTACACATACAGTACATACACACAAATATGTGTGTGGATGTATGCTATGAGTGTGTGTATATGCACACACCATAGACTGTATACAAATGAACATCGACGTAGTGTCCGTGACGTCACCCGTAGTTTTCTGAAGAGCGTTTTTGAAGCTCAAAATGGACTGAGCGGGCCGTCGCCATCTTGGCAGCTCGTCACTCCCGGATGATCGAAAACGAGCAAAAAGCCGGGAGCTGGTTGCTGAAGCCACGCCAACCTAGCTCGACGGTGGTGACGGCAGCGGCAATCCACCTGTCACTCAAGTGGCCACGCCCTTAATTATGCAGAACTTTAAGGCTTAATATAATTTAAACGGATGAGTTAAAAAAGAAAATTCATCCCCCTCACAGTTGTCATGAAGGGCAAAATTAGCTATATATACCAAAATAATTTTTTATACCAGGCTGTAAAATGGTTTTTTTCTGCTGTAAAGTTGGGCATTTTAACATGGTGAGTCTATGGGATTGACTCCCTTTTGAAGCCAGCCTCTAGCGGCCAGTAGATGGAAGCTTCGTTGTAAACCAAGACACACAAAAAAACACGCACACATACATTATTCCATCTTGGCACACGCATACACACGAACACACATGCATACACATATGAAATTACACATACAGTGCCTATACACACACACATATATATTTTTTATTATGCAAATTAATATCTAATCCTAATAGTAACCCCTAGTGGTTGTTTTTATTTAATTTCTGCAGAGAAGGCAGAACATCATGCTCTTTGAATGCTCTTGGGCCATTATTGTAAACATTACTAAGCTGTAAATTGTCCGATGAAGCGATCTAGTTTTGACGTGTGTCACACACGTAGATGCTGTGTTAGAGTAATAAATGGCATGCAGACACACGAGTTGAGTGAAGGTTCATAAAGCTCTGAAAGACATGAATTGAAAAAGATGATGTCATCGATAAAATGAGCTGTGCAGTTGGAAGAAAAACCGGAACGTGAACGAGAGCAGAGACGAACGGGGACTGAGAGCTTTAATAAAAGGAGAGATGGAGGGGGGTGGGATGCAGGAGGATGGAAAGTGCGGTGAAGTGAGAGAGCAGGAGCGAGGGAGGAGGAACACGCGCCAGAGCTATAATTAGATCAGGAGGAATGTACTGTGTGGTTTTGTAATCATGCCCGCTGCTTTGTGTGTGTGCGTGGAGACAGGAGTGTATGAGTGTGGGAATGATGCCCGCTGCTTTTGGGATCCACTGCACTTTAGGGTCAAGGATGTCATTGCATGGTCCAGTTGAATTTTTGGTTTAAAGTGACACACGAGAGTTACCACACACACACACACACAAACACAGGCACTCATGACATGTCAGTCACCACACAACAGTGGATGGTTTAAGGTACGACGACCACAGCTGCTACTGTTGTCTCTGAAGGTCAACTGCCAATGCTAATACTTCACAAGATGGGCAGAGAAAAAACAATCATTTTAAATTGTAATAATGTTTCACAGTATTACTGTTATATTGCATTTTGATCAGCCTTTAAAACATTAAAATAATTTACTGAACCCCTGACATTTAAACAGTAGTGTATATCAGTATATGATTGCATTAGCCCTTCTTGATTTAGTGGGCCTCCCTTGTCACAGGATCCCAGGACAGCGTTCCCGTTTGTCTCCACCAGTGATGGCACTGAGTAGAGGAATGGACGGGAAAAGCTCCCCACACATGTTAAGTTTCTGTCAGCCGTCGTGGAGGCAAAGCTCAGTTTTCCAGGCCTGAACACTGCTGGATTCATAACAGCTTGCACACGCCCAAGCCCCGCCCCTTCCGCCATGTAAACTGGATAAGCCATTAAAACAAATAATTTCATCTTCTCTGGAAAAGCACTTAGTGCTCTCTGATGAGAAACCGAGGCCACCCTCAGCCAGTAGTAACCACAGAGAATGTTTTTTTTTTTTTAGTTCGATAAGACTTTTATTTCTTCTCAACGAAAATCGAATTATTCTCTCAGTCATTCTTATCAGTTTATGAATTTACTGGCTGTGCTACCGGAGCGATTCTTAATGCTGAGGGGATTAGCTTTTAGTTAGCTTTGTACTCTCGTCTGAATGGATGTGCTTTAGCTCGGTTCATTATCTTGATACATCTTTATAGTAATAGTGTGAGTTTGTCTCCTCACATTAAAGCTCAGAATTAAACGCAAGTGGTGTGGTGTATTTAACTCAAAGATGTCTCTCTGTCTTAGTGGAGCCGAAGGTGTACGTCTCTGCTGGATCTTCTGCTCTGATCGACGGTGGCAATGAAACCACAGTGGCCACCTGTATTGCTGAGAGGGCTCGGCCCCCTGCCGACGTGTCCTGGGAGACGAATCTGTACGGCACCTCTGAGGCCCACATGCAGGACGATGTCAACGGCACCACTACGACCCAGGTGCACTACACCTGGCAACCCTCCCGTCACGCCCAGGGCCACACGCTTACATGTGTGGTCAAACACCCCGCTCTACAGAGCGACTTCAGGATACCCTACATCATCAACGTACATTGTGAGTATCTGATAGGGGTTTCTTATAGTGTGACAAGAGTGTGCACATGATTCTGTTTATGCAGGATCTCTTTTGTTTTGTGTTTTGTTTTGTGTTTTGTTTTTTGTTTTGTTTTGTTTTGTTTTGTTTTGTTTTGCGCAAATTTACTAGCCATAACTAATTCTTATTGCCAGCTTCGTATTTCTTTTTTTCATTAGAAATAGAGCACACTATTATGTGTATATTTTAAAGAGTTTATATATAAAAATGTTTTGACTTTTATTTTATACATTTTAAAAACTCGAAAGATGTTCGTGACTTTTATTTTATACATTTTAAAAACTCTGTGTATATTTTATAAAAGTTTATATATAAAAATGTTTTGACTTTTATTGTATACATTTTAAAAACTCTGTGTATATTTTATAAAAATATATCAGTTTTTCTGTACTCTTTCTTCGCTATATAATTTTGCAATTTAAGAGTACCTTTACACAAGAAATGCCATTTAAAGTTTGCTTCATTTAGTATTCACACAACAGTTTTTGTGTTTTTATTATATATATATATATATATATATATATATATATATATATATATATATATATATATATATATATATATATATATATATATATATATATATATATATATATATAATTTTTTATTTTTTTATTTTTTTATTTTCTTTTTTTTTTATAATGTTCAGTATATAATTTATAGCATTTCGTTAGAAGGATTGTTATAAATAGTAAAAAATTTAACTGAAATGCATTCACATCCACATGAGATGGAAACCAGAATCATAACAAATTGAGATATTGTGAAACCGAGTCTAATAAATATGGAAATCTGTATGGATAATCAGCCCTTGAAGGAATTATTATTTTATTTATTTATTTATTTTTTTAACTGCAAGAATCAGACTTGCAATCTAAACCATGCAACCGCTTATCAGCCAGTTGGCCACTAAACATATTTACTTCTAAAAGCCAAACCTGACTCTCATTTGGTGCTTGTTCCTGTGTGCACGCAAGCCTGTTTTTGTTTGCTCAATCTAGCACAACAAAACCCAAAGTAGCTTCTCCATGAAGATTTCACAGTAGCTTACATTTAGTTTTTTCTATACCACGTCAGGCAATTAGATTTATGTCCAGAGCTCACATCTGTTTTCCATATCACCCCAGTGCGGTAACTATCCACATGACATGATGTCTTGATGCCGTCTTGTGCGTGATGGAGCTAAAAGCCCTTTTGCTAAGACACAGTCCTCAGGGTTTCATGAACTTGTACTGAATACGTGTATGATGCTTCAGTCAAATGATTTATCAGTGGCGTTTAACGATTTCTGCACACAGACTTCTACTAAGCACCATTGAGCAGTGTGGAATGCACGTAAGTGTGTATCTGTTCTGGTGGTGAGTACGTAAGCACAGATGTCTGCTGTATGAAATATAGATGTAACCGTGAGGGGCAGGCACAGGAAGCAGCCGGTGTAGGGAGTGTGAGGAGAGAGAGGTCATGGTCATGGGACGACGCTTCTGCGCTCAATGGGGGCTACAGTCACGGAAGCTTTTTCCTTTCATTTTCCATCCATCTTTTTTCATCTCATAGGGTCTACATGACATCTTAATTCAGCACGCTCACTTAAAGAACTTTTAAAGAGCTTTTCTAAAGGCACAAATCAATACAGTGTCCATTGTCTTTGTAAGTGGTCTTGTACTGCTGGTCAGACACACAAAGTCCTAATGATGAATTATGTTGCTTTATGATCAATTAGTAATAATAATGTTGTTGTTGTTATAGATTGCTACTTTATTGTTGTACCATTTGTCATTGATATAAAAATACGCACACATATATAAAATATGTTTCTGCCTTGCAAACTTCTCATAATTGTTTCTTTATATGTAGAAGTAGTTTATATCTACATTTTTAGAGCGATTTGAAGTCACTTTGTTATAGATACAAAGTCGCATTTATGATAAATAGTCTTAAATGGGAGACGATGTTAAAATTGCAAGATTGAGACTTTAAATCTTGTGACTGACTTGGTATTTCCCTTAATTGTGACTTTTTTTCTTACAAATGCAACTTTCTCATAGATTGATATTACAGTTTAAACGTAATGTCATGTATTCAAACCACCAAAATTAGTCAATGTACAGTATAATACCTTATATAAAAATTTACCATGTTAAATTTAGTGTTAGTATTGCTCAAACAAAATATAACTACACAGGTTTTATCCAATTGGATGCTCTCTAGCATGAGACTGCCCCGCCCCCTAATACATAACCCATGGCAACTGGTGATTTATGGCTGTGACATAAACTAAGCCTTTTCGGTCTTTAAAAATTGATATGTCCTGCCCAAACTTTCTGTTTCAATAGGAAATGCGTCAACACAGAACAAGAAACCTGCACTTGTCATGTAATTTCATAGGGTCTGTAACAAGGCACAGCCTAGCTTTACCTTCCTTTTTAAAATTACTCTAAGTGATCCCTTTGTGCTTTGTGTATGTGCGCAGTTGCTCCAGACATCCTGGTGCTGGGCTATGACGGCGACTGGTATGTGGGCAGGGAGAATGTGCAACTGAAGTGTCGAGCCAAGGCCAACCCGCCGGCCCAGCACTTCAGATGGATCAGGTGTGTAACCACTACACTCACAATAGCCAGAGCGCACCACGTCTGGAATGGGTTCAAGAGTGTCATTGCCAGTTTCCTGAACTCATCTCAAAGCAACAGATTATCTCTACGATTCACAACACCAAGAGTAGCTTTCAAACTGTCAGGTTTCAATGCAAATGACCAGTATTATGAGTGGATGCCCAAACATTCTACTTATTCAAGTAAGCAAATCTAATTCTAGGAATCCACTAGTCTGTTAATGTTTGTCAGTATTGTTCACTAAGTTAGAAGATTGCATGTCAATCATGTGAGCTTAAACATTTATTAATTATTGTTATATCTGCCTTAAGCAGTCGTAAATGTTTTGACAAACCATTCTTTGAGTAAAATAACCACAATGGAGTTTTTGAACTATAAAATGATGTGGAATGGGCAAAAATATGTTTAACAAATCAAAACTGGTTGACATGTATGCTAGCCACTTGTTGGTTTGATTTTTTTTTTTTTTTTTTTTTTTTTTTTTTTTTTTTAATATCTGGTCCAACTGATCAGTTTCACAAAAGCTTTTCACTTCTTTTTGTCTGCAATCAACCATTAAATATAGATGGCCTTAATGGAATTTAAAATCTTAAGAAACGTGTTTTCAGTCAAGCTTTTGACTGACATTCTAGATTTCTGCTGCTACTGACATTTTCCATAGCGCCTGGGCAGACTTGGATAATGGAAAGAGTTTGATAAAGACGTGTTTGGATGTTTTAGGTTGGATGGAGAGATGCCAGATGGAGCAGAGATGGTGAATAACTCTTTGGTGTTTATGAGACCCTTGCAGAAGAACGACTCTGGGGTTTACAGGTGTGAGGTGGCAAATGACATCGGACTGCACAGTCGAGACATTAGAATACGTGTTCAGGGTGAGTAAGAGACTTGAAACATGACACCCATCTTACCAAAGTTTACCAGTATGTTTCCTATGGGAAACTGGAGAAACAATGGTAAGAAATAACATCAAAACTTTACCAATCAAATTTATTTTAACACTGTTGAAATGTTGACATTAATCTGAAACGAATGGACTGAGAATGCCGTATCTGGTTTTCTTCAAGGAAAAGTTCACCTGAAAATATTAATTCCTAACATTATTTACTCATTTCAAAAATGTATGCTGTTTGTTTTTTCTTTTTTATGAACAGCAACGTGAGGGTGAGTACATTTTATTTTTGGGTGAACTATTTCATTGAGCCCCACAGATCTTCACACAAGCTTATAATCATTTTCCTGAGCCAGAGGCCTTTGCCTGAAAGGCATTGGCCCTCCATTTAAATTAATTTTAAGTTCAGCTTTGGCTTTTAAAAAAAAAGTTTTGATGGGTTTTTATTGGGTTTCCTGAGTCATTATCTAATTGACCTCTGAGACAGGTGTTCACTGTCACATTCCATGATGTTTATCTCCCATCATTTTTGCGTGAACATTAAACATTGAATACTGTTGTTTAATGAGTTTCTGTGATAGCATCATCTATTCCTCCCTCTCTCTGTTGCTCTTTCTCCCTCCCTTGTGCACACTTACATGTCTGAGACTGTCGCGCTGTTATACAAGGGAAGAATAGAGCGGAAGCAACCTTGACTGAGAGGTGTCCTAGATTCATGAAACATTCACCAGCTCTTTTCAACCACCATTAATTATGTATTTTCTTTTGAAATGTTCTTATGCTCTCCCCTTGAGAAAGATTCCGCTTCTCTGTGTATGAAGTTGCGTTTTTATGCGTGTTTGGTTGTTTTGTCAAAGTTGTCTGCGTCTGTCTTCTAAGAGTCCCTTTACGTCATTTGAGCGAGTCGTGATGTTTCTACTATAATGCCTTCTGCTACTGTTTGTGTATTGACGGAGTGAATGTGGGTGTGAAAGTGTGTGTGCTGCTGTTAGTTGCTTATCTTTGTGCATGAGTATTGGTGGGCAGTTCCTGTCCTGCATGTTAAACACCCTGCCGCTACCTGTGTGGTCACCAAACACCCCCAAATACACACCCACACACTCCCTCCAAACGGGTTGATCCATACAGTGTATGGACAGGAATGGGGTCCCACAAAAATTTGGATTTTATGGAGGCACAGAGAAGAGAAGCATGAGAGAGGGAGGGATTTCTGACCTTTCCGTGACTTGTCCTCTCCTGTTCTCTTCCCTTCTGGACATTGACGTGCTGAGGCCAGAAGCTCTACTGTTTATTGATTGAAACAAATTATTCTTTAACTCGCTGGGTGAAATTGAATAAATTAAAATAAATTGACATTATACATGTCCTTGTGGTTTAAGGGGATAGTTCACACAAAAAATTCTAATTCTCTCATTATTTACTCATCGTCATGTTGTTGTAAAAACCCAAACAATTTTTTTTTTTTTTTTTCTGTAGATCAGATATTTTGAAGAATGTTCATGCAGGTCTTTTCCATGCAGCATTAATCTCCAAAAATGTGTTAAGGTAGTCTTGTATGAGTTGTGCGCTATTTTTCAAGTCTTTTGAAGCCATACAAAAACTTTAATTGTCCAAAATGTAAATTGTTATCCGTGAAACTACGGAGTCGGTTATTTGAAGTTCCAGTCCTTGAGCAAATTATTAAGGTTCTTGAATTAATCATTCAGACTTGGTTCAAATGACCAATTTGTGCATTGATTCAGTTCTTGAGTTCAACTCACTGAATCGTTGACTCTTGAGTGGTCAAATAATCTATAAACTGTGGTGTTGAAAAGAGCTGTGAAATTTCTTCAAAAATTCTCTTTCACAGAAATAACCATGACCAGGTCTAACAAAAAAAAACAAAAAAAAAGGAGGGTGAGTAAATAGTGACAACCAGGGCTGTCTAGACCATGCTCTGCCCATTTAGATGTTAGGATCAGCCTTGATGATAACTTTGATTTTTGGTTGAACTATCTCTGTGGTGTTATATATGCAACAGATATGTTTGTGCTGGGAATATTGTGGGTGTGTGAAAAGGATTATGGATCTCTTTAATATCAAAAATGTTGCCAAAACAATATACTAAACGTTTCAGTTTTCCTGAACTAAAAAGCTGCTCTTTCCTACATATATATACATTCACTCACCAGACCCACAGATGCATCTAAATTACCTTTAACCTTGCGGGAACAAAACCGTCCAAGAATGCTTTATGTATGCTACTTTTATTATTCATTCCAGCAAGGATGAGCAAATTATTCCCCACTTTAGCTGGAGCATTTGAACCACGTAACCCTGAAGAGCTTGCAGCCCTGACTCCTGAGAGTGAACTCGCACGTTCTGCACTCAATGCATGCACACACTTCACAGCCAGCCAAATAATTCTCATTGCGCCAGGAACAGGACACTCCGTAATGGGATAGTTTGACTTTCAGCTTCCAGTCTCCGAGAAGGCTGCTTGCATAGTCCAGGTGCATGCCCCAGAATGCGATGAAACGCTACACGCTGCTCCCTAACACAATCAAGCGATCAATGCATGGTAATGGCGTTAACGCAATCTTTTACTCTAGCACCATGTTAGCAGTTAGGCGTAGCAGCCACCCAATCCTTGGGTATTCTCGACATCTGTCCCTCTCCCCTCCCCCAGTAGCACGTACCCTTTCCCTGACCCCTTCCTTCCATTTAGTTGGTTCTCATCACTCAGCAATGTGGTCATCCGTACTCCCTCTCTCAGCTAACACAAATGTTGCTCATTCGGCTTCATTGTTGCAGATGACTGTACTTCAGTGTTAGCTGGAGATGTTAGTATGTAGCTCCTCATGAATCCCTTATCATGAAGATCCCAACTCTCCTTTCTCTTCCATGTTTAGTCGTCTTTGCTCTGGACAACAGTTTCAGGTTTTGAAGCCATCAGAAGGTTTGCAATCGCATCCTTTCAATAAAAGACCTGGAGCTATTGCATCCACGGCAATAGAGGATAGTCCTGTTATTCATGCGCTATGTCATGCTAGAAGATATTACAATTTTGGAAACAGATTCATATGACTGTTAATGATATACTGATGTAGCTGGCATTGACATTATCTACTTTTCTTTGTCTGTCCATCCCTGCCTCCTGCCCCCTCTCCCTCTTCCTTCCCTCCATTAGATCCTCCCTCAACCACCACCATGCCCCCCACCACCCCTGTGCGCCTCCTAACCGCCGACATCTCTGCCACCGTGCCTGGCAATAAGCAGCGAGCCCTCATCACTTCTCCAACCCTGGCACCTCTGCCGGAGGGGAGCCTAGGCACGATTGTGGGTGGCGCAGTAGGCGGAGCACTCTTCCTGCTGTTGCTTCTTATTCTGTGTGGAGTTTATTACCAGCGCCAACGGCGGACGTTCCGTGGCGACTACTACACAAAGCAGTATCACGGCCCCTCGGATATGCAAAAGGCTCCCCAGCCACATGAGCTGCAGCAAGTCTACAGCAAAGGAAGCCCTGACACCAAGCTCAAATCCAACCAGGATAACGGCACCATTTACCCGGATAAGGATCGAGAAGAGTGGGGTGATTTCGACCGCGAGCGATCGCCCAACGGTCGCAGCAGAGCTCTGAGGGAAGCTGCCGGTCAAATGAATCACCATAATCATCACAACCTTGAGCACTGCTATCACAGCAACCATCACCCAGTCCATCCACAAAGCTTCAGTCCAGCCCATCATGTCCAGAGGAGCTCACTGCAGCCGGAACCCCGCAGGTTTGCCGCTCCGCAAGTCATGAGCAACGGCTCCCCCTACCTGCCGGAGGACTGCTACGACAACGACTACGTGTCGCACACGGATGGCTCAATGATCTCCCGGAGGGAGTGGTATGTCTGAGAAGAGCGAGCAGGAAGAGACTGCGTAGACACTTACAAGATGCTTCAGACTGCAAAAAGAGGACGATCAGAGTTATGTAAAGAAAATTAGTAGGGAATGCACCTTTTCTAGTAGTTTTCACCTACCGGTTTGTTTTTGTACATTAGCCTAATCATTAGTTAGCTGGCTTAATAGATGTTTTGGGACCAAGTGAGGGTATAATTGTCATCTTCGTTTCTTAGATCGGTGAGGCAACAAGACGTCTGCTTTGTTTCACCGATAAACCAGTTCAGGGGTGATATAAGTTGCCAAATCAATAGCCAGTCTCCTTTCCCTTGCACAGTGAGGTGAACTATGTGATTTATTTAAAAGAAAGCAGTTCAGACAAATGCAATTTGTATTGAGATAACCTGTCGTTAAGTGTTTCAGATCAGCCCCATCGTGAGCGATGAGGTTTCGATGAGTCACGTCAACTTTCAATGCTGTCACTCTGATGGAGGCAGAAATTAGCTCCTGTCAACAGCCTGGCGGTTTCCATGGCAACATTTATTTCTTCTCTACTGGCTTTCAGAGTTGCTGTAGGGAGGAGCTAGACAGGGAGGACCGTGCTGGATTTGATAAAGCCCAATGGGCGAAAGCCAGACAGGATGATTGCCGAAATGGGGTGGCTGTAATTGTATCAATTCAGCTTCCATTTGCATACCCCTGCATCACTGTATTAGCTCTGGATTTCTTTTGTTTGTGCCATCTTTCTGCAGGAGACGGTTGGACAATGTACATTAAAAACTACTGCCATTGTTCAACATGAAAGCTTGTCCCGTATTAATGTAGCTGTCTGGCTTGTCTTCGTCAGACCATCACTGCCCAGTGTTGTTAACCTCCGACTGCATTCAGCGACTGTGCATTACATCACGAATCGAGTCCTGTGCCTGTCTCATGTGTTTCTGTGTGTGTGTGTCTGTAATATGTAAATCCAATCAGCTGGTGTTAACCAACAGTGTTTTGATGAATCAGCTCATTGCCTGTGCAATAGTGTTCAGATTTCTAGTCACATTCGCGCACATAATTTAACGCAGAAGACGATAGCCTAACACACACGTTATTGGTCATTAAACTTGTGTTGGCTGGATCTTAATAAGCTAGCAGATGTGTATGGTTGGTTTTTAAGATATTGGAGATGATACTGTAGTGCCTTAAACTGAAGACGTGCCCTGTAAGCATTAACATTTGCATGCAGAAGTTATGAACGAGTGAGTATCATTTTCAGAAGAAGTATGCGAGTAGTTTTGAGGCATGAAGTGGTCAGGTTGGGTCCTGAGATCATCATTTTGTACTGTGCTTTGTTCACCACCTTGTTTTGTGTGCCATTTGCTTCTTTCAGACAAAAACTAGTTGTTTTGCTCGCATTAAATGACGTGTGACGCATCAAAGAGTTATGAACTATAAAATGTCTATGTGTACAGGTTTGGGTGAAGAATTAGATGAAAACAAAGTTATGTATATATGCTGGCAGATAGGAGAACCTTGTTTTGTTTGTTAGTTAGTTTGAATTTATCGTTCCTATAGGAAGCCTGAGATTCAACGGTGGAACGCACTAGAAGACCCACTATTACACAGACTGTGATGAGAGGATCACACGTACACTTCTCCAGAACATCTTTTCCACTTTTTTTTTTGTTTGTTTGTTTTACAAAAGAGCTACTGTAACAAAAGAAAATACAAAAATAATAAAAAATAAATAGCAAGGAAGAAATGTATTTGCAATGTATAGATGATACTGAGCGTTATTTTGTAAAATCAACTTTTGGGATACATTTGTTTTAAAATAAAGCACCTTTTTTTCTGTGACATGTTTCTTTGTTTTATAAGTTGGCCTCCGATCCATTTTTTTGCTGGTTGGAAGGGTGAATGTTGAGGTCTTGGGTGTGACTGGTTGCTTCAGCTGCAGAAATGCTCCCTGTGGGGGTCTCCTCTACGCTCCTGGAGGCCTCCAGGGATGTATTCCTCACGCCCACTTTTCCTTTGCTGTGGTTAACATACTTCATCTCCAAAGATCCCTTCATGCTCTAAACCTCATGCATATTTTGTAGGAAAGCCTGTGGCTAAAAGCTTCCTGTGGATGGGTGCTAAACTTCCTCTCAGACTTACCTAGGATAGCCCTAAAGTGGGGTGGATTATGGACTTGTTGATTCTTGTGTTTGCACTGCTGTTCTGTCGATCTGTGTGAGAGAAGATGGGGGAGCTGGTTGACAAAGGGAAGATGCACAGCAGTGGGGCTAAATGGTGTTTGAGTGGTTTTTGTTTCATAGCCGTTGGAGAGTCTGTCATCCTGTCCAATCAGCTGGTGGTGGGACAAGCTAGTAATTACAGTTGTTCCACAATGAGTCAATGTCCAAAGTCGTTTCATAAAATGTGCCTATTTACTCTATATAGCAAAGAAGTGTTTTAATGCTTTGGACCATCTTGCACCCCAAATCAGTGAAAAAAACAAGTGTCAAAATAATTGACTATTGTTTTAAGTAATGTACATGGTATCCTTGATTTATACCTTTTATACCTTTTAACCACTTCAATAGAAGCAGCACTGAAACATGTTCTTCTAAACAATGCCATTAATTATTTACCTCAGTGATAAGAAATGACACTTTGAGAATATACAGAATAGAGATACTTTCCTTCCTTCAGGTATCTGAAGTCCAGGTTACTGAGGTTAGCTCACTGAAAATAACAATGTCATTCATTATCTGAGCAGTCTCAAGGGTGAAGAGGTTACTGTCTCTTACTGCACTGTTTGAATAGATTCTCTAAGGAGCAGTATTACCTAAAGCCCCCTCCCTGCTCCATCAGTGCCTCTGATTGGTTAAATTAGTCCGGTACAATGGTTTTGTTTGCCACAGCCCCCTTCCAGGCTATTGACACCGTCCCCATGGCAACAGACTCTTCCCGGGCTTGTTCTCTTGAGGGATACCTGTGCCTCCTCTCTCAGAGAAACAAGAGGGGTTAGAGAGTGGATGAAAGAGGGTAATTCTGTGGGGTGGAGGGGGCGGGGAGGAGATGGGTAATGAGGGGGAGCTTGAAACAGGAAGAAGGGAGGAGTCAAAGATGGATCAAGGTTAAAAAGGAGAACTGGGGGACGATGCAACATAAATGCATGGGTAAAGCTGAAATATGGCATTATAAATTCCTTCTATAAAAGATGGACACTTTAAAAGGTTGTGATCTGTCATTGTGACCAAGGCATTTTCTTCCCTTTTTTTCCTTCCGGAGGATATTTACTTTGGAAAATTTGTCATTTTGTGACTCTTTCTGCTTCTCAGATATCCATCTTTTATGACATATTTTTCCACTAATACATCATAGTGGTCATGAAATCGTTCCCTCAGTGGTAGGCTGTTATTAAATGTTCAGGGCTCCATTTTAGAGAGTCTCACATTTATCAGAACTAGAAGACTGGAAAGTGTTACTGCACTTATTATTTCACTGTCACAGATATACTAGGTGGGGTGTACAAATATGTAACCAAATATAGTGATATTAATCAGCCTCCAGCTGGTTCTCAAGATGTCATGTTAAGACAAATATATAAAAACACAAATACTAAGCATTATATGTGTTTCCTTTCCTGAGGGTGATTTATTTTTTTATTATTTTTGTAAGGCATCAAACATAACCAATCTATAACTAAATGTTTATTAGCCATTTTTCCTTACACCCAAGAAGAAATTTTCTCAGCTTGGCAATAGTGTAATAATTCAATGTGATAATAGAAGGAAAATAATCTCTCTGAATTCCTTTGAAATTCTTTTAATTGAATTTTTTGTATTAAGGTAGCAAATGATGCACAACCGCTATTTGAATTTGGATTGAAGAAATTAGAATTAAAACCATTTCATATAATAATTTTTAATTATGACTTAGGAAAATCTCGTCAAGATTGATGTATGAAAATTTAGGAGAACAAAACGATATAAAGACTTTTGTCTTTTTTATTGTTTTTTTTTTTTATTTCTTTTATTTTTATTTTTTGAAGTTGTAATTAAAACGATTCTTGGATTATGTTTTACAAAAACAATTAAAGATATAATGATTAATTCAGTGTTGCTTGCTTTTTCTTTATAATTTGTGAAATGAAAGGATCTTTGGGGAGCCCAAAATGCTTCTTCGTTGGCATTGCCATGAGACCACCTTTTGAAACCTTTAATAAATACGGGGACCACCCAGAATCAGCTGCTCTTCTCAACTTCCACTCATATATAACCCCTTCATAAAAATCTGGCAGTCTAAACAATGGCATTCACAACAGAAGATGACCTCTGACACTTGACCTACCTATCTCCTTTCATTTACCAGAACAAACTTTTTGAAATCACTTAAGTGGTGGTCTTTCTCTCCTCTTGTGACCTCTGTTAGGACAAACGTGTTATATTGAGTCATTGAGCCCTTTTGGTCAGCTGCATCATAAACCTTTGCCCTTTTCAAGGACGTTTCTCCAGTTCCTTCCATTGCCCCACGGATTGTAGTTGAGTTTCACAGTAATTAAGACTCATGGGTTGCGAACACACAACAGAAACCCTTTCCGGTCCAACACAGACAGACTCCCTACCTACACTCCAATATGGCTATCAGGTGTCAGCCAGCAGGGAAAGCCAGCTTTCCCCATGTAACATTTACCAGAATGCATTCTGATGCTTTATTCTCCACCCAGCTCCTGTTATCAAATACCCGCTGAGAGCGTTGAATGAGTTGCGGGGTGTCCATGTCCGATACGACAATCTGAGACCCATAACACTCGGTCTAAGAGAAACACCTGATCTCTTTAATCTGGTTTAAAGATGCCTGCCACCCCTCAACTGGCTCTAAGCGAGTGTGAACTCATTTAATCCTCCTTTACTCTGGGATCACCTCTGCTCTGAGCCATGAATTTCCTCGCCAGAGACTAGAAATCTTTAATCTGCTTGGTAAACATCTCTTAGATGGGATGAGAGGACCTTCAAAGGGTACGGTTCAAGTCTGGACTCACCTGTGAAAAGTCTTAAGTCCAGTGGGGTTAAAGTGAGCTGCTAAAAGGCACCTGAATTATGGTCACAGCACTTAAGGAGAGAACCACAGAAGAGGGGACAACAGACCTCAGAAGATGTTTGTAGAGGATTGCTGAAAAAAAAAACTCAAGAAAAAAGCTCCAAAAGAGCTTGTATATTTACACACAAACACACCAAATTCTAGAAGTTTATGTACAGTTTTATCCTAAAAACCCTTCATTTAAATTGAATGTGCACTTGTAGTGTACTTCAGATATTAAGTGTGTGTATGCAATATATATGTATTTTTGAGGTGAATATTGTGCAGCAAACGACAGCTTTAACCCTTGCTGAATTGAACTGTAAAGGGTCTTGTGACTTGCTGTGGGGGGCCCATCTGTGGTATTACCCGGCAGACGGTAGAATGATGGCCTCTCCCCTGCCCCCTCCCAGCCCTGCCACTGTCCCTGACCATTGTTCCCATACACTGAACCACATAAAACTCCAAACGATGTTAAACCTCCAGAAAACATCTACAACGCTATACATAGAGACACGCTGGACTGGATGCTAAAGTATATGTGCTTATTAGTAATAGAAGAGTTTGGAGGGTCGTGAGGGGATTTTAGTAAAGAAACATCACGATTAAAGTTGGGAACATTCTCAGGGACTAAAAGAGTTCCTCTCTTATCCATAATCTGTTAACCCCTTGGATATTATACAAAACTAGCCATGTCTTATTGTTAGCATTATAAGGTTAAAGGTCAATGTGATGAATCTGCACCAAAAGCTTAAACTCAATCTGTGTGGGAAAATGTTTAACCCTTATATAAAATTCCAGGATTTTTATTGAAATTATTGAATTTCGCACCTTAAAAAGAAGGCTACTGCTTCTAATGTTATTTTATCATTATTAAAATGGCCTCTCCTATCTTAGTTTGTGTAGAGTCATCTGAAGATTGATTTTTCCAAAAATGGTAAACACTGACACACTACCAAAATATTGCTACAGGTATTTGGTTTGAACATCCTGAATGCAATGTTATTGTTTTTTTTTTTTTTTTTTTTTTTTTTTTTTTTTTTTTTTTTTAGAAAATTGGGTCACTTTTAAGGTCCATATTTTTCTGCTTATTAATAGCTAGTAAGGTAGATGTTAAATTTAGGTATTGGGATTAGGGATGTAGAATATGGTCATGCAGCTTTATAAGCCTAAGTACTAATAAACAGCCAATATGTTAATAATAGGCATGTTAATAAGCTACTAGTTAATAGTGAGAATTGCTCCCTATACTAAAATGATACCGAAAATTGCTTAAATTGTTAAGCTTTAGGAATTCATTTCATTGTATGTCGTTTTTTTTTTTTTTTTTTTTTTTTTTTTTTTTTTTTTTTTTTTTGATGATTAATTTAAATTAAATGATCATTTGAGGAAAAAAAACAAAAATGAGAAAATGACAAGGTAGCTTACTACATTGTGGAGTTTACCACTAAATTATATTTATTCTCACGATCTAACAAACAAATATTTGTCAGTATTCATTTCATATCATTAGGGAAGAAAGAAATGCATTCCACACACTGTATGCATTTCCATCCCCTTTAATGGTGTAAAATGAATATTGTGATATTGAAAAATCAATATCAAATGATATGAGGGGGAGAAAGAATATTGTCATAATGCATTTAGCCATATCGCCCAGCCCTAGTTGCACAGAAATTACATGCTTCACTTTTAACTCTTCACAAGCTGCAGAAATCGTATTTTTATTACACTGCCTTCAGATATCGCCGTATGGACTTGCTGTGCAGAGATCTGTCATAAGCGTGGTTGAATCTCCACTGTGCCAAACCTCCAATGCAGTGCCAAACTTTTTGCCAACATTCTCCAGTGCTTGTTTTTAGCCACAATCCCCTCTCCTCCTGACACCTTACGCCCTCGACCTCCTGCTCTCAGTGTCTTTATTCTTCCAGTGCCAGCTTCTGTCAGACCCGGACGTGTGCTCAGCAGGCCAAATATTTACCACTTGCTACACTTAAACGATCAATATTGAATGACTTGACTAAACATCCAGTTCTGTTCTCCTGTGAGAGCAGAGGTGAGATAACAGTAACAACACTGTGGTAATTATTGGGTTCTCGACCATAAAACCTTCAGGGAAAACACTCGATAATACATTCAATTGATTTGTGTTAGGGAAAAAATACAAAGAAGGCAGAAAAAAACAAATGCGTTTTATTGAATAGTGCATTATCAACGACCGCAAACTAGACTATTGGTCAGGTGGCAAAGTTGGGTAATACGGTGTCAGTGTTCCACCCTCTTGGTTAAATAGTCTGTTGATCATCCAAAAGGGCGCTCTTTGAGTTTAATTGATCTTAATTAATGGATGTAATCCTTTTACAGGAGTCCCGTTGTGGAGATAACGAGCTAGAAACCTCATTGATTCTGGTGAACTTGCTAAATGAAGTTGCGCAAGCTGAATGAAGCTCACTGTAAAAGCGAATGAGAGAAGAGGTGGTAATGACAGAGAAAGAGAGTGGAAGGGAAAGCTGGAGGAAGGAGTGCAGCAAAGCATAAGAGCACTGCGGGGTGGGGGAGACAGTAACAGCAGGCTTTAAAGGAGGGCAGCATGGGGTCCTAATTACTGAACCTTAGAGCTGGCTGACTACAGATCGCCCCTGCCAACCTCAGCACAATCCACCTGACTCGCCGTAACATCAAACAACTCGTTCTCATTCGCTCTGACGCTTGATTAACAGTTAGACACAAAATACTGGCATCTGCCCTTGTGTAACGTCAATGTGGGTGTCAAGTTTAAATGTGCATTGCAAAAAAATCTAATCTGAATTTTTACAGTCAAATATTTAAAACTTTAAGTCATTATGAATTGCTGTTTTCTCCCCATTTTACTCTCATTTTGACATGAAAAGCAGAGTAAAAATAAGAAAACAATAGCATGGTAATTATTTTATATATTAGGAACTGATTTGATCTTGAAAAGTGGGTGCTACAAATCAAGAAAGGAGCTAAAAAGATTAAAGTTTGCTAAAACAGTACATACAAAGCTATTAGTTCTATCAAATAATAATTTTCCATATTTTTTACTGAAAATTGCCAAGACAAAGAATTTTCTACTTTAGATTCATGTTGATGAAAATGAGAAATTTACGTCAGAAGCAAAACTTGTCTTCTTGTTGTTGCACCTTTAGTCATTAATGTTTAAAAAAATTACACATTTGTGGACACCACAATTCACTTCAGTCGAGTAATGTTGGTACTTTATGGACAAAAACAGGTATTTTGCAAAAAACAAAAAACATTTTCATAATTTTATTCACGTTTCCATAATTAAGGAAAATGTTCCCTATAACATTTTTTTTTTCAGAACATTGAAAACATTTTAACTTAAAGGGATTTAATTTAATTTAAATGTAATAATAGAACACAAACATTGCTTGTTAATTTTTTAAGTCACATTGGAAAAAGGCATCTGCTAAATGTAAATGTTAGCTCGGTACAGGCCTCTGGATAAGCAAACAAAAACAAGTTTTCTTGTATAAAGCATAAATTTAACAAAAATGATTGAGATTTATAAAATAATAATAATACTAATAATAATTTAAGAAGACTAAAAAGCTGTATTTAACATATTTTTTCTTAAATCAAGTCATTGCCTCACCACAAGTTTTCTTCTTGTGTAAACTGTAAATCTAAAACAAGTAAATTGTAGTTATTTATTTGTGATGTAATTTGTATTTTCTCTCTCAACTGTTCTGGCTGCATGAGCTTTCAGTTTTTGCTGCCTCTGTCCTCACTGTTGATGTTGTCACATCTTTATTCAGATTTTTATTTAACTGAGCTGTCTTGTAGTCTTTTGTTGTTTGTCTTTTGCAATCTACATCAACACATGCTGAGCTTTAGCGTGTGACATACAGTTGAGAGTTGCTTTAACAGGCTTTGCTTTGCTTTGCTGTTTTGTGCTTTTTGTTATAATTTGTGCCATTTAGCCATTCTGTGCCAAGACCAGCAGTTTTTTTCTTGTAATTTTATTGGATCTTGATATACCTCCAGTATCCCTGGCTGTGTTGATTTAAAAATCAGCTTTTGTTTTTGCTCACTGTGTTGTGGTGCCTTTCAGACATGTCTCAGAAGCAGATGACATCCTCCATGGCTATTGCTGGGGCCGTGATGGGAGCTGTGCTGGCGCTCTTCCTCATCACCATCTTTACCATCGTCCTCATCACAGCACGCAAGGCTCCCCCACCCACATACACAGATAAAGTGTGAGTATATGCAATATCTTCACTTATAAATGATCTAACATTCATTGTAATGATCACCTGCAAGATGAGATCTGCAAGAATGTTATTATTTTTCCAAAATACATTACAGCAATGTTAGCAGCTAACAAGAAACAGAGGGCAATGTTCAGAATGTTCTCTGAATGTTCTGTAAAGTACGAAAATACTTTTTTTTTTTTTTTTTAGGGGTAACACTTTATTTTATGGTGTCCTTGTTACACGTTACATGTACTTACTAGTACAACAACAATAAATTATGAATAACTACATGCATGTAACCTAATCCTAACCCTTACCATATAGTAAGTACATGTACTATAGGTAAATATATATTATTCAGCATTTATATGTGTAATTACACTGTAACAAGAACCTTGAAATATAGTGTAACCTTTTTAGGTTTTCTAAAGATACTCTTTCATACATTTGTTAGCGTAACATTCTTTATTGAATTGTTTTAAATAACTAAATCCATGAGATAATGAATTAATGTAATTGTCTGCAGTGTTTTATTGGCTTCTTTTATTTGTTTAATTTGTTTTATTTTTTTTATTGTTGTTAAATTTGCCCTGTCCTGTTTAATTTGTTGCATCTTTAGTCACATTAAAGTTTGAAAACTACACTTTTGTGGGGACTATAACTAACTTACTGGAATCTTTTTTGTACATTTGCAGTATAGAAATATTTCATATGTATTTGTATATATGAATTTTATATATTTTTTTTTTTTTTTTTTTTTTGTGTGTGTGTGTGTGTGTGTTTTTTTAAATTTTCATAATGTAACAAATGAATTGTATATAAGAATGCATAAATAAGAATTTATTTATTTATGAAAACTAGATGTTTTCCCAGAACCTTCAATAAATAAATACATTTGTTAAGAAAACATTCAAAAAACCTAAAACTGTGCTGGATAAGACCTCTGGATATATTAAAATGTCACCGATGCTATGCCGTCTATGTGTCAGATATCTGAGATATTTTGACTTACAGTCATCTGCTTTGCACACGTAGACCTTCAGTGTGTAGGACAGTTGGTGCAGTACATGGGCACTTACCTGGTGAATTATTTAATCATTACCATGCTTCCTCAGCAACTTCCTGACCATCCTTTGAACCTGAATGACAGCATAAAACTTAACCATTACCACTCTTTGATCACTGACCTTACAAGCTTCGACTGGAGAACATTGCATGAAACTGATTTGCGCTCATCGATGTGATCATGTGTTACAGTTTAGGTCTAACATGCCAAGACGATTTACTCAGAGTCACATACTGAAGTGAGTTTTTTCTTGAAGACTGTTGTTTGTCCAGTCAGGATATCATTAAGTACATTTCACTATGCTTCAGCTCTGTCCGGCTCACCTGTTGGTCTGTCAGAACGAGGCATTTCACGCTACAGCACCTCCTTATGGCTTAATGTTTGATTAGCTGCCTTAGGCATAATAGATTTTGTCTGGTCAATTATTACTGAGCCCAGAAACCCAGTCAAGACTGTAAATGTTCTATTCTAGTGGGAGCAACAGCAGATGGTTTCCTTTTGTTTCCTGGAAAGGCAACTGCATGTCATCACAGCGAGAGACTAGCCACAATAGACTACAGTTGTGTATTTGCTTTTGCAGTATACAGACTACCACACGATGCATCATTGCAGAACTTGTGTGGGCAAAGGAGCTTCAGCTAGTTCCTTTTTTGACAAAGAATGTTGATTTTTCAGTTGTTTTTGTTTGGTTCTTGCAAAAAGAACCACTTTATTGTTCTGTCACGGAGAGTGTCTCGAGACATGAGCCCACAGATGTCAGATTTCAATCAGCCTGGAGGACTCCCTTTTCTCACAGCCTTCAAAAATAAGCTCCGAACTGGGCTTCATACACTCCTCCTGCTCCACAGGGCTTTTCACACTGCACTTAACCCTGGGTTAACCATGGGCTATTTTATTAATCTTGGTTTAAGGGTACTAATTAATTCCCAGTTAAGTGGTGTTTCGCAATTGTAGTGTTAGCACTAGTTTTTAACCCTGAGTTAGCATCTCTTTTACTGTGCCAGAAGTATCATTGCTAGAATGAGTTGTTTACAAAAATAATATACTAAATGGTGCTAAAGGGTTTAGTAAAGGGTAAGTACACCCAAAAATGAAAATTTTGTCATTAATTACTCACCCTCATGTCGTTCCAAACCCGTAAGACCTTTGTCAATCTTCGGAACACAAAATAAGATGTGTTTGATGAAATCCGAGAGCTCTCTGACCCCGAATAGACAGCAATGCAACTGAAATGTTCCCAGACCCATGAAACGTAGTAAGGACATCGAAAAAACGGTCCATGTGACATCAGTGGCTCCACTTCAGTTTTGCTAAGCTACGAGAATACTTTTTGTGCACAAAGAAAACAAAAATAACATAATTTATTCAACAATTCTTCTCCCTCAAGACGTCTTCTGCCACTTTGGAGAGTACCACATTACATTTGCATATGTAATTAGCATTGTTTACGTTCAGGAGAAAGCACGAGCATCCGATTTCATCAAAAATATCTTAATTTGTGTTCGGAAGATGAACGAAGGTCTTACGACGAGGTTTGGAACGACATGAGGGTGAGTAATTATTTTGGGTGAACTATCCCTTTAAAGGTACAGTCACATTTACCGCTGTTCAATGAATTTTTGTGGGCAAAATTCAGTAATTTTAACAGGATTCCATGTAATTTGGATTTTTGTGTGAGGGTGAAAGTTTACCCACGCAGATTTTGCAACAAGTTTAAGTAAACTTTAGCACGCGGTTAAGTTTGAGTGTTAGGTAGAAAAAATGACTGTTGAATGTCCAACAACTGTGAAACAAATGGTCAAATGATCAAGCAGTGATGGCAAACTGGAGGAAACCAAGTGTTGATTTGCTTTTATAGGTTCGAAGTGGCTTAAAACTGCTTTCTTGTCCGGATTGTCTCCAGTGGGCAAGGAGTCAAATAATACAAACTGAAATATATTCATCCAGCTGTTATTGACCATATAAATATGCAAATTACCATGTTAACCTAGGTTTACAAATGTATTGTGCCCACATAAGACCGCATGGATTTGTTATAGATGTTTTTATTCTGTCAAGGACCCACCATTGTTAGTTTACCACAGGTTGTGTTTGTGTCAGCAGAAATAACACTGAATAATGGGACGTTCTTCTTGCATTCTATAAAAGAAAGAACTAGTGGAATACAGGAATATAAATAGTTAAGCAAACATAGCAAAAAACAGTGTTTTTTAGCTTTAGTGATGGATGCAGTTCTCATGAGGATGAGGTCACAGTGGAGTCTCGCGTGATACAGCTGTTCACTGAGAAAATTGTATTGGGGAACAGGGGAAATGCAGCAGGCAGACAGTTCTCAGCGCTCAAACGTCTGGACTCCATATGATTTGTGGACCTTAAAATTTGTCTCAGTATTTTCTCTTTTTCTCGAACCCCCCATTGTTGTCTCTGTTGTAATATGACCTGAGCCTGTTATCCAGACATGACAGCTAAGGGGACGTTCACACAGAATGCATTCTGGAGTTCATGGCTATTAGTAGTATGCTCTTAAACATGCACAAAATTAACTTTTATCAAATGTACACCTCTGTTCAAAAGGAAATAAATACTTTTAGACAGCATATATATATATATATATATATATATATATATATATATATATATATATAATATATATATTATATATATATATATATATATATATATATATATATATATATATATATATATATATATATACTGTATATATATATATATATATATATATATATATATATATGCATATATCAGCATATTTCAATGATTTCTGAATGATCATGTGACAGGAGCTTTGCACCTACAGGAATAAATCCCATTTTAAAATATATTCAAATAGAATGCCGTTATTGTAAATTACGGTAATAATTCACAATATTACTGCTTTACAGTATTTTTAATCAAATCAATGCAGTTTTTACAAGTATAAAAAAAGTTTACTGACTGCAAACGGTATAGTGTACAGATTTAAAATGAACATTTTCTCTCTTTTAGGAAATAAAAATAAAATACAGCATTATTAATATTTCTCAAATATAACACTATCCATATCTGACTAGCAGTTAGAAATTTAGGTTCCTGGCTTTTATGTAATTAATTGTCTATTTAAATAAAAGCAATTACAAAAGAACTCATCCTGTGTGAACGACCCCTAAAGTTTATAAAATTAGCAGAATTGTTGACTGCTACTTTTTATTTATTGCTTGTTTTCTGCTGTGCTATCTTTATCAACATCATCTATCTTAAAGTGAGCCCTCTCTGAAACTTCTCAGCGGTGCTGTCAGAAGCGTCACTCTCAGAAGAGGTGTAAGAGAGGCTCTTATCTGTTTGAGCTGATCCCTGTTCAGCCTCCGTGTGTCTTGGCTCGGCTTTGCTTTGGCTGCAGGCTGCATGCAGATCAGTGTGGTGGGACAGCTGGGTTTGTCTGATGGATGATGCTGCCTCTGCGCTGGAGACAGCAGGGACTCTGCGAGAGATAAGCAGCATTGGGACGCTGACACATGGCGCTTTTGCAGGAATGAAAGCAAAAAATGTCCACATAACTCTTGACATTTAGATCTGATTGTACCAGTATAGTAAAGGATGAGAAAATGCGCTTCCTTCTAATGCTTCAAGAGGTCATTTTTAAAAGGTTTTGCCATTTTGATCAGATTTATGTGAGCTTTCCACGTTTATTTTCCGAGTCATGATGATTTTGTGTTTTGACTTTGTTTTGATAGCTCATCTAAAGTGACCTTGAATTTATCCTTCACTAGATGATGTGGCAGCATTTAAAGTAACAAAGTAGTTAATATGTCAAGGTCTTGGCTTAAAATCAAGACAACTGGAAAATGTTCCATGCTGTCTGAGAAGGAAAACAAATTAATCTGACCTTCAACTGTGTATTCAGTATGCGAGCGAGATGAAAAGAGAACAATACAATCTCATTCCCTCTGATGCAAATCTGAAATTCTGGCCCTTGTTTGGTCTCTTTGGACATCCAGGTGGAACCAGTGAGAGTATTCAGGCCTGTCTGTGTCTCTTCCTGCTCATACACTCACCCTATCCTCTCTCTAGTCCGTGGATCACATCGACTGCTTTTAATCCTCTATTTCGGCCATAACTTTTCATGGGAAATGCTAATGTGAGTCCATATAGAATTAATGAGTCATAAAACCCTGGTGTACACTTTTCCATCTCCATCCGGTTTAGTCTTCATGTAGGGTGGGCCGGGGACACATTAGACAGACTGATAGTCCATTGAAAATCAATTATACAAAACAATGTACTACTAATGGTTGGAGATTAATGTTCATAGGAAGTGGGAAAACAAAGGCAAAGTTGATCCCTTGAGGAATGGGGAGCTTATGGATGCACATTGCGAAAATGTATGAAGAGAGGTCACAGTTCACGTATTTTCCCTCAAGGGTTTTTAACAAAGAGGTGTGAATGAACTTTGTATTTTTAGAGCTTGTTCTCAATGGTTGTCAATGCAGTACTTTTGAAACTAGCGGTGAAGGTTTAAGATTCCTTATTTGTTCACTAATGGCTCTCTAGACTATCTTTATGACCTTCTGTGGATGACCTTTTGGGTTCATGCTGCGGTATCTAAATCCAGGGAGCGAGGAAAGGTATCTTTCCATATATTAGGCATTCTGGGAATTCAAGGTCAGGGCAGGGCGACCCTCAGGACCTCCCAACGCCTGGTATTATATAGCAGAAGCTCAACAGACATTAGTCCATCACAGCCCAGGGTTTTAGGGATATAAGACCACTCCTCACTATTGCTTCATGTCAAAACTCATCAATACCAAACCAAAATTTAAGGGTGATGTCAATAAGAGAGTCAATTGAGAAAGATGGGACAGAGAGATGATGGATGAGGAAAAAGGATGAACCAGGAAACCTCAGTCATGTCAATGGAACATACAAGGATATTCAAACTGGAGTCCAGGAGGCAGCAAATGCTATATAGGACATTTAAGGGAAAAATTCAGTGGAAGGATTCAGGATTCTTTAATGAATAGAAAGTTCAAAAGAACAGCATTCATTTAAAATAGATATTCGTATGCTTTTATATTTTTGTACATGGTGGCATAAAGTGAGGAAATGCAATATTTACATTTGTGCTCAGCAGTGGTCATGTAGTACATTTGATAATTTGCTAGTGTTTTAGGTTGGTACTTTTCATGCAGGCTTGAAAGGGGTTGTGGAAAGAGGTAGGTTTAAAAACAGGTCAAGCATGGGATTATCCCGTTAAATCTGTGCACAGGGCATATATGTAATTAGTCTGTATGATCTTGGTTTAATTGTAGTCAATTTCAGATTGTAAATACATTTATAAGCTTTTATTTATACATTTCATTTAGTTTTTGATATCTTAGAGAACAGCATATATTTGTAGAGCATGTATATGTATAGTAAACACCCTATAGATCATCAACACATGAGGAACTGTTCAAAGGAAATGTAAACAACATGATTTTTTTTTTTTTTTTTGGATTGCATATGTTCTTGGAGAGCCGCTGCAGTGATTCACAAGTTAAACCAAAAGACAAAGTCATTTGTTTCCATTCCTCTCAGTATTGTTTGGAGTTTTAAAATGGGCTCCAGTTGTATTTATGTATATCACTAATATACACCTCCACCCACATGTGTACCCACACAAAGTTACTCTAGATGGGGTCCATTGTGGCCTGCTGGTGTTTGCTTTAGAGGTCCAGAGAGCATGAGAAAGTATGTTTCAGTGTGACTGTTGGAGCTTGGAGGCATGGAGGCCATTTTGAGTGGCTGTTGATTGAGTCAAAAGTGACACCTTGCATAGAAAGTGTGGGAGCTGAGACACAGACCCTCGGATTCATTTAAAACCTTTAAAAATTTGATTATTTTGTGTTGGGTTCGAGAAATTGGCAGTCTTGATGTGGATGTAAAATGGACAAAAAGTTATATTCTGTTCCCAGAACTAACAGAAGGTGTGGCTGTTATTGTTCCTCAGACTAAACACATTTCATACTTTAGTCTAGTCTTGACCAGCATTTCCTCCATCTTCTGACATCAAGACAAAACAGTCACTCCAAAAAGATATTATGATCTTACAACTTTCTTTCTGTGAAATGTTTAGCCTGAAAATAGTGTCTAAACTGTATATTTCTACAAAAGAAATGCCACTTGGTTTGATATTTGGTGTAATGCAATGACATTCATACATTTAAGCGTGGCCTAAATGTGTCCAGATATCTGAGGGTCACCGTAAGTCATGCAACATGTGCAGTCAGTGATGAACATCCTCTGATTGTTGTTGGTTTTTGCCGCTCTACAGGATTGACCTCCCTCCAACTCACAAGCCTCCTCCTCCATATACAGAGAGACCTCCTGCCATCCCACTGGCCTCTCAGGCCCCTCAGGTGGCCTCATTCTCTCAGGTAAACCTCACACTGGCTCTACAGTCTGATTTATTTTCCTTCTGTGGTACTTTATAATGGAGCTGCATTTGAAAGATGACCACTGGTATGTTCCTTATTATTTAAGGAGTGATTATATGCTCTCTTTTAGCTCACTTTTTCCGGAATAGATTCTTTTCTGGCTTCTGGCTCACCCATCCAACACATTACCCTGCTGAAACATACACCAGCCTCAGGTGGTTTGCTGGTTTAAACTGGTCTGGATAGTCTCCCACCCAGACAAAAACGCTGGTCAAGTTGGTCCAAACCAAGCTGGTGTTGTGAAAAGTGGCCAAAACCTTCTTAAAATAAGCAGACCAGTCTGCTGGACTTCCAAGATCACTGGTTTTAATCCTTTTAAGGGGACTATAGAAGACCATTTTAGACTGGTTTAAGTGTTTTCAGTGTTTCAGCAGAGAAAAGTTAGAACTGCCAATTTAATGTGTTTATTTGGTGTATTATAAACATTATAAAGAAATATAGCTCAACGAATAATGTCATATTTTTTGTTTTATTGAAAGGCCAGTAAAGGATGATTTTGGGCTTTTAAAGCAAATATTCATGTCATGTAATTTATTAATGTAAAATGTTTCATTTTCCATAATTTCAATCGACAGCCCTGATTTAATTAAAAAAATTTTTTTTCCATCTAATCACATTAAACAGCAAATTTCATTGTCAAACAGCATTAGCACCAGGGGATCTGCTAATAATATTTTGGCTTTTTCTATGAGTAGGTACATGCATACTAATATATTTTATATCTGTTGTGTCACTTTATAGGCTCGTCGGATGGAGAGGCGCTATGAATTGGCTGAACGGGCGCCAGGCAGGGTGGCTCGCAGAGACCTCCAGAGCCCCACTCACCATTCTCTGTCCTGTCAGGAGTGGATATGTCATCAGAATGGGGCGGACCAAGTTTACATCAACCACAGAGAACACTACGTGTGACAGCGTCCTCATGTAAACCGCAGCGCACTGCCAGCCCCAAAGTGAAAACTGTTTACGAGAATACTGGGAGCAAAACAAAATCACTGCTATACAGTAATTAGGACACTGAACTATTACTGGTGTAAATAATTACTGGTCTATATAATGCAGAATGAAAACCCTGGCAGCATATATGTGTAATTGTTCTTGCTTGTTTAACACGTACAGTGTAGTCCAATATAAAATAAATGACCTAGGTAGCCTAGGCTACCTATATGAGTCTCTTTGTTCACTCATATTTCAAATGCAGTGGTCAAACTGAGGGTGACTACAGCTGAAAACAGTCCAAGACTGCACAAAATGCTGTAGGGATCATTGTTCCTTGTTGTAATTGTTTTAATCATATGTTGCATTACACGAGGACTTTTCCCTCAGTGAAATGTTTGTTTGTTTTTTTCTTTGTAGACCAGTTGTCATTTTAGGTTTGACAAATTGAGATTTGATTTGTTTGCTTATGACAGATAGTGACTGCTAGAGGTCATTTGCCATAAGTTGTTTTGTTTACACTGTTATGTTCATAACACTTAAAAATAAAGGTTCTCTATTGGCATTGACGGTTCCATGATGAACCTTTAACATCCATGGAACCATTCCATTGGTGGGGGGGGGCATGTGCTTTATATAGAGTGAAAAATGTTCTTCACTCGAATTAAAATGGTTCTTTTATGAACTGTTTACTGAAAGGTTGTTTGGGGAACCCAAAATGGTTCTTCTATGGCATCACTGTGAAAACCCTCCTTTGGAACCTTTATTTTTAAGAATATAGATGTGAATTTGAATCATAAGGCACATGCTTATGTACTTTGTCATTGCCTACAGTATGTGTGTAGATACTGTTTTATGTACAATGTAAATATCTAAGCTCATAATCAGTGTACGTAACAATAAACTGTGAATAGAGGCTTTTTTGAATGTTTAAGCTCAATTAGATCATTTTTGTTCACTTTTTTCCATTCAATATGTAGTAAAGCGTGAACTTTGAATCTCATAACCAAAGCAATCTTTGCATTACATCATACCAATAATCAAATAAAGTGATGTAACCAGTACATATGAGACTTGTTTTACTGTGCAGCACATTATCAAATGACGTCATTGTCCATCTATGCTGCTTTGCAGCAAACGCATCTAAAATAACGAACCAGAGTTTATAAGCCTAGACTAAACAGCGCTGCTACTTCTCAAATCCACAAACAATCTTATTAGACAGAGGTTTGAGAGTCAAATATAGGTTGTAAAATCTGATGAATGCTTAAAACGCTGCTCTATAGTCATCAAGACTGCTGGACAACTTTCCCCAGTCGATGATGGAAAATCTCAGACCGCAAAATGCTCTCTGGGAAGGCGCGAGAGACAGCGAATGGGGCGGCGGGAGTGCTAGTAAGAGCCTTTCGGCACAGACTTCTGTCTGCGTGTCAACTTATGACTTGTGTTGTAGGTAAACAAACCGGTTATCTGCTGGGCAACTGGATGGGTAAGGCCATTAAACAGCAGGCTTTTAATGAGGTGGTGGCCACCAGGGAGCAATCTATTCTATTCTGGCCCCATCGTTCGGGGAAATGTCAGCCAGTGGACCCCCAAACACTCAATGAGAGCATTGTTTATTGTATCGGTGAGTCACCTTTCTGGAATGCATCCACCATCGCATATAAAAATGTGTCAGTGCCGCAGTGAAGTATAAGTTTGGACTCATCCAGGATTAATCCATTTAGACTAATAAAGGTGCGTGTCTCAGTCCAAATCTATTACCGAGCATGCAATAATATAACAGCCTTCTCATCACTTAATACAAACCAGAGACAGCCATGCTTTGATTTTTGCACTCTTCTACCGTTTCTTGACAGAGCTTGTATATCCTTTCAAGTTTTGTCTCCTGATCTCTTGTTTGTGTGTCTGACCTGCGTTGGATCTGATATTTTACCACATTAAGAAGCCATCTGGGGGATTTGAGGTGCTGAGGTCTATAATTTTTACGTGAGAGATTTCGTATTTGTTCTGGATGAGCAAACGTTCTTTCGTTCCAGCAAAGGTCTCGGTTTTGTGAGACTCTAGACACAGTGTGGAATGTTGCATAAATATTTTTCCAATAGTGTCTTCGGAGAACAAAACCTTTGGGAGCTTTATAATATGTAGATATTGAGCTCCTCTCTACTTTCCAGCAAGCATGAAACATTTTTGGTTAACTACAATGTAAAGTAATATCTCAAACAACCGTTCACACAGAAATTTAAATTGAGATCATTTATTCACTGTCATCATGCCAGTCCATTGTTTATCACAGCACGTCCAATTAGTGAACAAATCTTTCTTTTGTGTTGGATCATTACGAGTAATAGGTTCACAAAATTGGTCTGAAATTTTTCTTTCTTAATTGTTGAGTTCACATTTTCTGTTGTTTTCTCACACTTAAATAACTGGCAGCTCCAGAAGATGTAGTATTAAGCCATATAAACATTAATGATCATTTTAAGACAGTGGTTGTCAACATTTTTGACTCAAAGTGCCCCCAGGTAAGATATTTCCTCCAGTATTTCTGCGATAATTATGACAAACTGTTAATTTGTCTTTTGTTTTTCAATAAACAGAAGCAATATATTTATAAAAGGGAAAAAAAAAGAAATAAGATTTATTGATTTAATATATTTATTCGCATTTTAATGAAGTTATTTATATTCATAATTATGTTATTATAATAGATCAATAATAATATTAGTAATAATTGTATTAATAATATATTAACTTGAATAACTGTCATACTTTTTGAGAACCAGTTTTGAGGTGCTTTTCTGTCCTTTTTTAATCTTTAAAGCATTAGGCTTTAATTTCAATGAATTTTAATTTCTGAGTGAACTAACCCTTTAAACTATACAGACCACTGTAAGTTTATATAGAGAGTCTGCTTTTTATTATCCTACTAATCCTAAATATCTCTGCGAATTCCAAAAACCAGCAGGGAATGCAGGAAAATTTCTAGTTGCTTGTGAAAAGTCATTTGTCACTTTAGATTAACGCGGGCCATCATTGGCGCAATGCTGAAGTATAAAGTAGGGCCATAAAGTGTCTCTTCACACAGCAAAGTACATCCAGAAATTCTGTCCTGCAGCTGTTATCAGGAGACTGGTAAACTTTATTAGAACTGGAACAATCTGTAATGTCCCAAACCCTGTCTGTCTGTCTGCATCTCTCCTTCTCTTGCATTCAGAACCCACTTCAACGCTGACAAGTAATGTAGATGCAGTCAACAGCAGCCATATTGGACACCTGCCACGCTGTACGGCCATTAAACTATTAAGTCAGCCGGCCCCAGAGTGACCGTCCAGTGCAGATTTACAGCCCCACAGAAGACAAGGGAGAAGAGGAGAGGGGGACAGTGGGGGATGGTGAGCATACTCCAACGTTACAGATTTATGACGTTGGAGCAGGAGGTGCTATGGGCCTCCTCCTCCTCTTCTTCTCTTCTCTCCTTCAGAGCTGAAAGTCACCCCGTTGTCTTTAAGAGACCAAGCTGACGTAAGGAACAGTAATAGCTGAGGTAACTCTGAGCTCAGGTTAAGGACTGGGATACAATGTTCTTGATAGGCAAATTGTCAGACAAAGGAACATCAAACGTGTCTCATTACTGGAGTTAAAACTCTGTGGTAGTCTTCATATACTCAGAAGAAAAGCATAATTCAAAAAGGGGTTAAGGATGTGCTGGTTTTTCTTGCAATTTTGAGTTTCTGACTTCTGACTTTTCTTTTCAGAATTGCTAATCTCGCAATTCTGAATTTATATCCAGCAGGTCTGAATTGTGAGAAATAATGTCAGAATTGTGAGATATAAATGCAAAACTGCAAGAGGAAAAAAAGCATTAATATATATATATATATATATATATATATATATATATATATATATATATATATATATATATATATATATATATATTTTTTTTTTTATCACAATTAGCCTACCTTTTAAAAATTTGCAGTTACCTTTTTTTCTTTTATAGGAAAGTAAACTGTTTGTAAAGCAATTTGGATTATGATTATGATAACAGGGCCTACATTAAAATAATAGAATAACAAATATCAGTTTGCAACATAAAAAGGCACAATAACCTGTTTTTGTACTGGTAAAATACAGTAACTAGAAATGAATGACACCGGCACATTAAAAAATCCATCATGTTATAGCAGCATTAGCCAGTAGATGGCGACGTGTGCTGAATCATTCACTTATGCAGACAACAGAGTCGTTCAAAAACAATTATTCATTCAGAAACGCACGTTCAGAGATGCACAGAGATTCATTCTGCTGTGGTTTTGCTAGAATCTAATTTAGTTTATGGAGCAAAACAGACTCTATGATATGGCACAACACCGGAAATGACAGCCCATGAAGCGAAGACCGAGTAACAACCATGCAATGCTAATGGATGGCTTTCTCCAGGTACTGTACATTAAGCCATACTTCGTTGATTCAGTATGATTAAGACTTCATCAATCACATCTACACTGGGCCCATTTCAGTGGACAGTGAAATAACATTCTTCTTACTTGCTGACTCATATTTTTGTTGTCTAATAAGATATCAGATGAAGATAGATGAAAAGATATGCGGAGCCATTCATTCACCCATTGATTTGTGTCAGTACATAGGACACTGAGGTTCATCATAACTTCCTAAAGAGATTATAAAGAGGAGCCAGACAGCTGCAGCAGAACTTAAAATCATCCACATATATCTCACGTCTAGATGAATAACAGCTGTTTATAAACCCTGTCACCAGTAAGTGCCTGTTGTCTTTTGGCAATAAAAATGAAATAATGGAGATACACAGTAATCCTGCTTATGGCTGTGAGTGTATTATTATTAAAGTAAAAAGTGATTCTCAGCTGCTGGGTTGCGAGTCAAATAGTGAGGAAATGACTCTTATGAACCGGTTCTTTTATTGAGTCAATGTAAATGATTCACCAAACAGACTCATTCTCACTCAGTCTTTGCTCTTGACCACTTACATGACATATTGCCTGTGTTCAATTAGGTGTAAAGACTGCAAGTGTGGGTAGAACTTTTGATTACCTGATGGGACACACTAAATCAAAGTGTTCTAAAAAGATTATTATTAGAGAGCTGTATTGCACTTTTTAAAGAAATTTATTGATGTCTGTTCAGTAGTCTCTATATAACAGATGACACTACTATATTTAATTGTGGAGTTTCTAATTAAGCCTTACTAGGTTTCACTGTCATCACAAATCATCTCCCGTTACCTCTTTTGGATAGTAAAGTGTCCATTGGATCCACACTTCAGAATCTCACCAGGAGTAGTGGGTCACATGGAAGCTTTTCGCGTAAATTTTTCTGAATATGTTGTATTTGGACATACTCTTTTCACATAATGGCTTTTTGCCCACTATGGAGTAGGGAAATATGCAATTTCAAAAGCAGCCATACTGTGGATTTAGTGTGCTTTAAGGACATTGAACGGTTACATTTTTCAGACCTACAGCAGTCTTGAAACTTGCTTCCTGCGGCTTACATGTGTAGTCAAGTGGCCAAGACAGCAAGTGTCTCACCCAGGGAATCGTTCCGATCCCTTACTGAGTTCAAAACTAAATCTCTCACTATTTACTAAGGTCCTCTTGACAGTGTGTAATTAAAATACAGATTTATAAAACTGTAGTGATATAGTAAAATTATATAAAAGCAATATTCACAAAACACAGTTTAACACATTGACGTCTAGTTGCAAGATTGAAACATTTGACTTATTTATTCAAACAGACAGAAATATTCTTATAGATAGAAAAAATAGATATTCATGTGGTGCAAATACAACTAGGATCACTTAAATGACAGCATCAAACTAGAAAATAGTATTATACTAATAGAAAATCACAATGTAATATCTAAGAAAAAACCTGAAGCAAAAACACTGCAGTATGCGATGACTTTGCTGTATACAAATCAATACAAAATGTTGTTCTTTACAATATAACATTGTGCTATGTCTTTCTTATCCAGACACCCTTGTGGTTTCTCTGCTGTTAAACCAAGCTATGTCAGGCACTGCCCTTATTAGATTGAATCTGTGAGACTGTTTCACCCAACTTCTCTTCCTTTCTAATCATTATTTATGAGTTTTTTCTCTCAGTTCCGTTCTGGCCGTTAGAAAGAGGCTTTCTTTTTTTTCTTCTCCTTTTTTTTACAGGAGCCCAAAAATAGCATACATTTTTCTTTGTTAGTGAATGTCGAGGCAATTCAGGCTCGGACACCGGGATTGTGGAGGATACATCTGGTGTTATAAAGCAGAGTAAGTGTATGCAAGTGTTTTGTTAACACTGAGTGATCAAGGTGCCCTACGGTGGGGGATGGTCATGTGAACGATTGATTCTGCTCAATGTCTCAATACGCTCACCCCCGCCCTGCTCTCTTGTCCTTCCACCACTCCTACATCCACACCCATTCCCTGAAGACCTCCACAGCACACTCCACTCCATTTTCTTTTCACAGACTATTTTTCACAGCTTTCTCACATATCTGTGATTTGACCTTCAGTACAATTACGTTAAACCACCTAATGGGCATCTTGAACTAAAGACAGTTCAATAAACTCACAACAAAATATGTTTCTGACACTGTGAATGAAAAAATTGCATAAAGCAGAAATGCGACAGCTGCTTTATACAGCCACAGTATGATTGAGACATTAGTGAACCTACTGTATCCCTGCTGATAGCTACATAATCTCAACACTATTCGGCCTGTGGCGTTCCGAATGGATGTATCCGCAGGGACAGCTGGATTAGCCCGAGACATTCCCGGTTTGCAGTGCCTCCCCTTCTCCCGACCCTTCCTCTGATCCGGATACCCAACCATAGCCATCTAGACTCACTCACAGAAGTTTTCTTGAATAATTTCCCTCTCTCAGGAACAAAGAGATTCTCTCTCAGTCTGTCCCAGTGATTATCTGGGGCTATTGTGGCATTTCGGCTCAGTGAAAGAGATCATTCAAGCAGCTTTCACAAAGCCAAAAGGACTGCGAGAAAGAGTTTAACTCTTAATTGAAATGGCCCGCTATAAAATTACAAGTCAAGGAGGTCAGTAGTTTGCAAAGTATGAAAACCTCTATTTGTGTTACACATCCCCGTCTAAGTGAGATGGGAGCTGTAAATGTACAAGAGCTCTCAGCAAAGAGCGCACATCAATATAGAGAGAAAAAAACATTGGAGTGTATGATCAATGAACAGGCATTTGCAGCGAAGCGAGGATCCATTTAGACAATCAATAATATTAAACAAGCAATGAATGACTGTTCTTCTTATGAAATGAATTAGTAAAGTTATGTCATTCATTGCATTTCAGCCATTGTGGTAGAAATGTGTCCAATTCTGACTTTCCTGACCTATAAAATGAGTTTTCTGTGACTCACCTCGCAATGATCTCTCCATGACGCAGTTCTTGCTGTGAAAGCACTTTCTCTAAAACTCAATTACAGCATCTTTGCCCGACAGCCTCATGTACGACTAGTGAGAATGACCAGCACTCAAATGTAGTGCACTACTTCCACTTCTTTCCCATAATGCCGCGGGGCAAATCCTGCTGTGAGATCATGTTCTATCAATTGAGTATACACGGCTTAGCGTTCTTTAATGGGCTCAAGGTGTGTATCCGTGTCTGATTCAGCTGGAATCTTGTGTTGTTTGTGTCTGATGGCTGCTGATGAATTGCATGGCCAATTGATTGTTCATTTCATGTCACTTTAAGGCATTTTGAGTTATTTTCCATTTAGTTATTTATTTCGTTTCAATGCAGATGTTTCTGGTCAAGTGCGAGAAGTAGAGCTCATTCATGCTGACGTACTCGAGATAATATTTCCCTCCGCAGCTTTCATACAACCACAATCCCAAAATGTGTTGGCAGAATCATCTGTAAGGATGTCATCATGGACAAAATTACAGCTTATTATCCGTCTTATTTCTTTGCTTTATGATCAGGGTTTTGAAAGAAAAAAGAAAAAAGGATCCTTTTTGTGAAGAATGAAAATTTACATTTTGGGGTCAATTTTAAATCTGAACTCACATTATATACAAGGCTGTGTGTGAACATTGCTTGTCAAAAGTTATGATAAATTACAAACTTTAGTTTTGTGTTTTCCCTATTGTTCCATATATTATATATTTCTTTACTATGCCAAAAGTTTGTTTATGCGTTCAGGATCAGTAGAAAAAGAAAAAAAAAACACTGACACGTGGCTCAACAAGAAGGACAGCTTGATGATGTAAGAAAGTTATGTGCTTTTATATCTTGCACAATGAACATCTGTTTATTTTTTATATGCCACTACGGTTATCTGGCTGCAGATGAAAATTTGGTCAGGTCATTATATTACATCTTTTTGCAATAAAAGGGTGTTTTGGAGTTCATGGAGTCATTGTTATTATAGTTATTATAGTTATTATAGTCAAGTTATTATAGTTGCATAAATTCAGATATTCAAAAAAAAAAAAGGAGCCAACTAAATTACTGTCTTATGGTTTAAAAATCATAATTATATATATATACATATATAAAATATTTTATATATACATTTTTTTTTTCAAATACAAAGATATGTAGTTAAAACTTCAGACACAGTCAGAAACAATCAGTCTTGCAGAAATTGAGTCAGATAGACTTTTCAGCCGTGATCCAATGAGACAGGGCATTTAATAAATTTGAATAGCTTATTAAAGTGAATCTTCTAAAATATCATTTTTCCTTATATCCTCATTTAGAGATTTCCCACTACTGCCATATAACAAACAGTGACACACAGGGGCAGTTTAAAGCTGAAGAAAGTCTGAAGTAGGTTATTTAAAACAGTAATGAATACAAAATGTTCCTCTGAGTGCCACTGTTCTTCAGTGGAGTATTGCTATTTTTCCTTACATCCCTGAGTGTTTCTGCAGTGCGCATTAAACTGTCTTCCCTTAACGTACAAGATGTTCTTTTTGTGCTTTCTAAACAGTTTCCTCCATAAATGTTGAAGCAATATCTTTTTATAGTTGGTACAGATACTCTCTTAAAAGCCTGTGAAGACAATTACCAGATTTTGTTTATCACCATTCTGGCATGAAAGTATTTGCACATCAAAAGGCATGCTATTTTGTTTCTTTTCAGCATTAGAATGTCATCTGCAAACAGTATGTAATTGAATGTTTTGAAATTGCGTTCCTGGGACTCTTCTTGAAGGAGTTTGCAGCTGCTTATTTCCCACAAAATAAGCATTTCTGTGCAAGGCAGAAAATATATGATGTGATGTTTTGTATGTTGTCAGATAGGCTACAAAAAAAAAAAGGCAAATAACATTGAAAACGTGTGTTTACTGGGGGTCATGTTGCACAAAAGACGTACAAGGAAGCAAAAAATGTCTTGGTTTAAAGTGACTTAAATTAGTTTTGAATTGCTCTGTAATTTGAAACATTAAGTATTAAATATTAAAACCCTAATTATATAGACAATCCCAGTGGGAATTGTAATTTTCCAAAAATTTTAAACAAATTTACATGACAGAATTTCTGCAACATGCTGTCCTGACCCAGAACTGCTGTGAATGTATGGTCTCATTGTACCCTCTAGTGGACAAAAATATACTAGCAACTGTCACTAGGTTCAACTTTTTCTATGAAAATCAGTAGAAAAAAAAGCCTCGTCAGGCAAAACGAACCAATAATTATAAATATTACACAGCTGTTTGACAGTTTGAGTTAAATTAATACATTAATTCTTTTCAGAAGACCAATTGAAGAATCTCCTAGCACTGTACTGTAAAAACATAACGCTCGTTCATAACCCCCAAACCCCCGAACCCTGCTGAACTCACAGGGCTACAGCTGCAGTGTAAGACTTTGTTTGTTCAATGTACTCCACATTTCTGCTCCTCACCCCCATCTCTCTCTCTCTCTCTCTCTCTCTCCCTCCCTCCCTCCCTCCTCTTCATTTAGTCTTCTGTTTATGTTTTGCTGTGGGGGCAGGGGAAGGTGCTGGGGCTGGTGGAGGTTTGGCCAGTGAAATCACAAGATCAACTCTAGGAAAGAGAAGTGGAGAACATATGATAAATTCAAGAAAGTAAACCATCGTTGTTGTAGTTAATTGAAGTCCTAACGAATGTGGTTTGATTATCATTTGTGTCTTTGCAGGGAGAAATTAAACATTTGGATTCATTTAGACTTAAAGGAATAGTTCACCCAAAAATTGCTGAAAATGTACTGATTCTGGCCATCCAAGATGTAGATTAGTCAGTTTCTTCATTGGAACAGATTAGGAGAAATTTAGCATTACATCACCAATAGATCCTCTGCAGTGAATGGGTGCCACTATAATGAGAGTCTAAGTAAGCTATACCACTCCAGTCAATTCCAGTTAGCATCTTGTGTAGTGAATAGCTGTGTGATTGTAAAAAAACAAATCCATCATTATGATGTTTTTAGCTTCAAACTGTTGCTGCCAGCTAAAATATGAGTCTGCTATTTATAATATTGCTTTCTCCAGTGACAGTAATGTCTTCGTAATCAGGAGAGAAATATGCACAGTTCAAACACCATTTACTAGTGAAAACAGTTCTAGACAAATATGATTTCGATGTCTAGCGGGTTGGACTTTTTCACTGGAACAAGCGTTTTTATGGATTATACATTATTTTGACCAAAAATGACACGAGGATTTGTTTATTACGAATATGCAGCTTTTTGCTTCACAAGACATTAATGGATGGACTGGAGTCGTGTGGATTATTGTAATGTTTATTTCAGCTGTTTGGACTCTCATTGTGACGGCACCCATTCACTGCAGAGGATCCATTGGTGAGCAAGTCATGTAATGCAAAATTTTTCCAAATCTTTTCTGATGAGGAAACAGATTAATCTACACCTTGGATGGCCTGAGAATGATTACATTTTCAGCAATTAATTTATTTTTGGGTGAACTATTCCTTTAAGATGTAGGCTTGACTATTTTTTCCTGGCTCACTTTGAATCGTTTTCATTATGGCTTATGTCAGAATGATGAAGACTTACATTTCGGTGCCTTTTTCTACAAGTTTTTTGATTGCTTTGGCAATCTTGTCGATCCTTTGCTGTCAAAAATGGAAACAAAAATAAGTGCTAAGTCTGAAATAGCCTATGGTTATATGTGCATAAGTGAGATCTGATAATAAGAGCATTTCTGGTTAGGAAAATAAGACGGAACAATTCCTAATTTCTAAACACATTTTGACCAATACATATAGCCCCAATTTATATATATATATATATATATATATATATATATATATATATATACATATACATATACATATACATATACATACATATAGGCCTGTGTGTAAAGTCCAAATGAGGCACACACTTACCTGTTGAAGTTTGTACAACAGCGGCAGAGAGAAGGCACATATCACACCTGTTCAAAGTTGATGCATTACTGTACATTAATATCATTTATCATCACAACAAAGCAGTAATACTTGATGAAGTATGATCCACATCACTCTGACTCTGTTTAGTTACTGACATTATGTCAAAAATAGTGTCAGCTGTGATTTGTGATGAATCTTTAAAAATTTCAACATGATATCCTTACCGGTCATCAACAGCGTGAGACCATTGGCTTGGATCCCCACATAGGTCAACAAATACAGGAACACAACAAACTGCACAGACAAATAAAATACAGTCATTTAGAGCTTGAATCTATGGCTAGCACCCTGCTGTACCAGGAACATTATGTTCTTATAATAATAAAGGTACATTTTTCACACGTGCTTATTTTCACAGAACCTTTGCCTTTGGGAATGAAAGCACATGGTAATAGTTCATATCAGGACTAATTACGTAAGAGGGTAGTATCCCCTGATGTGGTGAAAGTAGGCCATAAATTGCATTAAAAGCGTGAAAACTGCTCGGTGTAGCTGAGGTGAGATATTTAAGACGCGTGTGAGACCTTCACTGAGTCCATGATGCTATCGATGAAGAACAGCCTCTTCAACTCGGTGACAGCCGTAGCAATCAGCAGAACGATTTGTTCCGCTATGCGAACTGTGTCCTCATCTGTCAGTGTACGGTCCTCATCCAAATATGACTTTTCAATAAAGAAAAGTGGAGCAGCTGAGAAAGATTACATGTATTAATCCAGACTTATTTGAGTTGCTTTTCCCTCCCTTGAGCTCCTGCCAAATCATTCAGTATTTGTGTTAAATCGGCACATCTGTTATGCATCTCAAGAATTAATATTTTAACCCATGATCAACGTGATATATGAGTGTACTCATCTGTTGAAACCAGCTTGCAAACAGGGCAGACTGGGAGTCTGTAACTTTATAAACAATATCACACAATTGTTGTTGTTTTCATAGCACACCACAATTACACTTGTTTCGTTGTTAAATGAATAAGTGATTTTAAAACTAATCGACACTTAAACACTGACAAGACTTCTGCTACTACTCCATCTGCTGTAAACAGCAGAATTAGTAACACCTTTAGGGTTAAATCTGTGTAAAAACTAATTTGTTTTACAGCATACTCACTGAAAAGGATGAGATCCATCACTGAGGCGGACAAGCGTCATGGTTTTGTAGAGCAAGCATACAGGGAGAGTGAAGGCCATAATGCCTAAACCGAGGTTGGACAGGATCGTGATGGCACTGAGCTGGAACAAACAAGCCAAACCCACAACCAAACCTGTAAACACCAGCCCGGTGGTCCCCACATCTCGCCAGTATAACAGATCCAACACTAAAGAGGGTAAGAAAAATGAATGCGTGAAATGTCAGGGAAATAAACATATAAAGAGGCAGAGTGATGGAAAGAAATGCAATGATCATCCAGCACTGCTTTGAAGTTGGTCTTAAAGGGAGACGCAGGGGGGATGTGTGGTGGAGCATTTGGGTGGTCAGATACAGTATGCATGTTTGCGCAGGGTGTCTGGTCATTTTTTTGTGGTAAAACAGACTATAAAATTACAAATGCAGATTTTCATCAAATCTTTGATTTTATCTATAAACATGAGTTGAATTAATTCAGTTTAGATTTAATAACATATACAATGTTTTAATAAAATATCCACTTTGTGTCTTTTCTCATCTAAATTTAAAACCAGGTATTTTGGAAAATTAATAACTAAATAAATACAATTCAGAGAATTAAAAAATAGCCTAATTTGATAAATGAAGTCAATTTGCATTTTTTTTTTTTAAATGTCATCTTATTGTCCAAGTACTATGTTATGAAAATGATACATTAATTATTGAAAAAAACATTGATTATACTTTGTCCTTTAATTTCGTGTCAACCCATGTCAAGTAATGTGACATCATTCATAGGAAGAAGACAATAAGTTTATCTTTTTCCTTTGAATCAAAAAGTATATGTTAACTTTATGCTGAATCGTATTATTTTATTTGATAAAATTTCATATAAATAAAAGAAATAAATTCTTTGAAGGTTTTTATGGTTGATGTTCATATATGGATTCTCTTCAATTTATTGATAGTAAAAAGGTAGACAATTGTATTTGCTAAAAACTGAATTTAATTGAAAAGTGATCTTATATATGCTGTCTTTTGGATGACTGACATTTAGTTGTTGTTGTTTTTTCTTTTTATTCTTGTCAAAATGTATATTTGTATATTTATATCTGGAAAGTACACAGTAAACCCACATGTATTTTTAATTTCATTTTTATTTGGGTGTCTTGTTATAATTGCATATGTTTTTTTTTGTTTGTTTTTTGCGGTTTATAATAATAATAATAATAATAATAATAATAAAAAGTTTCTTTTTTTCCTTAAATGAAAATTTGACATTAATTAACTTACTCACCCTTATGTCGTATTCTGGTCATTTATCATGTTTGACAAAGGGGAGAAAATATAAGATAGCAAAATTGATGCCATATGTGAATATACAAATATCTGCAACCTTTTTTTAGTTAGCCAGCTGGAAGCTTTAGCGATGAGTGATCATCTGTGTCAACACACATTTGTTGAGAGTGAAGTGATACAGTTGTACTCTGACCTGGATGAATTTAGAAATTTTATATAATGAGATTGCAACATGTGATCATTAACTATTGTTAAACTGTCTATTTTAATATGCTTTTAAAGATCAGCGATAATGTCTTTCAGTCAGGGAGTTTCTAACTTTGTTTGTGTAGAACTGATCTACCAGTAATGGGAGGGGTAGAGTACATAGTGGGTATCCAAAAACAAAATATTAAAAATATACTTTATCTAAACATCGTCTGTGATTATTTCTGTCTTGAATTTCAGGCAATGTGAAGCAGGCTGAAAACACTCAAACAGCACAATCAGAGGATGAGCTAGGCTCAGTGGAATATGAAAACAACACTGCAAAAAGGACAAAATGTGGAATTCAAAAAATGTTTAATCCACAGAAGTTGCCTTAAAGTGGTCAAGGACTTGAAATTTAGTTTTAATAAAAGTAATAAGGCTGCCAGATGTTTTTATTTAGCATTGATTATAATTACAAGCAATGATACATGTGACTATAAAGGCCGACTCTGCCAGAAACACTTGATGAAACCACATTGTCCAACAAAGCTGGACATTATACAGCACAGTCCAAACATGTCAAGTCTGTAAACACATTCATTTTTTTCTACCAAAAGTGAATCCAAAGAATTTGCACATTATTTTGTAAAACTGCTGTAATTTAGTGCAAATGTTACATCTCTGAGACAAACATATGACATAAATGGACAAGAAGCTTTAATGTCAGAGAGTGCATGGACACAAACACAGTGGAACAGCTAATGGCAGTGTGCATTCACACACCCCTTCCCCTGTGAAGCCAATAGACCCCAACAGCTGTTGGTTCTGATTATCCTCCAAACGCAGGTGCAAATCTGTGCTGTGGCACACACTGGGTGCAAAGCTGAATGAGCCTTTATCAGAACCATCCAAACCCTCTGAAATCTTCTCTGCATAAAATCTTCCACGTGGCCCTCACTCCTGCTAAAGCACTTTATTGCAGCCTAACATGGCCGGGTCAGATTGAATCTCTCCGGGGAGACGTTTGCCAGCACTGCCAAAATAAGACTGAGCAAAGATCTCACCTCCTTCATGCCTCCTTTTATCCCTCAAAATCCTAGAGTTATGCATCGGTCGGATCCTGAAGGCAGTCCATCCATCAGATTCCCATCAGCCTGCCAAGCTTCCATTGGGAAGTCCTGTGTGATGTGCTGACCAGTCAGCAGTATTACTATACCTCTAGAGTACACCACTCAACTTCAATCTGATCTCCTAAACCCCCTGCCACCCCCCCCCTCCCCTCGCCACCTCACTCAGTTTCTGCCAACCTGCTATTCACGTGCCAGCACATCACACATGTAAACACTATAGCCCAGGAGAGCGGTGGAAGACTCTCACCTTTGCTGGCCATTTCTGCTGCTTCCACACCAAACCCCCTCTCCTCCCAGTGCTCCACGAACCCTCTGGGCTTTTTTTGGCTATCCTAGCGTTGTCAGCGGGAAGGGGTTGGCCAGACCTAATAATATCTCAACCACTTGGACACCCCATCTTTATAAACACACACACACACACACACACACACAGCTATCCTCCCTCATTGCCTGTTCAGAGCTTAAGGAACCTGAGACGTCAGCATGTGTCTGTGTGTAGTCAAGTCTTCATCTTGAGGGAGATGGCTAACCTTAGATCCAAGCAAATTACTCAGACGTTCCTCAAAGAGTGCTGTGCTTTACCTTCTCACATGCTGTGAAAACTGCTGGCCTTTAACACCCAGCTGAAGATGTGTGTGTGTGTACTGGTATTCACTACATTTTTTAGGTTGCCATGAAGAAACAAGTTTATAAATCATATAGAATTAAATGTTTTAAAAATCTAAAAATGCAGAAATTTTCCTGTGAGGGGTAGGTGTGTAGGGTTTGGGTAAGGGGGTAGAAAATAGTTTGTACAGTATAAAAACCATTACGCCTATATGTGATAGGAATACAAGTGTGTGTGTGTGTGTGTGTGTGTGTGTGTGTGTGTGTGTGTGTGTGTGTGTGTGTGTGTGTGTGTGTGTCTGTGTCTGTGTCTGTGTACAGTTCTATAATACTATAAATGATAATTTCAGTATTCAGTAATTTATATATTTCAAAAATAAAATAATTATATTGTTTAATTCATAACAACAATATTAAGTAGAATAATAATGCATAATTTATTATCATTCTTATATAATTTATGATGATACAAGTCATATAAATGATACAAAAATTAGCATATAAAATGATGAAAGTATTGATGAAAAGACTATAAAAAAATACATATTTTTAAAAATCTAAACTTCATTTTAATTTAAATAAACTATTTTATTTTTGTAATCATGATAATAATACTATTGTTATTATTTCTTTTACTTTATTTCTTTTTTTCAGTCTGCTTGGCCCAGCAGATGAGTCAGTACTACAAGCATCTGATGTAATGATCATTCTGCCTTCAAACACATTTATTCATGAGCCATTTTTGTTTGCATCATTCCATGGAACCATAAAAAGTGTTAAAAAGACAAAAATAGCCTGTTATGTAATAATGTTTATGAATTCATTTTTGATTTACATAATCCACTGATCTGTCTGAATCAACCTTTGTTAGATTTACCAAAATTCATATTTGAATTTGCCATTCATGAATTCTGCTCAAGGCGAACCATGTTCTTTAATATACAGTAAATCACTGAATCTCCCTCACATAACATTTTTAAGAAGAGTGTACTTTGTGCCTTCTCTCTCAGCCTTTCTCTCTTACTGGGCTGCTGTGAAAATCTGTTATGCAAAATAATCTGTACATGTTAGGTAATCCAAAATTATCAAATGTTCAGCAGAGATGATTAACAGAGAGAGTTCAAGAGGAGAGGGAGGGAGGGAGAGAGAGAGAGAGACTGAGCATGTGAAAGAGAGAGAGCAACTCTGCGAAAGGATTGCATGTCGGTGTGTACAACAAGAGCGAGGACACTGCGAGATGATTGGTGCACAGAAATAGCTCAGCCAATCAGAGCGATGACAGGAAAATAACGGGCTCAGACAGAGAGAAAGCTTAGAGAGAGGGAATATCACTGACATATAGAGGAGGAAGGCAACAAAAGTGGATCAAATTGGAAAGAGCCACTATGAGTACAGAAAGATTAGATCTCAGTAAGATGTCTAGTAATGGGTAGAGTGACAGAAGGGAAAATCAACCATTCTACATCAGATCACTCGAGGATGCTTCAAGGTGCACAATCAGCCTCTCGGGAGATAATGCCGCGAAGGCCCTGAGCAGCAAGGCTCAGCCGAACCAAAGCCAGCGAGCTACAGCACAGGGTGGAGGCTGTGAACAGATTTGAATAATTGAAGAAAAAAGACATCATGAGGACATCCAGGAAAGGAAGTGTGGAAATGCCTGCTTTTGTAAGGCAGCTGGTGAAGGAGACCGAGAAAAGGGTCACCTCCTTTTTTAAAGGGGGACGAGGGGGAGGTGCAGGGGAGCTGTCTGAAGGCGAAGAGGGAGGAGAGGAGGAAGGGGTCATCCCTAGCCCCTACTTGGACCGACCGGTTCTGGACAAGCACATGCAAGAGGGCTGTGCCTCCTGGGGACTTACCTATGCCCTGACCAGCATGCAGGGTTGGAGGGCCCACATGGAAGATTTCCACAACTGCTTCCCGCAGCTAGGAGGGGAACTGGCCCACTGGGGGTTCTTCGCTGTGTATGATGGACACGCAGGGAGCGCGGTGGCCCAACACTGCTCCCGAAACCTGCTGGACCACATCCTGGGCACAGGTGAGCAGCAAGCTGTCCTACAAACAGCAGGAGCTCTTGCATCTTTTTGGCTTATACTCAGTGTTGGGAAGGTTACTTTGGAAATGTAATAGGTTACAGATTACAAGTTACTCTATTTAAAATGTAATAAATAGTGTTACTATTTCAATTACTGTAAGTAATGTAACTGATTACATTTGATTACTTTTCTAACGAATGTTTTCAACTATTAATCATTTTCAAACATTTAAAGCAGGCAGTGTTAACCTTACAGTAGTACTCAACACTGATTACAGTCAGACTTCTCAAAATCCTTCATCACTTTAATTAAGATTATAATAATTTAACTTTAAAGCGCAACCACCACAAAATCAGACTTTAGCACCTTTTTACTTTAAGATCGTTCTAAGGTTAAGAAGATATAGTTTAATAGCTATGATACTGTTTTTGAAATGAAATCTTTGCATAGCTATGATAGGAAACAATGGCATCTAACAATGCTTTGGAAAAACAGTCAATCTTAAAAAATAAAGCATATACATAAAACCAAATAAGAAATTAAACAGTTATCAAATAAGCATGTATCCTGCTCTGTGCCCTAAACTCCTGAAACATTGATTTCTTTCCCAAAATTGCATTGACACCAATCAAATCTGTATGTGTTTGTAAATATTCAGATGTAACCCCCTTTGTAATCGTTAACATTTTCATAAGTAACTGTAATTTAATTACACATTTTTCTCAGTAACTGTAACAGATAACAGTTGCATTTATTTTGTTATTAAATTACATAATTCTGTTACATGTAACTAGTTACTCCCCAACACTGCTCACATCAATAGACATCTGAGAGCATAGCAAACCTAATAATTGAGTGGCTTTTGATGAGAAACAGAAATAAGATCACGTGGGAAATCGTATTGATCTCTTTAGAATAGATCCAAGAGGATCTCATCATATTGGATTCATTTGTAGACCTGCTATACATTCAAAGCCACAGCAAAATTATTACCCAATTAAGCTGTGATCTGACAAGTTAATTGTGGTGTAGAACACGTTCCTAAAGCCATTAGAAGTTACATAATGGTTGATCCTTGCAATCTGCTCTAATGAAACCTTTAGGTTCGTCTTTGCGAACATGCAAACGTGATCTGTTTGAAGTCACCAAAAGGCCTTGTTGGTTATTTAGTGACACAAGCTATTCCCTCTCAGGAAAGATCCGAGCAGATGATGATGTAGTAAGGGTCACTGAGGGCATCAAGGAAGGCTTCTTTCTCATGGACAAGCACCTTCATGCCATGGCCTGCCGTGAGGGTTGGGAACGCGGAGGGACGACTGTCGTTGCCACTGCTATCACTCCACACCACATCTACTTTGTGAACTGCGGGGACTCTCGGGCAGTCTTGTGCCGTGCAGGACGGGTGGCCTTCTCGACGGAAGACCACAAGCCCTTCAGCCCCGGCGAGAGGGAGAGGATAGAGAACGCTGGAGGATCGGTCACTTTGCAGCGTGTGAACGGCTCGCTGGCAGTCTCCCGAGCGCTGGGGGACTTCAGTTACAAGACAGCCGAGTGGCGGCCGGTGACGGAACAGATGGTATCACCAGAGCCGGACGTGTCTGCTGTGGAGCGCTCACCAGCAGATGAGTTTCTGGTTCTGGCCTGCGATGGTGTGTGGGACACTGTCACTAATGAAGAGCTCTGTGCCTTCATACACAGCCGACTGCGCGTCTGCACAGACCTGAGAGAGGTCTGCTCCCAGGTCATCGACCTTTGCCTCTATAAGGTTAGTACGAACAGAAGATTTCTACGCTGTTTCGCTCTGTTTTCGATTGCTTGGTCCAATTCTGTGTTCGTTTTCTCCTTAAACCCCTCCAAGTCTCTTTTCTCATTGCAGTTTTGGGACATTTCTGAATGTCTTTGAGTTCCAGAGTACTAGTGACAGCCCCATTCACTACTGTTACTATAGCAACTTACAGACAAGATAATGTCTGCTTTTACTGCTTTATTCAAGTTATGTCACTTAAAACTTTAAGCTTTGTTTATTTAAAAAGATTTAAAGACTATTTTGATACATTTTGGCTACTTATATGCCACCATATTGTTTGGCTATATACAGTCAAACCAAAAATTATTCAGACACCAGATATAATTTTTGATATTTTTTTATTTACTAGTGTGTGCAGGACACTATGTAAGTCAGGACATATTATACCCAAAAAATTATTCATACAGTGGACTACCAGAAAAATGCATAAATTAATTGTGACCAAAAATTAATCGAACACTTTAACCTAACTGTGTTTTGCTTAAGTGATTTTTCTTTAATTGTTAATGCGACCTTTTCACTCCACCGACTGAACAAAATTAAGCATTGCTTGGTTATTAAGTTGGTATCGTCTAATTGTGTACTTAAATTTAACAGCTGAATAATTTTTGGTTGATTGTAATCCATTACCAGCGCTAGGTAAGTTACTTTCAAAAAGTAATTAATTACTAATTAAATCGTCAATATTGTATTTAAATTACTTTTCTAATTACTCTGTCTGAAAAGTAATTTAGTTACTCAATTATTAACTTAATTATTTAAATAGTTAATTTTAGTTAAAATCCCTATAAACATTAAAGCAGAGACAATAGAAATTAAACTTTATTCTTTCAATTTGAGTCAAACGTGGAACAGTTTAGAATTTTGGTTTTAAAACAAATGTAATACTTACTAAAACATTTTAACAAAAAAAAGTTACCTTCTTTGGTTAACAAATAGAATTACTGCAAAAATATTGCAAAATATCTGAATAATAAAAAACCCTCAAGAAAAGCATTACATTTTTCAAAGCAGTGAATAGCCTACAATATTTCATACACACTGACATACTGTACATGTATTGGCAGTCTCTAATACTAATTTTGTCTACTCCTTACAAAAAACAACATTTTGTACTGTCATTCATGCACATATGCTTGTATTACCATACAGTACATAAACAACATTGTGATATATTGTAAACTAAATACTTATTGCTTAGCATATTATTAACATCGACAACTGATAGTAGATCAGTAAACACCCATTACTTTATATATCTATATTGTATTATATATCATATGATAGTAAAATAAGTTTTTTTTTTAAAAAAATCCTTGTTTCGTTCGATATTATATGTAGCCTAGTAAAAAAGTTATAGGCTATAGTAGAATTAAAAGCCTAAATCTGAATGCATATCATATTTCAACATACTGCACTCCGTTGCACACATTTAAGTTTGGCAAGATATTTATGAAAAGCCCAACTAGTAAAATCCGTACAAGTTTATGTAAAAATAATAAATTACAGAAATTATATCCTCCGCTGAATAAAGCCGCGTCAGATCGCGCTGTTTTCTGAGGTAAATTCCAGCTTATTCCTGATAGCAGGTCTTCTTCCAAAAATGATGAAAAGTAGATGAATCTTATTATTATTATTATTTAAATCTATTTTTGTATCTAGGTGAGCAAGGTGTTTTATACGTATTACATAATCAGAGAATATTTGTATTCTATTTGAATTGCTTCATTTATAGGGCTGGGCGATATATCTAACGATATGATCATGCGCATCTAGTCAGTAAATCTGGTTCCTTGATTACCGCTAAATCGCCATCACCTGCTTTCAAATGGAGCGGCATTTAATAGACAGAGCCGTAGTTCACTGGCAAGGTACGCAATATCGCGTTCATTATCGAAGGCGATTCATCTGGGATAATGAACGCGATATTGCGTAGCTTATCAGTGATCTACGGCTCTGTAAATATTAAATACTAGTAAATATTTTTTATACGTATTACATAATCAGAGAATATTTGTATTCTATTTGAATTGCTTCATTTAGACACCTCAAGCCTTCTATAGTCATATTTCTCACGGCTGTCAAGTATTCGCTGAGTTTCGGTTCATTTTTGTGACGCGTTGCAGATAGAAGTTCACGGAGACAGAGACGGCAGAAAGTGCCCCCTTGTTTGTTTTCTTTATTTTACAAAAGCAAAATGTTTTGTTGTTATTGTCAGTGTACACATATCAAATTAGACCCTTTTTAGATTAAACTGATTTTACTCTTATCTGTATCTGAGTAGGCTATATTAGGTTATTTTCTCTATCAGTAAATACTGCAAGTGAATGTGCCGGCAGGCAGAGGGTTAAAGACGCTGCATTTGATTTTACCTTTAAGCGATAAATTTAGATTTCAAATTTAATATTGATTTTATTTACAGTATGTAATGCAAGTACTTTAGAAGTAACTGTTATTAAATTACCTAAAAATAAACAGTAATCCCTTACTTTTTCAGTAGATAAGCAATTTAATATAATGTGTTACACCCAACACTGTCCATACCTTTCTATCAAAGTTAGCTGACATTATCAAGATGAATTTGTTCTGACACAGTTAAACTCTAAGTTCTTGTCATATTTTATTACCATTTTCTAAACGATAGCAAATAAACTGATAATGTGAGAAATGTTGAAGGTGTCTGAATAAATTTTGGTTTGACTGTATAAAGGACTTATCAAAAGTTTGGAAACATGATTTTTTTGTTTTTTTTTTCAATGAAGTCTCCTATGCTCACCAAGGCTGCATTTATTTGATGAAAAATACAATAAAAACAGTAATCTTGTAAAATATTATTACAATTTGAAATAACTATTTTCTATATGATTATATTTTAAAATGTAATTTATTCCTGTGAATCAAAGCTGAATTTTCCACATCCATTATTCCAGTCTTCAATGTCACATGCTTCTTCTGAAATAAAATATACTGTATTTATATTGAAGAAATTATATTTAAAAAAAAAATTACATTTATCTAAAATGTATTTTAGAATTGAAATCTTAAATACGGACTGTCTTGGCTATGGCATCCAAAACTGACTTCAGCCAGACTGTCCATTACGTAAGAGAAATACAGAACGGCCTTTAGGCTAAAGAAAAGGATGTGCTGACCTGAAAATGTCAACATCTTTCTCTCCACAGTAAGCCAGATCTCTGCTCTGTCAGGATTGCACTTTCGACCACCATCTCAAAGTTAGGCTGTATTCAGCCACTAAACTGCAACGGGATAAACTACTTTTAGCCTTGGTGTGAGGAGATTACAGCATTCTGCCTAGCATTGTGTCATGTAGGGATAGACAACCAACAACATCCCTTAGAAATGAAGGATAAGGTCTGCATTAGCGTCACCAATTCCAATCTACTTAATCATCAACATGAGGTAGTTGTGCTTAGAACAAAAGCCTCAAGACTGGCAGTTAGCATCACGATAGTGCCTGCCTATCTAAAGAAACAGAGGAAAATGATACTGCCGAGTTTAACGATTAAATCATTTAGCAGATACGTAATTTGCACATCTAACATTCCCTTCCTTTTTCTTTTGTCTCTTCTCCATGTATTTCTAACAGGGGAGCCTTGATAACATCAGCATCATTTTAGTTTGCTTTCCTGGAGCCCCCCAGCTGTCACCTGAAGCACTGCACCAGGAGGCTGAGCTGGAGGACTTTCTAGAGTCCAAAGTAGCTGGTAAACCATCTGATTAAATTTAGCTTCTTTTGATGTTGCTCTTTAGATTTACATGACTTGTGTCAAAGATTGCAATCCTTTCAAAACATGAAGTCATATAATGGTTAAAGTTAATGGTCCTCTAATGTCCTGCATAAGGAATTAAATCATTGTCACACATGTTTCTTTGACAGAGATATTTGAGGAGCTGAGCGCAAGAGGTGATGAGCCTGATCTGCTGTCAGTTCTGACAGTACTGGCTTCCACAGTGATTCCTGGACTTCCACCAGGGGGTGGCCTTCAGAGCAAGTGAGTGCATGTTGAACATCATGCTTTACTTCTGCTCAAAATAGCAGTCAGCAATTATCCAAGAGAGGTGTGAAAACCTATTCCACAGAATGTGACATGAACATTTTTAGGCACAGCTGTTGCATGAAATAGATAAATCACAGTTCCAGTGCTTTAAAGCGGTTTATAATGATATTAAATTTGATTATCATTTTTAGTCATCTTTCTGCCATTTTTATGTTTTTATTGTTGTTGATGTTGTTGTTAAAATAAAGTTTTTATAAGTGATATGCATTGATATAAAATTATTATTGATATTTATTTATTATTAAATTTAAGCATTTATAATATTAATAATACTTTTATTATTCATAATAAAAATAATAATAATAATAAAAGTGATAGATCAAGTAAATGGAAACAACATTTTAAGTAAAATTTCTGTGACTGACTTTACGGATTAATAATGTAAAAATTCATATAAATTTAGAAATATCTAAATGCATCATAATTAATAGAATAATAGAGTAGTTTTTGCTTTTTATCAATATTGAGTAAATATATTCTTCCCAAATTCTTATTTGCAGTTCAAAAAAAAAAGTGTATTGCACGTCATCAAATGGTACTCGTGCTATAGCAACAGATTAGAAAATCAACAAAATATTAGATTATAGTTGAAAGGATGACCACCCTCGTGCTGCTGAGAAATGTCCAGGTACACCAGGTACATGTAGACAGCAACTTTTCTCAGATTCAACTGTCTGCTTAGTACAGGCACTTTCTCTAAAGCACCAATCAGCTCCACAAGTTGAGCTCTAATGATATGTAGGTGTAATGATTGCCAAAAGAACAGAGGACTGAACTTTGAAAATATCATATTTTCTTGACATTTGCAGGCGGAACTGTATAATATCAGCCTACTATCAGCAGAAAGAGGCACGGCGATGTAGATTAGCCCAGGTAAGCTTCTGTACAGAACTATCCATTTTATAATATTATATATTATATATATATATATATATATATATATATATATATATATATATATATATATATATATATATGTGTGTGTGTGTGTGTGTGTGTGTGTGTGTGTGTGTGTGTGTGTGTGTGTGTGTGTGTGTGTGTGTGTGTGTGTTTGTGTGTGTGTGTGTGTGTTAAAATAATTAGTGTACATTAACTTTAATATGAATTCCTGCCATTTGTATCTTTTCAGGAACTCAGTCCTACAGATGCCAATTAGAGTCCATCTTACATAAACACCTTATGGATGTGCTAGATTGAGAAAGAAGTAAATCAGTTTTCTGTGTTTAAAAAAAAAAAAAAAAAAAAAAAAAAAAAAAAAAAAAACGAGAAAGATCTTTTTGGACAGCAAAAAAAATAATTTTACTTCCTTCTTTTTGTATGTTTCACAAATAACAAAACTTACAAAAAGCAATGCTGTACCACAGTGCAGGACAATAATGACTGTATATAACTTTGACTCCTTAGATTGTGATACGTTCAGTATTTTGCTTACCAAATGTATTTAATGAGTCTTACAGTCGACAATACTCAGGTAATGTGTTGAAGCAGTGACAGCAAACTTTTGAGATTCTCTTCATTCATGGCATATAACAAGGTCATTATTTAAACTGATACAATAAAAAAAAAAACACAGAACTTGACAGAACTCTTTGAGGAACAGTGACAAGCTAATGCTGTTGTATTAAAGGAATAGTTCACACAAAAATGATTTACTTGTCTTTACTGCTTAGTTCTTTTAGAAGCATGGTCACAATTGTTTTGTTTAGAAAAAAAATGTGTGTGTGTGTGTGTGTGTGTGTGTGTGTGTGTGTGTGTGTGTGTGTGTGTGTGTGTGTGTGTGTGTGTGTGTGTGTGTGTGTGTGTGTGTGTGTGTGTGTGTGTGTGTGTGTGTGTTTGATAAAATGATAAAAACAACAGCATACAGGTTTGGAATACCGTGATGTTAAGTAACTAATGACAGGATTTTCATTTTTGTGTCAACTATTCCTTTAAGAATTAAGGTCAAATTTGAAATGCTAAAATCTCTAATTAAGCAAATTCTATTAAATACAAGCACTTTTACATGTTGGTTTATACAGGCTCATAATATGGTCACAGAGTGCAACTTTTCCTGTTCTTGAATAGTTGTTTCCTGTAATACGCTCTACTCTGTTTGCATGATCTGTACTGTGTTGCCTTACTGACCTCTTTGAAATTATGCCAATCTTCAAGTGTGTAATATTACCGAGATATTTCCTAATGACTAGCAAATGAACTGATGCAGTGCTATATCATGTTGTGTAATCATCTTTGTGCACATTTTATCTTTACAGATCTTGTGCAATATTTGTGCTAACATAAAGGTTAAAGGTTGAGTAATAAAAATAAACAGATCAAGCTATTCGTGAGATTTCAGTTTATTAATGTCTGTCCTGCTACACAGAGACTTTATGGCCTATAGGTAATTACAGTCATACATTTGTGAGTGTGTGTGTTTGAACTCATATTTTTCAACACCATCAGTAAGCAGTACCACTGTCATCCTCAAGAGAGCAGTAGAGACTCGCTCCTTTATTAACACCATTTGCAAATTTGCAAACCCTGTATTTACTGTATGTCACACTCAGAAACATATTTTAAAATCTCTGTGAAGGACGACGGGCTGCTGTTACACAGCTATTACATTTGAAACACATAAATGTTGATATCAAAATAAATATTTAACAAAGAAGTTATATTTGTGTTTACAATAGGCTATAGCCTACAATATCTACAGAATCTATACCCATGCCATGACTTGGTTTGTCTCTTAAAGGACTGATGATAGGCCTACTATCACATTACAAGTCTATTTGCACGTATTTGTATTCATTTTAGATAATTTGTTTCTTAGGACAATCAACACTGACGGCAGCTTGATAGAAACGATTAAACAACGAATATTACTGACCATCTCCCTTTGATTTGACACTTGTATTACTTCCTCCGGGACTGTCTCTCTGTAAGTGTCGTGGCTACATCTGCCTGGCTCTTGAAAATCAGTCTGTTTTTGTAAAGAGCCGTTAAAGGATCTCTCCAGAGGCACAGTGTGATTGCTCACCACACCGACCAATCACTTCAGCAGCAAAGTGACTCTGAGAAGCGATGTTACCATTAAAATAAAAGAAGAGAAAAAAAGAGCCGTCTCCTCTTCAGAACGCAGCCATTTATAAATGCTAACATTCACCGTCCTTGTGATTAACAGAGGCAAATTGTCTATTTTAGTTTGATCTAATTTGCTGTGTAGCTACTGTGTATTACAATAGTGAATGTACAGTTGACATCTTTAATTGCATACAATAAATGCTAAAACCTCTGCTAACATACTTTTCCAGAGGACAGTACTGAATCATGGTTGGGAAAAATTCAGAACTGAAGAACAGGCTGTTGTTTAGTCAGAGAGTGTGAATTTTAATTAAACTATCTAAACAGTTGAATAGGAATTTGGTTTGGAATGACAAAGAGAGGAATTTACTGTACTTGTAATTTTGGGGTATTGTGTGTTTGCACAACCTTGACCTCAGAAGTTGATTTACTTAATATAATGAAATATTTAAATTAAATACTATTTAGTTTACAAATTCTATGTGGGATTTCAAACATATGTCTATTTATCTGACCGTAAGACCTAAAACTTAAATCTTTTTCCCCACACAACTGTAAACTAAGGCTTTGTCAAGCCAACATTCAAAGTTTGTCTTAAAGGAATAGTTCAACCAAAAAAAATAAAATTCTGTCATTATTTATTCACCTTCATGTCATTTCAAACCCACAAGACTTTCCTTCATCTTTGAAACACAAATGAAACTATTTTTATTGAAACCTTAGAGATTTCTGTCCCTTCATTAAAAGTTAGTCACCAAAAATATTCAAAAAGTTAAAAATAAAATAAAATAAAACATTGTAAACACTATCCATGTTAATTGAGTGGTTTAATCTAAGTCTTCTGAAGTGATATGATTGATTTATTTGATGAGCGGTTTTAATTTAGGCTGCTTTTTCCACATGATTATTATTAATTAAAAATATCTCTGTTTGTGTTTTGAAAATGAATCGATGTCTGACTGATAACAGAATTGTCATTTTGAAGTGAATCTCATTAACAAACTTAAACTTTGCTTATCTAGTAAAAATGATTTGTGTACATTTCTTTGAATTTCAATTCATTTCAAATATACTTCCTCACATTCAAATTCTGCATCCTGTTTGCTACTGCAACTTAAATGCAATTCAAATTCAAGAATCTTGAAGCCATTCTCAATTCAGTTCTGAATAAAACACAACCCTCACTAAAGTCATCTTTTGATAATGTGCAATATGCAATGCCATCTTTGTATAATCAAGCTACCTGTCGACACTTGTCTCCTGAAGGCGGTTATTCATGATAGCAAAGGCACCCACTCCACCGGAGAAGCCATTCTGGCGAACGTGGCTCTGTCTTGGATTACCGTGAGCGGTCTCTGAGAGTTGCTTCTGTAGAATGGCCAGAGAAACCTTGTTGGCCATAAAGTCATTGACTGAGATCATTTCTCCAGACAGTCTGCGCCCTGTCAGATAACCTCCATCTGGTCCTAAGCCAGCATCAGTCTCACTATCACAAACTGTTTCCACTGATGCATTAGTGAAGCGCTTTCCTGTCGCTTCGTTAGCCTGGGCAGGGTGCACGGCGTTGCGCTTTTGAGCCCTCTGCCGGGAATGTCCCGGCGGAGGGTGGTGGTTGTGCCACTGGTTGGGAATTCGTGGAAAGCAGCAGCAACAACAGGCCTGACCTCGTCTTCTGTATGGACGGCCACGGCACGGACACTGAGCCTTGCTGCAGTCCAGTTTGCCGAGGATCCAGTTGAGTGTCTGCTTGATAATGATGGAAATGACATTGAACAGGGAATAAATGCAACACACACCCATGAGGATGAAGAGGCAGTTGCCGAGACGGTAGGCTTCTTGAGCTTTATAGCTCTCCCGTTGGCTGCTCACCACATCCCCAAAGCCAATGGTGCTGAAGGCCACAAAGCAGAAGTACAAGGACTCAAAGTAGTCCCAGTCCTCCATGGCAGAGTACAACGCAGACGCACTGCATGCGATCAGCAGGGCAGCGATGCCCAGAATGAGCATTACATAGTAGACCGATGGTTTCCAGCCCTCCAGACTGTCGTCCTCGCTCCTGGCCTCCTCTCCTCCCACGCCGGAGCGGCGCAGTTGGCGCTCGTGACACCAGCGCATGATGTAGGCCAACATCGTGATGATGCGCTCCAGGAAAAGGTTGAAGAAGAGGATTGTTGCTGCACAGCCAAGAAGTCCGTAGAATATCAAAAAGATCTTGCCTGCAACGGTGACAGGAGTGGTCATGCCAAAGCCTGGAAGGATATAAGGAAACAGGTTCTGTTTTGCTGATGTATTTTTAATGAATTCATTCCTATTAAAAACATCATGTCACTCCAAACTGCTATGGTTTTATGTCTTCTGTGGAACACAAAGATATTTTTTTTTCACACAATGAAGCTTACAAACTGCCAAAAAACATAATTTATATCTAATTTATGCTTTCGGACATTCAATATGAGTACTATAAGTACTTGTCACAAGAACAGCAATAGAAAATAACATTTGGCAACAAATTTGGCTGGAAGCATCTTGAGGTGGGGCAAGTTGGAAATGAGGTGGGGCAAGTTGGAAATAAAAGTTATGGTAGAGGGGAATTTTATGCAAGTAAGGCTAGTTTACTTTTGCACTGCTTCTTTACTTTTAAGGTAAAGGAGCAGCTTGGATGTTTCGTAAGAAAACTTTTATTTTCTTTTTTTTTTTTTTTTTTGCCATAGAAGTGTGTACTTTGGCCAGTGTTTAGTATCACTGATATATTGTTATAGTTTTTTTGTCATATATATATATATATATATATATATATATATATATATATATATATATATATATATATATATATATATATATATATATATATACACACACACACACACACACATACTGTATATATATATTACAAATTATTACAAAAAAATCAAATTATTTTTGTAATACTTCATATATATATATACACACACACACACACACATACTGTATACATATATATATATATATATATGAAGTATTACATAAATAATGTATTTAATAAGGTTTAAAAAATAAAATTAATGAAAAAAAAAAAAAAAATTTCAAAAAATAAAATAATCATTTAACTAATTCTGTCATCATTTACTGTTGGCTACTTGCCCTCACGTGGCTCTGAAACTGTTGTTTTTATTAAGTTTTAGTTTTTAGTTTGTTTAGTTTTTAGTTATTTTAGTACTTCAACTTAAACTAAACAAAAATTTGATATGTTGTCTTGGCAAATAGTTGAATAAAAAAGTGTACATGTTACATTTTATTTTATTATTTTAAAGATTTTTTTTATTGTTTAAGCTTTAGTGATCAATAACAACCCTGCGTGAAGCTCAAATAGAAGAAATATACATAATTTGAATACAATGTAAGTCACTTTAGATAAAAGCGTCTATGTAAAATATGATTTCTGTAAATTCTCTTTTTGGCAAATTTATTTGCAGTTATGAAAATCTGAATGTATAGATGGCGATGTATGAACTCACCAATTGTGGAGACCACTGTAGCAACAAAGTAGAAGGCCCCTGAGAAATCCCAGCGGGGCCTAAGTTTGTCCACACGGATCCCAGCCGCAAAGGCCTCCTCATATTGCTTTAGCAGGACATGTAGGGATTTCAGGTTTATGCTGTTTTGCTCTGTGAAGTTGGCCAGCTGTTGGTCCCAGCGTCTGTGAGCCTGCAGCTCAGAGGGATGCTCGAGTGCGGAGAACACCACCGCCCCACACAGCAGGTAGAGGAGGATGAGGGCCGCCAACAAGCCAAAACGGGCATTGTCTTCATTCAGGTGAAGTGGGAGGCAACAGCTGTTGCTGACATCTCTTCCACGTGGCATGACTTGATCACCAGCAGGAAATGACAAGAACAGGCAAACATACACAGCCACTAATGCAGACACAAGAAACAAACACTCTCACTCACAATCAAAACACAACCATAGACTTGGGCTTAAGAAGACATAGAGTCACATGAAAACTCTATGATGCTCTTGTTTTCAGAAACAGTTAAAAAATGAAGGCCAAGAGTGTACTGGACAAAGTTCTTCATGTCCATTAACATTCTTCTGGACTCATAACCACATCACTTTCTCCAGTGGCACCATCGTAAAAAGCAAGGTTATCAGGTAAAATGACACATGGTCCAGGAAATAAGACCTCCAGATACACCTTTTGGGTTAGCAGGTAACAGTAGGCAGGCAAGTGCAAGATTGTTATCTTTTCCCATCTGGCTGTCCAAGTATAGCTGGTGCCGCACCAGTCAGTAATAATGCTGTGGTCTTTATGTGAAATCATCCTTGAGCTGGCTCAAAACAAAACAAACAGCATATATTGCTACTTTATTCAAAAGGATTTAAAAAAAATATTTAAGCTGAAGGTGCAGTACATTAGTATGATAAAAGATAACTGTCTTGATTATTTCATTATTTTTAAGTTAGCATGCACACAGTACTACAAAATAGAACATTGTTTTATTATACACATATTCTACATTTTTTTATTGTTTTTTAATAGCACTATTAAGACAATTTTTTAAAAAAATAATTAGATCACTGATTACTATCAACATATGGTTGACTATTATTAGAAAATATCAGTCACTTTTCCTTAATTTAGGTGATAATGAATGATTTGTTAATCGCAAACAAACTTTTAGAGTGGTGAAATCGAAGGTTACCTACCTGATTTAATATTTTAATATTTGATGAAGAGCACCGTTGATTTCATCATAGTCCTCCAAACTATTTTGCTATGTTAATGGAGCGAGTTAAAAAAATCAAAATTGGTGGAAACATTTCGTTAAACTTAATAGGCGCCGTATATTCCTGGCAAGTGTTGAATCCTTGGCAGTGCGTGATTGAATGATGCAGCTGAGGAGTACAGAGAGAGAGCGAGAGAGAGAGAGCAAGAGAGAGAGAGAGAGAGAGAGAGTAATGAGCTGAGCAGCCTATACAGGTAGAAGTTGTGGGTATTTTTATACATTGCACTGATTCAAATTCTTAGAATCCTAAAAAGATTCTTGCACTGATTCATTCGGTGTTGTGAGTTATGAATCACTAAATCATTCACTTAACCGATTATTAACGTCTTGAACTAATAGACTACTATTTTAGGAATATTTATTAGGGTTACTATTGTTTTTTTTTGTGTGTGTGTGTGTGTGTGTGTGTGTGTGTGTGTGTGTGTGTGTGTGTGTGTGTGTGTGTGTGTGTGTGTGTGTGTGTGTGTGTGTGTGTGTGGAAAAAAATATGTATTGAAAATTATAGAAAACGCTTACAGGCCTATTCTTCTAGAGCCACTCCTGTCCTGCTGAAGTCAGCCAATGAAAGCAGTGAAAAATTAGTTAACTTAATGATAACTTAAGGGCATACAAGATCCAAACGCGCTTGGTGCCTAACAAGGCTGTCTAGGTGGGCAGCTCACTAGGTTTGAAACACACTCAGGGTGACAGTATTGATTACTACCATTTACCAAGATTTCAGGCTTGAAGCCCTGTACCTTATAATCTTCAGAGAGGCGACATAGACATAGGAAGGCGGAACCCATTTACATTTATTACATTCATCAACAGTAGCTGATATAAAAGAGGTTCATTGTACATCTTCGCCATTAAAATGTACATTTCTCAAAAAAAAAGGTATTAATTTTTTAACTTAGCATTTTTATTGCCTTCAAAAATACATTTTATGCCACAAAAACAGAAAACATCAGTAGCCTATTGGCATTTTCATGCAAATTACAGTGACCATGGTAATTTCTTATGGACTGTCATGATAAATACCTAAACACTCACAAATTACCCCTACCCCATTACAATCATCTCTCTCTGAAAATGCAACTTCAAGGACATTCAACAAGTACAATTTAAAAGCTTTAAACAACTGACAGACCACCATTTGCCTGTTGCTTCACTGACATTAAAATATCGCTTTGTTTGATGTTGACAGACAAAAATATAGCCATGGTACTCTCTTTCTATTGTGAGATGCGCTTAGATGGCTGAGACGATATTGCTTTGTTCTCTCTGACCAGCCCACCCTTGCCTTTCATCTTGGTTGCCAGCTCACAAGACTGTATTCCCCCATCATTAGAGTACTGGTCATTGCTTGTAAGTGCCCAGGTGCAGTGGAGACAGACAAGCGCAATATCAAAAGAGTGTGTGGTATTTTATTCATAAACTTTGTCCTCATCAGAAGACAAGTGTTTTGGCAACTGCCGCCGTGAAACCGAAAAGACAGCAAAAGCCATGTCTTGTGTTTCTATTATTCCAAACACAGCAGCGCTAATCATGGGTTTGGGCTCTGAGTGCTACACTGTCTTTAAAGTCATCAAGAGATCTGAGAAGTGTGATCTGCATAATGTAATTCATCACAGGTGCTGGGTGATGAATATAGTGATCGCTCAAAAGCTCATTATGGAGTCTGTCTCTTTCCTCTTATTTTTCCTCTCTCTTTTCTCTTCATCCACCTGACCGTTCTCTTTGTCTTTCTTTGTTGTCGATGTGTTAAAACCAGTGCTCTGCTGTAAATGAATGAGTCGTTGTTCAACATTATATATGTATAATGTACTTTAATGATTGGACACAAGACATGATTGAATATGAGCACCTTTATTTCAGGTTTGAAATATAAGATTAAAATCTTATAGTTTAAACATAAAACTCAAGTTTTATGTGGTAAGTCTGTATAATTTAATTATAGGTGAAATCATATTAAAATAAAAACTCAAATTCAGCAATACTATATATCATGAAAAACAATAAAGGCTGACATATTTTGTCCACAAAAATAATTAGACAAGATTATGAAAAAAAAAACACAGCATATTCAGTATATTACAGTATAGATAAAGTTAGATACATTTGTCAAAATACAAAAAGAGATAGAGAGGCAGACTGAAAACAGGAGGAGAGATATTTCGGTCAGTGGCCAGTTTCTAGTGCTTGAACCCTAGAAGCAAACAGCAGCACGTTCTTCTCAACCTCGGCATTGAGCTCTCGCTGGGAAGCCCTGGGATTCTTCTTCACATAGTCAGCTATGCTCTGGATACATTCCCTCTGTGGAAGTAGAGCATCACGTCACAAATGTTTGTCTGGTCTACAGTCAATGTGTTCTGTAATACATTCTGTAACTTGAATTCAAATTGATGTTAGGGTTTAATGGATTAGATTGGTTTGATTGTGATGTAGAATTCACAGGACATTTGTCATAGTGAATTACTTCTAACATTACATAAAAGACAATATACAATTCAGTACAGTATAAAATAACATAATATACACTATTTACACTACAAGTGTGAAGTACATAGGGGTGAAATCATTAAAAAGTGAATGTTTAAATGTACACTTCTGTTCAAAAGTCTGGGGTTGTAAGATTTATTTTATTTTTTTAAGAATTTTAATTCTCACCAAGGCTGTATTTATTGGATCAAAAATATAGTAAAACAATGATATTGTGAAATATTACTACAGTTTAAAATATTTTTTGTTAATATATGTTAAAATGTGATTTATTCCTGTGATGGCAAAGCTAAATTTAGCAGCCATTATTACTCCAATCTTCAGTGCCACATGATCCTTCAGAAATTATCCTAATATGTTGATTTGGTGCTTAAGAAACATTTCTTATTATTATGGCGTTTGTAAACAGTTTTTTTAATCACATTTTAGTGTGATAATATTTTCATGATCCTTTGATGAATAGATAACTCAAAAGAACAGCACTAGAAACAAATCTTGGTAGCAATGTGAAAGTCTTTACTCTCACTTTTGATCAATTTAATGCATCCTTGCTGAATAAAAGTATTAATCTTTTTTGTTTTCTATAATAAAGAAATAAAAATTATTTAATAACTAATTATAAAATAATTCACATTAATTAATCGCCCATTTCATCATTACACAACTCAACCTTCTAAAACTACGTGTTCTGAAAAGTCCTTGAAATAACAAAAATGGAAATTTGTGAAAAATTCAATTGTGAAATAATTACTAGACTAATTAATAGATACAAATGTATCTATCCATATATAACACATTTTACTAATATATCAGATTGTAACTCAAACAGTCTTCATCTAGATACTTTAAATAATGTTCATTATGCATTTTAAAGATGACATTTTTTCAACTCATACAATTTCTATATAACAACTATTATTACAATTGTATTGTATGCATTATATATTGCTTGTATGCATTTTTATTTGTATATACAGTCACATCTGGTTCTCATGGCAGAGATAACTCTGGGAATGAGCTGAAATGGTGTTTTAGTTTTTAGAAATTTAGTTTTACAAATGTCCTAGGCCTCGTCTATATTAAAGTGCCACTGTACTGTACAAACACCACAATACTTTTTGCAAAGTCAACAAAAAAACAATACATCTTATTCTTACCCTGTAAGCATCTATTTGGCTTTGCCCAGAGAGTCTGTCCAGAAGCTCACGGGCCACCTGCATCCCAGTGAGAGCAGTGAGCAGCTCCTTACACTGAACACTGTCCGTCTTCAGCCAGCCCAGAAGAGCCAGCTGCAACCGGACAGAGACCGTGCTGATTAGAGCCCAGCGTATCAACCATAACCACAGAAAAACATTCAAACGTGATGGAATCTTTCCGCTTTCGTAGTTAACAATTCATACTTGACGAAACAAATCAGAATACGTTTAATAATAGTAATAATCAAGTAAATACGTAAACGGAGCTGAAATAGGATTTTAAGAATAAAGAATTTACACCGACCTGCTGAATCAACTGGGCATCGGTCATCCCGTTTGCCTCCGACATACTTTTATTTTTTTTTACTTTTGGAGAACAAATTCAATGCGTATTCCTATTGTACGAGATTATTATTATTAATCAATAAACTATAAACTAAACGCTAATATTTCGTTGTTTGCTTTTGTGACACCACTGACATGAATTCTTCCTGTTTACACAGCTTGTTCTTCTTCCAAAGATTTCATTTCGCAATTGCGCCCACTTCTGGACGGGCAAGTCTTTACTTGAAGATTTTTTTTCCTTTAACACAAAACTGAATACAATTCCAAAACATCAAAAACATTACTAAGTATAACTAATAACTAACCCTAAATAAAGATTCCTTCTAAATATGAGAGAGGATGGGTTGGATTTAATAAAATCTGCGTATGTATAAAACAGTTGACCATGATATTAACCAAAATTCAACATCAAACTTCAAACATTTTACATTCTAGTCCTCCTCTCTTTTGGTTTGGAAAAAAAAATATGAAGATGAGTACATCTAGGTGAAAATAACCATTTTGGTATTGGGTACAACTATAAATTCAGATTTATAGTTTTATTATGACATTTTTTTCTTTTACAATTTTATCTAATATCTTTACAATACATGAATGTATTGTACAACCATTTAAGCAATAGGACAAGTCTCAAGCTTTATATTATTTGGACAATATTATATATCACAATATTTTCTATTTCCTAAAGTTTTACCACAATGTGAACCAATCAATTATTATTTCAACAGGACAGAGGCAATGTAGCAGAAAAAAACTAAACAAGTATAATTGTGTTGAATCATTTCAGAAGTATAGTGCCAACGGATATTATCTTTAAAACACTTCATTATATTGACCCTAACAGTACATAATACATCTAGAAGTCACTTCAAAAAATGGGAATACTCATATAGCAGCAAAAAATTGTGTGCATAAATAAAAATTTCAAGTTTCCCTGAGAAGAGAGAAAGTCTCATTGGTCTTTTCCATTTAAATAACTGAAGCCATGGAGGTGATTTCCCAGAAAACAATATATATTTGTGAGCTTTTGTTCTTTGCAAGTCACATTCTGTAAAATATTTGAATACAGTATGTGATTATATAGGTTGCTATGAACTGTCCTCTTTAGACTTGCTGAATGATCCAAGTTGTTTAGTGTTTACATCTTTAAGCAGTTCGAGTTGGCGTTGGCCTCGCCGATAAAGATATTCGATGTGCATGACGTCAGTCTTCTTGATGGCAGCATTGGCATGGAATTCATCACGGATTCTCGGTATGAAGCCCGGCTTGTCCTGAGCTGCACGCAGAAACTGCCGATACAGGGATAAGACCTGTTTCTGGAGCTTGCTATGGCGCGCCATAATGTGCAGGATCTTAAAATCACAGCAGTCTTGACAGCAGTCAGCCTGCAAAGGAACATAATCTAATAAATGCATTGAATTATGTTTCATAACAACAAAAAATTCAATTAATTAAGAGACTAAATGGAATATTCAAATCTCTTGCACTTACACAGACCAGACTTTACAGTTTTATTCCTATCAATAAAGGTTTCATATATCATTCAAATGATTTATGGGTTATTTTATTCATAAAACATGATGAAAATGTATTTTTACATTTTACATGCATTTTTATAAACATTTTATATAAATTTTTTATTTTTGGAGGTTGACAGTATTTTATGATTTATGGAGCAATAGAAAGAGTTATTTAAAATACCACCTGCAAAAAATGTAACCAATGTCAGCAAAATGAGACCAGAATTTTGAACCTGGCTTTATTCAGTGTTTAGCTTTCATGGTCTTGTATGCAAATGAGTGCATATTTAATTAGATAATTCCTAATTTGCATAGTTAAACATAATATTTCAGAAAATGTGTAATACAAAACAACCAAACAAAAAAAAAATTACATCAAAAACAAACCTAGTAAGTAAAAAATACAACTCACCATCAAAGTAACATGCAAATGAACAAACTGAAAAATAATGCCAGCAAAGTCCTACCTTGTCAGTTAACGTTACAGCGCACGATGTCATTGGTTATTGTTATAACAACCAGACATATCATTCTTGTTTTTAATTTGTTGTAAGTTATAAAACGTCTTGCCAATGACAGCAGCCATATATAAACTGTAACTGTAGTCCCCGACATGACCTGCGCGTGCGCTGTGTGTTTCATAACTGGTGCTGACGTCATGAATCGCTGTAAGCGCAGGATACACTGCCACATAGTGTCCAGGCTGTATAACTCCTGTTCCTCCTTTATTAAGACATCGACTATGATCCTACAAAGATCAGTCCATTTCATATCTGCAACTGAAAAATACTTCAGTATTTCAATTCAGTATTACACTATAAACAGCAGCCTGAGAGTATACAGTATGTTATGCATCTCTGCAAACAGTCACTAATATTAGATATTCTAAAGCAGTGCAGCTGAGGTATAGACCGATCCATGACGGATGTGGTTGGATGTAATATTATAGCATCCTAGAGCCGCAGATACTCAGCCAGGAAGACACAAGGACTTTGGTGAGATTCTGCACAGTGTGACTGTGAACCTTGTCCGCTGTGTCCTCCAACATGTGCAGGAAGGAAGGGAATGGTGTAGCGATTATGTGCAGCACTGGAACTCCCGCAGTCAATGAGAGAAAGAACGAATCAAAACAAGATTAACAATGGCGATATGCATGTATGCATAGATATTTCTGCTTGTCAAAGTGATCTATGCTCTTACCTCTCTGAAGGAAAGGAGTATGATCATCTTCAGCTGGCCCCATATTCATATCCTTCATGAAATAGGTCTGCTCTTTGGGATGGGAAGACATGAGCCCCAAATTATGAAGCCTCTTCTCTTAGAAAACGCAGACATATAATTAGAGGAATCAGACGGTGGATATAAACTACCTATCATTGGGTCTATTGTTATCATTTTTATTACAATCAAGGATTATAATTCATAATCATATTGAATAGTGTTAAATATTGATAATTAATCACTGAACTTCATTGCTATTGTTTTTCTAATCTTTTAATCGTTACAGGGTTTGAAATGAACTTCTTCACTCACAAGCCAATTTTGCAACTGAATGTTCCATTTAGCGTCTACTAGCCAAAATAAAAATATCAGAAATAAAATTATCAAACTCACATCTTAGATTTAAATATATTTATTATTAAATCTTTTATTAAATCTATTTATTATATATATATATATATATATATATATATATATATATATATATATATATATATATATATATATATATATAATAAATTTTTTTATTGATTTGATTTCTCTTATAAAAAAGCGTTTCATTCCAAATATAGCTCACTAAACAGTTAATGTTAATGGTAAACACAAAGGCTGTCAATTCTCAATCAGCGATCAGCTGTTTCTTCAAAAGTCAGAATATTGAAGCCTCTCCTCCATTGACATCCATTAAAAAAGCCAACCCAAATAATATGATAATCATAATTTATTAATCATAATCTGACAAATTGGCTAGTGAGTTCATGTGTGATTTTCAAATGCATTAGGCGGATGTTAATTTCAAACGCTGCATACAGTATACTGTAGACGTTGATAAGTCAATAAATGGTACTTCCTTTTACAGAAAGTGGTTTATAGTTTGTCTACTCTAAATTAAGCCACTGCAGATCAAACATTAGTGTTAAGAGTCTTTATGGCCATTAATGGTTAACCAGGATACATTATATTAATGGAAAGTCAAATCAGTCTTTCCAGCAGCGATAAGGCGGTCAAACCAGCGAGCAGTGTTCTCAAAGTGATTCACAAACATGGGATCAGGGGCACCAATAAGGTCCAAAAGAACAAGGAGATCCTGCAAATATCATATATTTAGGATTCATAGATACTTAAAGGGATAGTTTAACCAAAAGGAAAAAATCTGTCAGTATTTACTCACCCTTAAGTTGTTCCAAACCTATATGACTTTCTGTCTTCTGTAGAACATAATAGACATTTTGAAGAATACTTTGGTCTATACAATGAAAGTCAATTTAGAACCCTATTGATTTTCACTGTTTATGGACCTAGTGTGTGCTTCACAAACAGAAAATCACAGTTTTAAAAAGACATGAGGTTAGTAAATTATGACAACATTTTAATTTTGGGGTAAACTATCCCTTTAAAAACAAATGCGCACACACATACACAAGAATCCTGACTTACCACAGCATTCAGCAGTGTGGTTTGTTCAGAACCCGGCGGGTGAGGAATACGGGACAGTCTGCAAGGTGCCGTGAATCATATAACGAGTCTGTCTGAGACCACTGCTCAAATGCTTCTCGTCCATCAAAAAAGATCAACTGCAGGGTCACTCTGGACATTAAGAAAAAAAAAGAAAAGAATCTGCTCTGTAAATGTGAACAGCCAATCAAATGTCCCAAAAATCAATCATGATTCCAATCAAAGCGGTGACCAGTTCCAGAATCATAGCACAAGGCATGGCTGAATCACTGACACCCACAAACACCTTCTGTGGGTCACTAGGTTCTGAAGGTATTAATTGGGAGTCATAGTGACAAGCCAGAAGCAGTCCGCGAGGAGCCATTGGGTGCAACACGGCCAGGACATTAGAGAAGCTAACAGGGCCACGAGGGGTTTCGGAGATGAAGGGTCCACTTCTACAGACCAGCCCACCGAAAGAGAATCCAGTTGAGAAAAGATGTGCTAGGATCACAGAATAATTGAGACATCAGATTATAGCATATTTAGTAAGATCTGAGATTTAACTGAACTAAAATTCAGGCTGATATACTAAAACGATCGTGACTCACTTTTTGAACAGACAGACTGCCACGGCTTCTTGGCTGGTGTTCAGTGAGAATGGGACGCAGATGGGAATACCACAGTCTTTCCCAGTTAACCTGCGAGATGAGCCACTTCACTTGGGCAACAGTGGGTTTACCTGGCTGGTGATTGAGCTATGAAAGGTTAAAGATGGTAAACGTGGAAGGTGAATGATAAGGGAAATAGTCATTAGTTGTATGCAAATGTAATGTAAAACTGCAACAAAATTACACTGGAAAAAGCTGGGTTTTGTGGAATGTGGTATTGTGGGAACCAAATAATGTTAATTTATATTCTTAAAAATAAAGGTCTTAAATAAGAGCTTAGAGATGCCATAGAAAAACCATTTTGTCAAACAACAAAAACCAAAACAAATACCCAAATTAACCAAAAATACACAATAAAAGGACCAGGTAATGACCATCTTTCACCAAATAGGCCTAATGCTTGAACCAGCTAAAGGATGTTGTGTTCCAAAACACATCTACAAATGATTGAAAAGTACACAAGAAAATGAAAGACATAAAAACTTAATGTCTGTACACCTTGTCTTTGAGTAGGTCAGGAGGTTTGGGAGGCAAATCATATTCTATGGTTTGGTGATTAGATAGCGATACTGCCAGTGTTAATGTCATTGCCACCAAAACGCACAAGCACAGCAGCAGTAATCGCACGCGGCACATGCGTGCGTGGTCACAGCGCGCGAAGGAACAGTTCCACCCGACAGTCGCTGCTTTGTACCATCTTGAAATACAATAAGCAGTTAAAAATCAAATCACAAATCGTACCACCTAGCTGACTTATTTAGACGAAACAAATTAAACTACGATTCCCAATTGCTTAGAGTCATTGTGCATTTAGACTCAATTTTATTTTTTTCCGTTTATGTATGCATGCAGTTATAATAACTGATAAACTAGAACACTTAAATATACAATAGAATAAGTCATAAAATTATTATATTGATAATATATCTTCTCTGCACTCACTTACGTTCGGCAGTATTACAGGACTATAAATATGACATATATTTCATATTCACATGCATTTGAACATAACTATAGGGAAGTTGTATGTAGTCAGCATTCAATAATAAGTTTAAAATATTTAAATATCTAAATAAAACATTCTAAGATGGAGATTAAATGGAAATAATTTATTTTGGCAAACAACTATTTTTTTTAATTAACTTTCGCACATATTTGCACGTTAGCTGATTTGTGTCATTTATGCAGTGCACCCCTAGTGTCAGCAAAAGGAATGACAAAAAATGGATTTCAAACAGGTTTCCGGAAAACTTTGGGGCGTTACTAAAGACTTTATAGATTTTTAATAAGCTTTAAAGTCTGTTTGAAAATGAGCAAAATTGTGTCTTAAGTTACTCCATTTAGTTTGATGAATATAACATTTTCCTAATAACAAAAACATATCAATAATAAATATTTTCCTTTTAGAAAAGTCATATTCGTTTACATGAAGTAAAACAAATGATAAAATGAATTTAGAATATGCTTGTGATGCCCTTTTATTTTATTATTTATTTTTAAATATATTATATTTTATTATTATTTCATTTCGGAGACAGCCACGCCTCCAAGTCACATCATTGGTTGCTATGTCATGCTGGTCTTCTTGATGTACAAACAGTGCTACAGAGACATTGTTTTAAAAATGTACGAAAATCTGCAAACAAATGGGTTGGTTGAAACTGAAGGAAGTGTTTTAATGTTAAAGAAAATATACATAAGTTTTAAAGTTCATTAAAACGTGCATGGACAAACACCCCAGTAACCAGTTGTCACGAGACCTGCGTAAAGGACCTACTGGGAAAGTCTGATGCTTCTCGTTATCCAATCCGCGTAAGCGCTGAAGCTGATTGGCTCTTTTCTTGTCCAATGTCATTCTAATAAGAAGTTCTATGTTGGAGGAGATTTAATTTACTTGAATAGCCGCAGCATTCCATTGAGAATAATTCAGGTAAGGCAACTGTACATACACAAGAAAATATGCATCCATTTAAAAATAATAAAAACGTAAATTAAAAGCGACATATCAGTTAACAAAGAAGTTTGCGCACCTGTTTTCACACCAGCATAAATTACGTCTCATTACAAAATATTTTAAAATAATAAGGCATTGAATAGTGCGCGCAATTAACACATCAGCTGTGATAAAAAGAAAATAAATAAATACTAGTTTACAATGTATAATACGTGTGTGTTATATAATAATGTGTATGTGTGTGTGTCTATCTCTGTTAAAACATATACGAACATACTGTAATAAAATAAATGTTCTTTTTCTACATTGTATGAATAATGCATATAACGTTAGTTAACAATATTTAAAACAACACATTTTATGTGTGTCCACAGGACACCCTGATAAACATGCTGCAGTGCTTTGAGTTTCACGAGAGTCACATTCATAGTCTGAAGAGTCGCCCTCACCGTCTGTCCGAAAACAATGAGAGAAGTCAGCTGCTTTATTAATTATGCTCAATCCGAGTTTTTTATGCATATGTTTTGAAATATGTAAGGGGGCATGTGATATATATACTAAAAACAATGTCCTGTGTGTGTGTCTGCAGAATCAGAGTCAGAAAGTGAAGACACTCCATTATCTTGCACACCACCACAATTCCTAAAAGCCAAGAACATGTTCACCTACAGTCGCATAAACAAGTATACAGGTGAAGTTTTTGTATTTAAAGAATTGAAAGAAAAAAAAATCTTACATTGTATAAAATGGTATTTATTTTCACTTACATTACTGTATGTATACATTTATAAACAGTACGATTAAGTGACAAAAAGAGGGACCCTCTGAGCAAAATCTCAGAGAGATTTATCATAAATGCTGTGGAGGAGCGTGTGTGTGACAGACAAAGCAATTTGTCAGAAGTCCAGACTGCGGAGGAGAAAGACCTGTGGCCTGTTGATGATAGCGAGCCATCACAAAGCTCTATAGACTCCAACTCCACAACTTCCTCTTTCAATACTGGTGAAAAAATCTTGTCTTTCATTGGTGTTAGATATCAAATAAATCCACATTCTGAAACTTAACGGATACCTGGGGTTATTTTTTTCATCAGGGAGCACTGAGGCTGAATCTACCTGTAGTTTCTGTGAAGACCAGACAGGAAGTGAAGATGGAAGCCCAGGAAGAATTATGCTGGATACACCTCCATCCAGGTTTGTATATTGGATATTTAATTTATGTTTGTTAATAGAGAAATGTCAGCTTGCGATGTACCTGTGTGCAAGCTTGTAACTCATTTTGATGTTTTACTATATCTTCAGATCAGGAATTCTTCTGAAAGACCCCATGCTTGGAGCTTTTCCGGCTGCATGGAAAAAGCGGTTTCCTTTCAGCCCTATGCTACTAAAAACACCAGTACTGCCTCTGCGTCCGCCTCTTCGGGAAGCAGACAGTTTGACCCTCAACCCATCTCTGCTCATATCACCTTCTCAAGGCCTGAGCCGTTCTCTCCATCCGGAAGGACGAGAGGCGCTCCAAAGTAAAGATAATCCATACAGGCCTACACATACTGTATATTATTTGATTCATTCTATACTAATATATACTAGCAAGTATACAGTCTCAGTATATCAGTATATACAATCTCAATCTACAATATATACAAGCTCAGTAAAAAGATACAAAAGCTGTCACTGGGGCACTACCTTTTCAAAAAGTACATCTTTGTACCTTATTTACTCTTAAAAGGTGCATAATAGTAGTTTAAAGGTACATATTAGGACATCAAGTGTACATATTTGTACCAAATTGATACATATTAGTGCTTTTTAAAAGGGTACCGCCCCACTGACAGCTTTTGTATCTTTTTTCTGAGCATGTATTTATTTAATAGATGCATTAGTTGTTTTATGAATAATGTATAGTTTAAAACATTAAGGAAGTTAGGCAAAATCTGCTTGGAGCCAAATATGCACATTACTGACAGTGTGAAATTACAAACAAGACAGTGTTGCTGCAGTGCTGACTGAACAATATTTTTTTACCCTAACAGCATTATTTGAGGACGTGTGGGTCACCCCAGAATCTACCGTCTTAAAAAGTCCCAGTTTGCCAGGCAGCTTTGCAAATGAATCAGTAGGCCAAATTTTGTGATCCTTTGTTACCTGCACATACAAGGAGGTCCAAAACTCAAAACTGAGATCACAATGAAAAACTGGGATTAACCTTCAGAGACCCAGCACAACAGAACAGCAAAGTGTGGCATAGCAATAAAATAATACTTACACTAAATAAGTGTTTCTACACAGTGTCTAGTGATGGAAAAAGGCTTACATGCCCTAAAATTTCGAATGTATATACATTTGAGATCATTTTTCTTGCATTTTTGTAGCAAAAATTCAATGCTGGGCATGAGGAGTCAAACTTTTGTATACTGTTCTCACACAGTGGGGCCCATTCAAAGAATGGTACAAACATTATTTAAAAATTTTTTTTTTTTTTAACTGTTTCATCATTATTGTCTCATTGACATAACAGTACCAATAACAATACTCCAATTAAAACATCATATTTAAAATATGCTTTGATAAGAAAAAGATTTGTAACATACTATATTTAAACCAATAAAGAGGACACAGTCAAGAAACATTATTTGTAACAAATAGTTACAGTATTTAAATAGACAAATAACGTTTCTTGACTGTATCTTTACTGATTTAAATATAGTTTTTTACAAATACATTTGTGGTACAGTTTCACAATTTACAACTTTCACTTCTGCAATGTATTCCTAATTATAATCCAATGAAAATTCTGCCTAAAAAATAGTTTCATAAAGACATTTTTAAGAGTGTATAAATAATACATCATGAATATGTTTGAGTCTTTTAGGGTTAAGCTGTTTTACATTTCAAAAATGTAAAATCAGGAAACATTATGATGTAAAATGAATTGAAGAATCTGCAAATAAGCAAAAGTTGTGACACTGATCATGTGATTCCTTTGTACAGACAGTCAACATTTCACTAAAAATGTTATGCTGAAAATATCAATCAGAAAATTGGAATTTAAAAAAATTCAATTAAAATGAAAAAAATACATAGAAGCATGTTCACTAGTTGACTTTTGGACCCCTATTGTATATTAGATTAGTGAGATTCTGTTTTTACTTTGAGCTCTCTTATTTATGTTATCTTCTCTGTTCTTCAAATTGGCAGACTGTAATGAGTGCTGGAAGTAGCAGCAATCTGTCCTTCAAGAGTGAGGAAGAGAACAACAGCTCTGAAGATGAGACCCCAAAACAACTCATTCCTCTGAAGAGAGCAAGAAAAGTCTGTTCACACAGGCACCCTTCAAAAAGAGGACGTGTTACAACACAGCCAAACCCTAAGAAGAAATGTGTGAACGGCTTCATTATGTTCTGCCGAATTAACAGAAAATTATATATCAGGTGTGTACGAGTATTATTTTTCTTATTTCAATGATAAAACAACTATTAGACCCATTTAAATATATTGAATATATAATGGCAGACATTTGATATTATGTTGGAACAGATCCTATCCTGGCATCCCGTCCACTATGGTCACCAAAGAGTTAGCCAATCTGTGGCACATCCTGCCCAAGAAGGAGAGGCGTTTGTACTGGTAGGAATTCTCCAAACTTCATTCAGGCTTGTCTGTTGCAATGCAATTTCATATAAAGCTCTCTCCATTTTTAGCTTGAAAGCCTGGAGCTTCAGTTGCCAGCAGAACCGCAATGTACGTGCTCAAAAACAAGAGGCAGAAATGAAGGCAGATCACTTTGTGCCCAGTCCACTGCACATGTTACTGGCCTATAGAGACAAGTATGCAGCTGTCAAATGAAGGTCTTCACACCTCAGTGACCTACTGTACTGAGAATATGCATAAAAAAAAAAAAAACAACCAAATAGACTATTGACATTTAAACAACTGCATTGTATAGTTCAATACAGTTTTAATAAGGTTAACCGCTGTCGTGATTTAACACAATTGCATCTCAGGGATTTTAAAATAACTAATTTATTGTGTTTTAAGTATATTTTTTATTGTTCTACTGTTTTTTTTTTTATCATCATAGAGCATATTTACATTTTCAGTGTTTTAATATATACTGGTTTCAGCATTTTTCATTGTGACTTTATATTGTTAGATAAAACATTCAGACTTTTATTACTTATTTATAACAAATGGCAATTTGTTAAGTATCTATCTTCATATATTTATATATTTATTATAATGTTTATATTAAGCTGTTTTAAAGTTGTTGTTTTTTTATAGCCTTAACTTAATTATTCATTAAGAAGCCTTAGAGGAGCTCTAATATGTTTCCCAAGAGAGTTACCAACCTCATGAAAGTTGTTCTGGGTTGTACTGTGCTGTTAATAAACCTTAAATGAGTTCATTTTCCTAATTTTTAAAGATTCCATGAAACCTTCACCAAAAGGTAAGATCAAAAGAACTGGAACATTGTCATTTGATTAAGCTTTCAGTCACCAATGGATTCACGTAACACATCTTTACATCCATTCTGCAGATTTTTGCCTCCCAAATCAGTGCAAAAAAAGTGTGCCGATATCCAGACTTGTAGTCTGTGCTTGCAACCCTGCATTACTCCATCTCTCCAGGTGCCGTGTTTAAAATTTTGTTGATTTTGTGTAGTTGTGCGACTGCACAAAGGGACTCTTCTCTCAGATGCTGGTTGCTAATGCGAAGCTTCAACACTTCTGCCAGAAGAGCCAGCTTGTCTCTCTTCTCCTGAACAGGAGGACAGAGAAGGACAGAGGAACACATGGTGCTTGTGAGCGTGTTTGTCCTCTAAGAGAGAATGTAGTACACTCATTTATTAACTGCTAAATGAGCCTCACCTTCAGCAGATCACTACTCAGTCGCCTAAGCATCCCTTCCAGGTGAGAGAGTTGGTCAGGAAAGTCAACGAATACGTCACTGCTAAAAATAACCATGCAAGGCAATTAACATTCATGTACACTCTTAAAAATAAAGGTTCCAAAAGGGGTTTGCCAAAACAGTGATACCAAAGAAGAACCATTTTCACACAGTTCTTTTGAGAACCAATTTTTTTGTGTCAAGAACATTGTTTTTAATAATATGAAGAACCTTATTTCCATGAAAATAACATCTGTAGAAGAATTCCATGGGTGTGAAAAGTTCTTTATGGAACTATAGATGCCAATAAAGAACCTTTATTTTTAACAGTGTAGGTTTTTAACTGTGTATTACTCAAAAGAATGAACATAGCAGCAGTTTCAAAATTAAGATGCTCAATCCAAACAGCATTAAATTAATAAAAATATGGCCCACTTACTCCATATCTTCTCCACTGCAATAGGCACTGGATTGGTGGATCTGGCAGGTTCCATTGGATGGTGTGTCTGGCCTGCTTGATACAGGACTCATTTCTGACAAAAGGGCTGCCATCCTTTGTGCGAGTGTATGAGTCATTAAATCATTCATTCATTAAATAATACTTCTACCAAGAAGTCATTGAAGTAAACTAATTGTAAAGCCAGCTATTTAACGTATCACTATGTATACAGTAACAAGTGACTGTATGAGTCATTAAATCATTCATTCATTCGTTAAAAAAAAAAATTGTTTTTATGAGCAAATCTTTGAACCACTGTTGAAGAATTCTGACTCATTCAGAAATGAAACTGCACAGCTGTGTGCTGCTTGGAGGCACATTATTCTGGTTTTTTTGGAACTATTTAAGCTGACTGAGTTAAAAAAGTGAAAACATCTGGCAATGCGTTATCTAAAAATGTACGTCATTCAGTATTAAATTGATTGTTTTCTGAACTGTTGCATTTAAGTAATATCACAATTGAATATAAATATCACTTAATACATCCACAAAAAATGACCATTGCACTGGGTATGTTGCAAAAATGATTAATTACAGTGATGTTAGCTCTGAAAAAAGCTACAGTATATTGCAGATGCCACTTGTACATTTGTAATTGTGGCTTTTGTCAAAAAAAATGGGACCACAGTATGTGAATAATCTTAAATCAACATATTTGTCCTTTGATACTTACTCTCATATTCTTGGGCTGCTTGAACTAAACTATTCCAGTCAAGATCACAGGCCGCGCTTGGCAGGGGCATGAGTTCAGGATCAGGATGTTGGTCTCTGTCCCATAGGTCAAATTCAGCCTGCTCAGGCACTGCTCCGCATTCTAGGAAAAGATGACCAATGAGTGCCAATGTGTACTAGAAACCCAATCTCTTCAAGTTAAGGTAATACCAGTTGAAGTGCAATTGATCAAACTATTAGAATACATGTGAACTACAACAGAACATTAAGTATAATAATGAAGTTATGCCTCATGGAAAGAATAACTCTTGCCTGTTTGATGTGTTTGCAGATGGATGGGTGTGAGTGGGGGAGACTCTGGGTATGATCGATAAGCTTGACTGAATAACATCGAACTTGCGCATGAACTTGACATTAAAAAACTGCAAAGCTCCTCCTCCTCTTTTTGAAGAAATGACTACAAAAAAAAAACAAAAAAAACACAACAACACAACAACACTCACAAAACAACAAAAAACAAAAAAATAAATACCTGCTTTTTCGGATTATTGTCCTAAGCTGTCAGGTTGTTTAGGGTCATATGGCTGAATGTGAGCCGAATAAATCACATACTGAATCACCCTGAGAGCTGTCCTCTGTGTCATCCATCACAATGAGTTTTTTCAACTCCTCCACCACTGTGCTCTTGCGAACGGGCCGCGGGGAACATGCTGCTCGCAGTGATGCAATCACCCGAGGCTGACCAAACACATTCTTTGAGTTTACATCCACCTGACTGAAAAAAATATGTTAAACCACTGCAAAACAAACTTCTATCAAAATCGGTTTCAGATGGTTACTTTTATTGGTTTTTGACACGTTACAAAAATGCAGCTCAAGTTAAAAGTAGTTTTAACTTTAAAAAAATGTAAGGTCTCTTGACTTTGTATTTTGTTAATTTTTTTATTCCATGAGCAGAATGATACATAGTGTTGCTATAAACTAAATGAATACTAAATCAAGTATTCCAATGAGATGTAAAGGAACCTAACAAAATGAACCATATTGTAAAGGGTTACTGATTTGTGCTTGTGGTAGCAGCAATTTTAAAGGGAAAGTTCACCAAAAAAATTACAATTCTGTCATTAATGACCTTCATGTCATTCCAAAACCGTAAGGCCTTCGTTCATCTTTGAAGCACAAATTAAGATATTTTTGATGAAATCCAAGAGCTTTCTGACCGTTAAAATAGTCCAGTTTTTCAACTGTAATATTAGGAAGCTATGAGAATACTTGTTTTTGTGCTCAAAGAAAATTTAATAAAATTAAGGGTGAACCACTGATGTTACATGGACTATTTTACCAAGTTTTTACTACCTTTCTGGGTCTTGAACATATAAATTGCGTTGCTGTCTATGGAGGGTCAGAAAGCTATAAGAAATATCTTAATTTGTGTTCTGAAGATGAACGATGGCCTTACGGGTTTGGAACAGCATGAGGGTGAGTAATTAATGTAGGGCCCTATGATTTCCGTGATGTGGAAAAACGGAATTCACAGTTTAATGCAGAATGTCACGGAATTTGTCAAATTTTGAATGAACTAATCAAAAATAGGTCATTACACTTAAATCAAATTGTGATATGGACTAGTATCTGTAACTATTAAGCTTCAAAAGTCAATTTAAATTAAATGAATTAATATGAATCCTGCATGTTAATGGTGCAGACGCGCAGTTTCATCTACTACACATATACCGAAGTGCTCGTGACTAAATGAGGACGTAAACACATGAAGAACATCTCCAGAACTGCTCTGAGAGTCACTTCATGAACATTTGACCGTTTGATTTTAGTAAAACTAGCGTCATATCACATACACAGAACACTAAAGGTATTCACGGAAACCTGTCAAAATAAAAGTCCGGTTTGATTTGAAGTCTATTTTTCAGTAGAATGTACATAACCTGCTACTACTACTAAAATGAAACAAACATTATTTTTTTAAGGAATAATCAAACAACATTTCTTCCATGTTTTAATTTTAATAGTAAATTCCCTTTGTTTGCCAAAAAAAAAAAAAAAGTTTGCTTAATTTTCAGCAGTTAAAAGATAAATGAAATGAATGTTTTATGCCTTGATTTGATAACCAGAAAAATGTAAATACACATCACAGAATTTCTGAGAAAAAAAAAATAATAATACTCAAAAAAAAAAAAAAAAAAAGAATAAATTAAGTTGTTTTATGCATTCAAAAAATAAGATATGCTAAAACAGAATTTGGGAACAATAAAAAATATGGTGAGAAAAAATAAAACATTTCATAGGGCCCTAAACATGTCATTTTTGTTAAACTTTTATTAAATTGATGTGAAAATGTATAAGTTTTATGGTTTTAATTAATTAGACTTGCTTTTTGATTAATATACTTTAATTTAAAGTGGAGAAAATTTTAAATGGAAAAAAAAAACAGAATCCAGAAAAATTAAAACGGAATTTGGAAAAAAATAAAAAGGAATTTAGGAAAAATTTCATAGGGCCCTATTAATGACAGAATTTTCATTTTTGGGTGAACTGTCCCTTTAAATCCATTTTATTACTACTACTATTTGCAACACTACTACACAATACTATTAGATAGTATTATAAAATCTGCTTACCTTTTTACATGGTTGTCCTCAGTGTTCCTGACATCACTGGTTTCTCTATTTTGTGAGTACTGTGTCTTCTTTTGTTTTGGGCTGCAATCACGTTTAGCTGGGCTGGCTTGAAGTTGACATGACCAGTCAGGGTCACCCTGAGATAGTTTAATATCAGTGTCAACACTCCAGGTAGATCTCTCATGACTTGCCTTTTCCAATTTTGGACAAAGCGTTGCAGGCTGGTCTGCTTTAGACTGGCGTTCAGGGAACAGATGGCTCCAGATAGGTTGGTCATTTCTAAGAGGTTTCCTATTGGGTTCCTGCAGACTGAACAAACTGCAGTCCTGGTTCTTGATGAGATGGTGCTCTCTTGGCACGAGTTGGCTGAAGTGCTTTTCGTCAGGTTTATTTGAGGTCGATGAAGTTTGAGAAACCACAGCTCTCATCAAAGGAGGCTTTTCTACCACAAACGTTTTAACTTTTTGTGGTCTGGAACACAAAGGGCTGGCAGAAATAAAACACAAAGACCATAGACACACACATATTGAAGACACATATAAACAAAGAATAAAGTAAGCAGTCCATATGTTGCAAAAGGACATACACTGTAAGCATAAAGACAGACCCATTTTAAAATCAAAAAATTAATTTCTTTCAATTTTGAATGTCCCTTTTCTCTTTGTGATGTTGGTCATTTCCAGCAATACAGCAAATCAGACTCAGAACTCCAGTGACAAATAAAATTATTCAATTTAGGGTCAGGGAACTCTAATGCGATGTGGTGGGAATGTCCCACTTTTTACTGACTGTCCCGCCCCTCCCCGTGGGATCTCATGGGTGGGAGAGCAAGGAGGGGCACAATAATATCACAAGTACTGAATCCTGGCTGAAAAGTAATCGTAGCCCATCATGGAAATTCAACATAAATTGCACATACTGTTTATTATGGCATGATTTATGCATCTCACCTGGTTTCGAGAACAGCAGTTTTGGAGCACGGAAGAGGCAGCGTGAGAGCAAAGAACTCCTTCAAGTTGTTTGTAGAAGAAGATCCTTTTAAAGACGTTTTTGTGGACTGTGCAGCTTCACAGTGTTTTGATCGTGGGATTTTTGGACTGTAGAAGCCTGGCTGTGTCAGCGGGTGCAGCTTTCGACTGTTCCTGGGGGACTCAGCAATGTTCTTGGCATCTCTGCCATTCAAGCAGAAGTCATTAGCATAGGGTGAAAAAGCACTTGATTCTCTATTTGGCTGGAGAAAATGCGCCTGCGAAACAAAAAGAATGATAAATTGTCATGATTAAATGCCCTGAATTAACTGATTGTTACTTATGAATAATCTTTCAAATGCAGTTTCCTTTAATTGTCAAGAGTCAAATAAAGCAATGGTAAGCAGTAACAAAGTAATTTCACTTCATGTACATTTTCAAGTAGGCTATCTTTACCACATTTTCATTTTTAACTACATTTCTATGCACATGTGACTTTTAATACACAGCATTTCAGAAAAACATACCATTTCTTGTTTATCTTGAAATTCAAGACCTAAACTCTGCCCTGTGGCCAATTTTAATTATTTAATTGATCATGTCAATGACAGTGCTGATTGCCTAGAAAATGGTGAAACAAATATTAATATTAACCAGTGCCTAACCTTAGCATTGTGTAGCACTGATAGCAAATCCTGGTAGATTGCATAAGTGATTGTTGCAATAAAATTAGTCCTTGGTTTTTCGAATCAATAAAGTATAAACTATGTTGACACATGTCTGTTTGATTGAGTTGACTAATGAAATTGGCAATGGTTTGTGCTGAACTGGGAGTCGAAACTTCATAAATGACTTATTCTTGGAGATGTTTATTTTCAACAAATCACAACAAAATTGCATTGCATGATTCATTTGTGAATTTGGCTGATCCACTTAATAAAGCTCTAACTATAGTAGACATTAGACTCTTATCTTTTTAAATAGATATTATGAGAAAGGGATGGAGTATACAAAAAACAATACAATCTCACTCTTGGCAAGCTGTTGTAAGACACTCTCGGCTGGTCCTGCATACCCTCCTTCTGGCCTCTTCTTTCCCTGCCAAGCAATGAGCGAGTGGCTGTTACCATATGCCATTCTCCTTCTGAAATGTATGATGAAATTGCAGAGGCAAATTACACTAAGTGAAACGAACTACAGACTGAATGCTATCACAAAAACATATGTCAACAAAAGCATGCAAAACCTGCTATCAGACCTGTCTTGTCTTTACTTCTGGAGGGGTTTAATCTTGTGAACTCCACTTGCTCCCTTGAAGGCCAATCTAAGTTGTCTTGCATCGGTGAACTACAATGTGAATGATCATAGAAACTAAAAAACATGGTTATTTTCACCAGGTCAAAGTGTAATGGTTATCAAATATTGTAAAAGAATACATCTCACCTCAAAGGGCTAGTATGCCGTAAGTGTAGAGCTGGTGTCTTTGGAGGAGTTGTAGAATCATCCAAGTCCCAGAACAATGCAGCCATCTTTTCTGGATTCCAAGTTTTCCCTGAATATCCTTATACATAAAACCAAGATTCATGAAACCAATATGCAGCAGCCAAGATGATAACATGAAAATTAAGTCATCTGAAATGTGTTTGTGGATCTGGAGAACCAAACGATGGTACAGACTTCTCCAATTCAACTGAGCTTGCAGAGAAAGCAGGGGAAGAGCTGTGTGGGCTCTTCAGCAGCTGAATGGAACAGAGGATGGGATTGTGCTGTCTGGTCTGTTGGCTGTTGTTAGTACTGTGCTTGTTTGCTCCAGGCCACATGGTGCTGTTATGTGCACTGCAATAAACTGAAAATAAAAGATTAACATTCTGTATGTGGCTTACAGAATATTAGCTAAAACTTCTACTGAAAACATGTATCTATTAATAAATGAATGTCTTCTCAATCTCAACTGCATGTTTTAATTGCAGCAAAAGGGCACCATAGATATACTAACAAAATTCTGAAATCCAGCTTCTCCAAACTGCTCGTAGGGTTGGAGGGGATCCTGGCGTCTATTCCAGCGCCTTTAGGCTCTGAAATTCAGAATAATTACAAAAAATGAAAATAAAAAGTCAACAATCATTTCTTTCTACTGATATTGTAGGTTTTGATGAAACAGCTTACATTAAAAGTACATGCTAGTTCCAAAATTTATTCCATAAAGGAAATCAGGCGTTCATCTGTCATTCATATTTGAAATAAATGGCTGATATTTTAGAAATGGCTCTTAGCCTCCATACTATTAGAAACTTGGCATGTTTCCTCAGAATGTGCTGTTGTTTGTGTGTACCAAGTTTTGTGAAGTTTGAAAGTCTCATAAAATATGGGTTAAACAGAGTTAAACCATAGGACTAATATATATATATATATATATATATATATATATATATAAATATATATATATAAATAAAATATCAGATCAGTTTATATCCTTTATGAATTAGTCTACTTTCTTTTGCAGAACACCAAAGATGATATTTTGAAGAAATATATTTGTTTTGTTTGTTTTTTTGTCAAAAGCCAGTGCTGATTTGGACCCCACCCCCACCATTTCCCCCCCATTATCTTTAATTGTGAATTTATTTGTGAATCGTTCTCAATACAATTTCTACTGAATATTATGTACAGTAGAAATGGAAACCTTGTCTATATCAGATGCAGCATCTGTGGCACCTAGTGCAAAGATAGATTTTGTTTATATTAATTTCATTTGATTTGAATTTCAAGAATTTCACATAGGCTAAAAGATAACACATGACCTGCATTTTGAGAAAAACGCTCTGGAACTCCATTAAAAGTGCAAATACAGTACAGTAATGGTAGAATTAAAGCAACTGTATGCAAGTTTTTACCTTGAAATGTACATTTAAAAAAGCATTCTGATGGTATTGACTTTTAATAAGGCGAATGGCTTCAGTTTCTTCCCCTCGTTCCTCCCAAACGTCTGTTCTTGAGTATGTAAGTTTGGTGAATGGGTACAAAATCCCTCATACAAAAAATGCACGTGTACAGCAATGCACTGTAAATACCGACATTAATATATTTGCGACAGTTCAACTCACTTAACTAGGGGGCTCCGAAGGCGCAAAAATACACAAAACAACAAATAGTTGCTTTAATGTCCGTCACTGATCATCATAAGATGCTCTTAAATTTTCCACAAGTGCTCCTAAACAAACCTTAGGCATAGAGCCCAGTTTATACCTTTGTATGGTTTTGAAAAAATAGGGGGGGAAACAGTCACATCATGTTCATGTTTATTATGCTGACAGTCAAACATCTTTACAAAATTACCCAGCATGGAAAACAAATAGATTATGTAGTTACCATCATCACAGAACCCAGAAACCGGAACCGCAAAACTACAGTCAGGACAACAAAGCTCTCAACAAAATAATCACAAGTCATTTACTATTATACAGTACAAAACCTCAATAAGGTGATTTAAAATGAACAGTGCGTAAGGAGTACTGGATAAAATACCCCACACACCATTCTCAGTCAAACTGGCAGTCAGTCTTATATTTGCTATTAACAGGGGCTCATGCTTGCATGCAAAAACCACTCAACATGGGAATGTGAAGCATAACAGTTTAACTCACTGTGCTTGATGTGAATTAAAGAAGTGCTTGATCAAAACAGAACACAAAGCACTTTTGCACGTTTTTCTTATTTCAGGTGCTATGTACAGTACCAAGAAAGATGTAAGAGGTCTTTGTTGTTCTGTGATTCGATTCGGCTTCAGTTTATGGGACTGTTAATTGTGTGCACTTCAATTCAATTCATCGCCATGAGACATTTGGTCACAAATATAAGGTAAAATGCAGGAAATATATCTGGCAACAATCACAAACAGACTACGAAGGTCCAGATTTTCATTAGTATTCAAAAGCATGGCTGTTTTTGCATCTTTAACATATCAAAACAACACAACTGTAATGATTTTCATCTGCAGGGTTAATGTTCATAAAACTAAGCTAATCTTTTACCCATCAACCCCTAAGAGCAAACTGCTTAAATAAAAATCTATTTACAGTGTAAAAATACATCCAGCTTTTCAATAGTAGCGAAAACGACAACATAGCGAGGGGCTTCAGCAGGTAAATTCACAGGCTTAGATGTTCATCAGCCGTACTCGTAGTAAATGTTGAGGCCAATCAGTCCATTCCATCAGTTCATTGCAAAAAAGCAGAAGGAAATCAAACAGTCTGTGCAGAAAATGACAATTCTGAAGCTCCACATTGCCTTTCATTTCTCGGGAAGCATGCTGGTCAGAATGTCAATAAAATTGTCCAGGCCCCAGAGGTACCCGTCCTCTCTGTTGCCCTCCAACCACGGGCTGCGATGGTCCAGGGTTAGAGGGGGCGGCAAAGGCACAGTCTTTCCAAAGTCTATCATCCAGATTCCAGCCTTGCCAGTCAGATCATGGACAAATAATAAGGAGCTGCCCACCACCTGCAGGAAAACACAGCAAGGCCTTTCTTATTAGAGTCTGTGTTTGAACGTCAGCAGTGCAGAATGAAGAACAGAGTGGATTTGGAAAATGAAGATGCATCTCACCTCATGTGCTTTGAAGAAATCAGATTTTTCCAGCACAGCTCGTAGTTCCTTCAGGCGCTGTTGGTAGCTTCTCTGTGTGAACAGGAAGAGACAAACAATTAGCTTGTTTACATAATAGTTAAAGAGTTAAATGGATTAATGGTTAAAAGAGGCACAGGCGGAGGAGCCATTATTTTAATCAAGTAGCCATTATTAAAAGCTAGATTCTAGATGTTGAAAAGCATGATGTAAAACAGAAAAAAATACTTCATTTCTTTTCATTCATACTAATTCAATAATATTTCATTTTTATTTATATGCACAAATATAACAATATGTATTTACATTTATTTACTCACATTTTTACCAAACATTTTAAACATGAAAAAAAAAAATTCAGTGTTATTCCATAGAAACAAATAGTTTGTCTTCATGATAATAATAATTAATAATTATAATTTCACTATATAAATACTTTAAATAAATACACATATTAATTTGAATGAATAATAAGAAGAAATATTGTAAAACAAAAAACAAAACAAACAATAATAATAATAATAATAATAATATTATATATATATATATATATATATATTAAATACTGATATATATATATATATATATATATATATATATATTTATATTATATATATATATATATATATATATTATATTAAATACTGTTAAATATATACATTAAATATATTAAATACTGTTCAATACAATAAGCTGCTAATTATTTTATTTTTGGCCCATATTAAAATTCATGACTTTTTTTGTCTAATAAAACAAAATAACTAAAATCTAACATTTTAAAAGCTGCAAGTAAATTCAGGCATCACAAAATTATAATGTACAGAAAAAAATCAAATTGTATGTAAATATTTTTTTTTTAAATAAATACACACACACACATATATATATATATAACATTTATTAAATATTAGTGTTTAAGATTAACTGTAAATAAATTTTTAAATGAACTGTAGATCAACAATTTTAAAGATTAAATGTAAATGCACAAACAATTAAATATACAATACTGACAGACACCAATAAATAATATATTTGATAAATATTGTAAATATTACCCAGTTCTAACACTAATTCATACCAGGATTAGCATGTTGTTGTCCACAAAGTCTTCCAGGGCTTGGATGACCTCATCTTTGTACTTTGTTCTCTTGAAGTTAGTGTTACAAGTGCCATCTGATTTCTGAAGACAGATCAAATAAGTCAAGACATTATATAGAGGGCCAAAAATACATAAAATAAGACACTAGTAAGCATTTCCAATCAGTGTTAGATAAAGATCTCTGTGTAGATTCAGAGGGTTCCTGAATCATGTCTACCTTGATGCCCTCGATGCGAAAGCCCAGCGTGGCTGTTGAGCTGAGGGTTTCTCTCCACTGCATGTATCTGGTTTTGAGAACCGCCTGCTGGGCCCGCTCCTCCTCAGTTGGGGCATCTGGGTCTACGGCAATCATTTTTTCATACATGTCTTTTCGTGGCTGAGGACTCTCGCGGGCCTTCCTCAACTCCTCCTCAAGGTATGTCCTAAAAGCGTGTATGTATACAGGTCAGCATTACCACAGGAATAATTATTTAGTATGAAAACATTATCGAACTGGCACAACAGGAATGTTCCATTATGACATGAACAGAGCTGCTGGCATTAGTGATCATATTTCCTCCACTATTGTTTGGAAAGTGCCGTCTACTGTATTATAGTTTTAGCCACAGATGCCACACCCACAGAAAGCCCAGAGTCCATATACTGACAGCACTGATGAAATTTACAAGCTTCGGTCAGAATGCCTGACTGCAACACAATTTCCGGAAGTCTAGCAGCACAAGCTTTTATCAGTTTGCCGATGATCATAAGTGCTTGTGAGCAGAAATGCACTGATTTTTAAATTCTGTCAGATACTGATAATGCTGCTAATTATTTTCATGTTGTGGTTGATAAACAATAAATGGCCAATATTAAAATTCAATACTATTTTGTTTGATAAAAAAAAAAGACGTTGAGATTTTAAAGTGAGTGTTAGATGGTGGCAAAGGTAATATACATGTTTAAAAAAAAATACGAACAATTAAATATACAGTACAATATCGACAGATAATAAGTTAACCAAATCTATATTTATCAGCTGATAATTTATGTTGAAGAATAAGTTGTTGGAATTGGCAGATTTTGTCAGGTTTTTGGCATCATATCTTTGAAAGATGTTTAGCATTTTGTAATTAGATACCCATAAGCAAAATTGTAAATCCCACTTTGTTTTCCATTTATAAATTAGTCCTTGTTATTAATTATTGAATTTTGGATTAAAACACAAAAATGTTCTTAATTTCCAGAGATGTGCCAGGCTTTTTGGCTATTAAAAACACTGAGCTGAAATGGCTAAAACAAAAACAAACAACAACAATGAAAGGGCCAAAATCATTGACCAAAACAGTTATATGTTATTATTATTAACACTTCTTCGATTATGTGTTTAGACTGTGTCAGTGTTTATTCTGTGCACATAACATGATAAGGTAAATATATCAGCAGTGTGGAGCCTGTGGACACACTGTGACCAAAACAATGCTACAGTAAGCAACCATAGGTGGAGTTTCACTTTTATGCTTTTATGGTTTTTTACTAATGGTGTTTTCATATAGTAATTTGTTAAGACAACTGTGCCATGACTAAAAACACATTTTTAGCATGCCAGTGCATTATTTTGGCATCACCTGCCCATAAACCGCACATAAAAACAAAAATAGACCGTTGTTGGTCACTTTGCATTCTGGTCAGATTGCCTCTTCCTGTCTGAGTAGAGGTTCTTGGCTAAAATAAGCTGCAATTTGTACCAGTTTTTCCAGTTAGGCAACAACAAAAAAAAAAGCACTGAATTGCTGAATTCACAAATCACGACATCCTCACCGGCTCCCCATTTTGCAGTCCATGATGCAGGGAGAGTCAAAGTCAGCGAGGAGGTCATCCATGAGATTGTAATCCTGCTCGTCACGCTGAGTCACGCCATAGTATCCAGGAACGAAGGGCCGCAGCGAGTCACTCATGAGCTGCAGAAAACACTGCTGCTCGCACTCGCAGTACTTCTTCAGCAGCCGTCCATCACTCCCCGTCTGAAAGTTTCCTAGAGGACCAAACAAAAACACACCGAGAAAGAAAAAAAGGGGCCCTTTTTCAGAAATAAGTAAATCACCCAAAATAGCAACAAAAACATTTCACAATGACCATACAACAATAATAATTTCAAGGCTTAAATATGAAAATGTGAGCTTTCAGATATTAAAAAAATAAATAAATCACCAAAAACATAAAAATGAACAAACATACCTGCATGGCCGACCACCTGCACCCAGGGTGAGCGCTTTTTCACCGTCACTGGAAGTGGAGACCAGTTCACCATATTCTTTGACTTCTTCCACTGATCAGTTTTTGAAAACAAGATATGAAAGAAACAAAAAGCTGAATGAGACTCACGTGTCAGTTAATACCCTACGACTAGAGCCGCCACACGGTACACAATGGTTCTGTACAGGGTTGTTTGTTGCTAGAGACTTTTCTTTTCTTCTCTTTTGTTCTCATTTTCCTATACAGTGAGCCGCACTGGGCCACAGAGTGCATTCAGTCAACCTCAGACTCCAACGGGCAACTCCCTCTCCTCTATTAACCATAGGTCGAGTTTTTCCCCATGTGGCAAATCATTGACGACAATCTCGGACTAAACAAAGTCATCAAGCAATACCAAATGGCTGTGATTAAGAACTAGCTAATCTTAGAAGGACGTTCATGAAACATTTACAGACGGCACTTGTTTTGCTGCCATATAAAAGAGTGAGTGTGGCCACTCACGTACATGAGATAAGAGCGTTATTATTTTTTGAGGTACAGTAAGCATCCATTTTTTTCATGAAACAATTCATAACTGTCATTACATTTTCAACATTTTGATGTTGGCAAAAAAACGTCGACAAGATCACTTCAGCTGACATATAAACCTTTCCATCCTACTGTACACAATATGCCACTGTCTGCATGTGGTATAACAACATACAGTAACTATGAGATAATCACAGTCTATCGAGAGTAAAGATCCTCCAAGCGTAAGCTCTCAGTATGAAGCCAATTAACCTCCAAACCTGTACAGTTCTCTCTGCTCTCAAAGCTCAAACACACACTCACTGTTGGCTAGTGGAAAACCAGTCAGACAAGAATGACATTCTCCAGAACAAAGCAGGAGAGCCCCACCATACAGAGCTGGAGGTGCATCCATCTGTTGACCTTATGAGCTCAGTTTCAATGGACTATTGACTCAATATTGTGATTTTTTTCAATGGGCATTTATTTACCTTAATGATCCATAAAATAAAATCCCATTCAATATTTCCATCAAAAAGACTGGAGACTGTTTAACTCCTACAACAGCACAATGCAGATTATATTCAAGCACCTTTATAGCTGCAATGCTGAATGTTCCTTGTTGATTTTATAACATGTCATCAGTTTACATGTGACTCACTGTTATCACAATGATGTTGGTTGCTCTACCTTCACTTGAAGAGAAACTTCTCTACCTTCTTAAGAGAAATTTGTATGCACTTCTATACAAATCTCTGACTCAACATGAGAGGAAGAAAAGTAGTTTAGGAAAAGGTGTGGAATTTTTCCCTCCATTTACAAACAATGATCTTATGACCTGACGCCCATAATGTTAATCAGTTATAATGAGGATTACTCAATAACGGCATAGGCCTGTTTCGATCTGCAGCATGCACACTTGTATTCAATGCACCTGCAATCAAAATGTTACCAAGGTAACTACGTTATAGTTTCCACTTAAATATCACTTAATGTATCATTAACATTTTAGGATCTATTTGTTAACATTGGTTAAATACATCAATTAACAAGAGCTAACAAAGAAAAATACTTCTAAAGCATTTATTAATCTTAGTTCATGTTTGTTTCCACATTTAATTGTATCTGTTATATCTTCTAATATTATTTAATGGACCTGAGGTCACAAGAACTAACAATGAACAGTTGTATTTTTATTACCTAACCTTAACAAAGATTAATAAATACTGTAACAAATGTATTGTTTATTGTTATTTAACAAAACCATGTTTTGGAGTTGTATCATGATAGCAGCAAGGTACAGTAGAGTTAGTATTATTCACAGGTTTCCCGGTAGGGCTACTAACTGAACAGACATTAGTTATTATTAATTAGACACTTTTGTGCAGTCCTAAGTGACTACTTAGCAGCATGTTACTAGTAATTTTACTAATAGTTTAATTTAACTATAAAGTAGCCAATATGACTAGTCATTGTATATGACAATTAAAACAAAAACAGTATCTAATCAGTTAAAATGTTACTAATAGCAATAGATATTTACTAGTCTAATGTAAATAGGTAGAAGTATCTAATAAATATGTACTAGTAAAGCTGAAATAAAAACAAGTATTTGAATACAGCACCTATTAGTTATAAAACTGACATTAGTTTTCAAGGGTGTAAAAATACTAAGAAATTATATTTAAGTTCAAGTATAGATACTATGACAAACATTTGAGTCAATTTAAAGTCTAAGCACCTAACCGAAAATACTTGAATAAAATTAAAATATGTAAACATTTAACTCTACTAAGATATTTTAAAATAAAAGTAAACATTTCTTAGCTTTTGAAATAGACTTTTAATGCTTGAAAGTGCAAGTATTCAATTTAACAACTCTAGTATAGTACATTTCTCAAAACAATACTTAATTAGGACTTAATAGATTCTTGGTTTTGATTCTCACCGATAGCGGTTCACCTGAAGACTGGTTATATTCGCAGTAACCCATTAAATCCTCTTCGCACTCCTCGAAGGAAGACGCTGGCGAGAGGCCGGCTGAGGACGAGTTGGACAGTTTCCTCTGCGCCAGGGACGAGGCGGGAGAGCCGCTGAGCCCGCTGTCCGAGCAGATGGACTCCTCGTCGGGGTGAGGAGAGCCCGAGCAGGGTCCACACTCAGTGGCACACGGCTCGCAGGTAACAACCAGCTCAGGAACAGCAACGCGAGCGAGTCTGGAGAGATGCTGCACTGGCTCCTCAGGATGGCTGGGGTGGATATCACCCAGACCCGCGCAGGGTGCCGGGGTATCGGGCGTTTTAGTCATCACGCTGCTTCTGATCTACAAGTCAAGACCATTGAGGTTGTTGATGGGTTTATCCAGATTAGGGCCAAACCCAACGCGTAACCGGCTCGCGCTGGGCACTGCCGCACCTTACGTGACGCTTCGCGCGCGGCTGCAGAATAACAGCAATACTGGGCCACTCTCAACGCTAAAGTGCCGTGATCACATTATGTTAGCCCCTGAAAATAAACAATAATAGTCACCTCAAATATTTAAAGAACCCACAAATATTCACATACAAAGTTGATGCGTCTTTCAGCAGTGATTTCAAATGTATTATTTGCTCAATGCATAGGCGTATCGTTAAAGCGTTGCGTTAACACGCTGCACGTCTTTGCCCCGCCCACTTTTCTTTAAAGCTACAGAGCCAAAAATTGAACTGGTCAAATCACATTCAATCAGATTCACAGCGCCACCTAACTTGTGGTTGACAATGCATCCTAAAAAAAACCTGAGTACAGGATGAAATTATTTTTTTCTTAATAGGCCTTTAACATGTTAAATTTGGATAAAGTACACATTTTACTTAAAAATCACTCAAACTACTACTAATATTATTTTTGAGATGTTTGAGGATGTGAATTCCTAAAAAAGGAAAATTCATTAAAGCTGCCCACACGATGTTCCGGAGTCACACAATCGTGTGAAGAGCAGGCTGAAACATAAGCCATTATTTAATGGAAATCTTGGTACTGTAATATTAAAGCAAAGTTTGATTCCTGAACGAACATTTCATTTTAGTCAAACTGATGCACAATGTCCCTAAAAATTCTATAATCTATAGATGATCGTGTCATTTTATATATCTAGAAAGGTTTAAAGATTCTAGTCTCATTAACACAATTAAAGACCAATTTAATGCATTTGATATTCTACATACAAGATTTTGGTAGGGTCACATTAAAAATAAGAGACAGACTTTGTGAGAAATGGCAAAATTATTAAAATGGCCACAAATGAAGATATGTTAGATGTCAAAAGACATGATCTCTGCAGCATGTACATTTATGCATTTGGCAGATGCTTACTAGGCAACTTATAAAGACATACCCTTTATCACTACCTTGGAATCAAATCTATAACCGTAGTGTTGCTAATGCCATGTTTTATCAGTGGAGTTACAGGAACAATAACCAGTATAAATAAAAAGCATATCACATTCCATTATGATATAATTCCAGAGTGTCTGTAAAGAATAGACATGTACTGCAAAATCCTTTTATATAAAAAAAAAGCTTTGTTTTTAGTATCTCACAAAAACAAAATATAAGAGCATCTAAAACGGACATAAAACACAGACACTAATGTATATAAAAAACAATAACAATGGTCAAACAAGCACTAATTCATAAAATGTACACAGGAATGTGTTAAAAACGGTATATCCTGAGGTCATACTTTTGGACACTTCTGGTTTACTTCAAGTCTGATATGGCAACAGTCTCAAGAACCCCCTTCACAAATCCACCATAACTGCATTTTTAATCGAGCCCAAAAGTAACATTAGGGACGAAGAAAATAAACGGCATTCGAGTCTCATTAGTATGAATGACTACGATACAGACACGTCTGTACACAGTGTTTGAAAGAAATGATTGTCCAAGTTTTCAGTCTCAGTCTTTGTGCAAAAAGCCTTGATCGACATCTGAGTCCATCGAGATTAGTGTCCCGTGTCAAGGTCCCGCATGTAGTCCTGCAGGGCCTGGAGTCGAGCGTCAATCTCTGACAGGTCAGCACCCGTGTCAATAGATGTGTCTGAGTAGGAAAAATACACTTGGCTTACATGTATATGCTATTGGTTACAGACACATATACATAAATAATAATACTAATAAATAATTAAAAAAGAAATGATGTGGTACCTGCCGCTCTCATCCTTTGGGCCGGGGTGCTACACATTGGTTTTTTGTTTATGTGCCTTCCTCTGGACTAGATGGGGGAAAAAAAGCAATTAGAATTATCTGAGACCTAATATTCACAAAAACTAAACAAACTAATGTTTTACATTGTTTCTCACCACAGCCGGACCATTATATGCCAGTTTCCTTCCTCTGCAAAAAATACACAAATAAATATCAAAAACAGTAATATCACAGTCTAATTTGCTAGGAGTTAAAAAGTGAATTAGCTAATTTTCTAAATCAACAGAACATGATTTTTTTTGTAATTAAAAGAAGTTGCTTACGCTCACCAAGGCATTGTTTAATACTTTGAAATAGTATTAAAATTTAAAGCAATTATTTTAAAACATCAATAAACAGTTGAAAATGTATTGTGATACAACACTGAATTTTCAGCAGGCATTACTCCAGTCTTCAGTGTCACATGACCATTCTAATATGCTGATTTAGTGCTCAAAAACTGTCAATGCTGCCAACAGTTGTGCTGCTTAACATTTTTGTGGAGCCAGCTGACATCACATTTAACCTGGCCAGCAGTACTTGGGTAAGCAACCTGTTTTGTTTATTGACTTGCCTGCTGTTTAGAGGCTTAGCAAGCTCTTCAAACTCAGCTACTGATCCTTCTGAAGAGCACCGACTCCTCCTGCTCTCCACAGACACACTCCTCCCCCTGCCTGCACTTCCTGCTCTCATCAGCTGAGGAATGGGCTCCCTGGAGCGCGAACGCCCTCTTTCCATCAGAGACGGTGAAGCCAGCATGTCCCTTCTAGTCTTCCTCTGACTGTTGGGAACAAAAGAAGACCTCATGTATATCTGTGAAAGAAGGAAATGGGTCCAGCTGCCTACAAATAAATTCTACCAGATTATAACTAGTCAAACGGACACAAGACTCTCATTCTCTTATCAGCCTGATCCCAGAAGTCACCAAGTTTTTTTCTCGCGCTGGTGTGGGATCAATGGTTTGAGAAAATGAATTCATGCATGGGGCAAAAAGAGCACCTAGTTCACACCTTTCAAAGTAAACTGCATTCCTGCTCATAGACAAGGCAATGCTTGTAGAAAAAGAGACAACAAATAAAACAAAACAGCAGAAAAGCAACAGAAAAGATTAAAAAAAAAAAACTTCAAACTGAAAAGGTGAAAGTGTCTTACTTCTTCATCTCGGCTTCTTTTTGGCGTCGTTGTCGGTCTTGAATGTAGGCCGTAGGGTCAAACCGAGGCACCCGCGACCCTGTCATGAGAACACAAGACTAAATCAGAAGACTAAAAACAGGGCCTCTGCCTTTGTTTCTAGACTTGGACCATAAAGATATTGTCTTCACAGATTTCACCTGTTGGAGATGGTGAGGATCTTGTTATGCAATTCCGAGACCCTGAAGAGTCTGCCCTCCTAATTCTCTCCTCTGACCTCCGAGTCCTGTCCTCCATCCTCTCCCTCGACCCCGAGCGCGCTCTTAACCCCACACGGGTCAAACTGCGCTCTCTGGATAAAGACCGATGAACCTCTCCATCACCCCTGAGACCACTTCGGCCAGACATGACTGGCGTCGCTCGACTGTCAAAATAGGAAGAATGAGATGATTAACATCTGCTCAAAAAATTAAAACATATGCAATAAAAGTTAAAGATGTCAATTAATGAAGCTCACCCGCGTCGTAACAAGGCCAGCTCAGTGGTCAGACTTTTAACACGTATCCGTAAAGCCCGTTCTGATGCTCTGAGTTCCTCCAACTACCAACAAGAGTGAATTTGAACAGTTAAGTGGGTGCATAACTATGTATGAGTGTTTTAGTCAGCTTGTCAATCTCATGACCATACAACACTAATCTGCTTAAACGCACCTGTTCCAGAAGGAGGCGCTGTTCTTGGCTCCTCTTGCTTGCAGAGCGCTGGCTTTTTGCCCTTTCCTTCAGCAGCTGTTCCTCCAGGCTGCGCACCGCCTCTCTGAGCCCACGAGCCCCAGGAGTAGAACCAGCCCCTACCATCTGTAGACGATCCAGAGCCTTGGCCAAGGCTTCCTTTTCATCTCTCACCAAAGCCAACCTGATAAAACAGAAGGAAAATGATTCGGAAACAACATTCACTTTTTTCACTCATTGTGGGTCAAATATTTTATCACTTTAATTAAATGGATAGTTCACCCAGAAATAATAATTCTGTCATTAATTACACACCCTCATGTATTAAGATATTTTTGATGAAATCCGAGCGCTTTCTGACCCTCCGATAGACAACAAGGGTACTACCACGATCAAGGCACAGAAACGCAGTAAGGACATTATTAAAATAATCCATGTGACATCAGTGGTTCAACCGTAATTTTATGAAGATAATAGAATACTTTTTGTGCACAAAGAAGTCAAAAATAACAACTTTATTCAACAATTTTGGAGAGAATCACAATGCATGTGTGTGCTTTAATCTGAGCGTAAACAAGGCACAGCACATGCATGTTCTGTGTCAGCAGCACCACGCGCATACGTTGTTTACGTTCAAATCTCCAAAATGGCGGCGGATGACACGGAAGAGACGAATTGTTGAATAAAGTCGTTATTTTTGTTTATTTTTGCTCACAAAAAGTATTCTTGTAGCTTCATAAAAAATAGTTGAACTTGGACTGTTTTAACGATGTCCTTACTGCGTTTCTGTGCCTTGATCGTGGTAGTACCCTTGCTGTCTACAGAGGGTCAGAGAGCTCTCGGATTTCATCAAAAATATCTTAATCTGTGTTCCGAAGATGAACGTAGGTCTTTCGTGTTTGGAATAACATGAAGGTCAGTAATTAATGATAGAATTTTCATTTTTGGGTGAACTATCCCTTTGAGAAAATTTATAATGTGCAACAATGTATAGGATTTTTCTTTCTTCTATTGTGCCGACTGTCCTGTGAACCTGCCAGCAACTAACCAGGTGTGCAAAAGGTGTTTTTTTTTTTTTTTGAAAGCACTGAAAATGATATCAACAGTAAGTACATATTTCATTATGAAAATACTTACTCTGCACGGAGCTTGCGCGTTTCCTGGTCTGATACTTTGTGGTCTCCTCTCAGTCCCAGTGTTTTCAGCTCCGCCCTCAGAGCTCTGATCTCTCTTTGAAGCTCTGCAGGATCAGGTTTGCCCAGATATGGAAGTGGAAGAGGATAGTGTATTCTACAAAAATAAAACTTTTTAAAAACTGACCCATTTAAGAGCTGGTTAAAACAGACTGAGTGATTAAAACTACACAGACCTGTCAAACTCCACAGTGTAGATGAGGATGAGGTATCGTTTAGCACTGAGGGCAGGAGACTGTGGCTGAGCTCGAGGTCGGCCAACGACACCTGCCTTTCTGTTCCGCAGAAGCTCGAGGTCAGAATAGGTCAAGAGGTCAAGGGTCACTGATTCACTGGACTGCAAAAGATAATTAAAAGCATAAATAAGATTTTTTTAATGTTATTATTAACATGAAAGACTGGTTAATCACTTTGCCATTTTTTCTTTTGATTATTTATTTTTTCTTTTAATAATGATTTTTCCTAAATAGTATTGCTTTTATTTTACAATGAAATATCACAACAGTTATATTTAATATTTGTCGAGTAGTCTTATTTATTTAGTAATACAGGAATAATAACAATAATAATAATAAAAACAACAATAATTACTCAATATTTTATAGCCATATTGATGTGTAATAAGGCCAAATTGTGCAGTCGCACAAAGTACAAAAAAAAGTTTTTTTTTTTTTTTAATCAGAAGACAATATAAACAAGAAAACAAATCACAATTAATTTTTTTTTTTTTTTTTTTTTTTTAGCCCTAGTGCATTTACTGTCTTAACAAGCTTTAAGAATCAAGACCCCATATTAAATAGGATTTTTACGGCTTTTATTCTTTGGACCCACCTTGTTGACAGCAGACTCAAGCATGCTGCAGAATACTGGAAACTGTTTAAAATTCCCAGTTTTCCGGGTCAGGTCCTCAATATCTAATAATAAAAAAAAAAAAAAAAAGTTGTAATGACATAAAACAACGTTTCATGTAAACAAAAACTATCAGTTTTAAAAGCTCAGCTCACAGGCAGGATCAAACTCTCCTCTCCACTGGTCTGCTGTAACAACATCTGAAATCTCCACGATTAGTAGCCGCTCCGCCAGCTCGACCTTGACAGCAAATTCAGCCCCTCGAAATTTCATTTCTTCCTGCACAACTGTGCCAACCTCCATTGCTTGCCACTGACAGCCTGAAGGAATCATTGCACAGGGTTCAATGCAGTTCATGCTGTTATTAGCATTTCATGATTACAGCCATGTTACACACACATAGACAGACAAATACTGTAGATAGATATACAGACACATTTTGCATTAAAACAAAGCCTATATATTGAGAACAATCAAACTGTGTTTTCAGAAAAAAAACTGTCATTTTAACCAGACAGCTTTCACTATGAAGGTCTGCAGTGATTATTTTAGTGCTGTTCATGTCAAACACACACTGAGCTGTCCGTTACAAATGTCAACTTCTTCACAGCCATGACACAGGCAGGATTTGGGTCATGAACCATTTCAATGAATGAGACTCTTATTTCTTTACACTTGACTGAATTTCTTAGTATCGTAGATAAATAGAGGCTGTAACCTCATTTATTCATGAATCAGTAAGCAACATAAGTTGCAAACTACTAAAACCTGAAGATTTACCAGAAGACTGCCAACGCAGGGATAGTCACACGATAACACTATAAAACCAATCGCATGAATAATAAAGACCTCTTACGACATGGTTTTGAGGGCTACATAGGAAGATGAGATTACAGATGATGATAAATGTTGGTAAATTAACGTTACTGTTACGATAGATGAATCTCAGACCATACACAACTAGCACGCTAGCAACATACCCGTTATTGTTGGAAATGTGTGAGGCAGGCACGAGCTGTTCGATTAAAACTCTACATTTAAAACGTCGATGCAATATGTATCAAAAATAGAAAACAAATCAAAATCTCCTCTCTGCTAATTTATCGAAAGCATGTTCAGTAAACTGGTCGTTACCGAGCTCGAACAACTGAAAGCAGCGGCTCAATGACCGGGAATTTAAAACTCCCGCCCACAACTGTTTACATTGGTCAACTCGTGTAGATGTTGGAATTCTATTGGCTGCTCTGCCTGTCAATCAAAATGAAAGCTTTTCACTGTGTAGCAACGCCCTTAAGCAAGTTTTCACGCCCATAAAAGTGATTTTAGGGGCATATGTTTAATTTTTCTTATGCAATGTAACTGTTATATATTTTACCATGTCAAGCATTTTTTTTTTTATTTAAATATAACGTTGACACATACTACACCTTTTTCTGAAACTTTGTCATGAAACTATACGTCATTTAGTTTGTGATTTTTTTCAGTCTTGGAGTAATGCATTGATTGTCAACAATGTTTCATATGACTTTTGTTATGTTATAGGCATAGATTATTTTTGCTTTTTATATTAATGATAAAAAACTGTTTTTGCATAAACTTAAACTACTTTGTTTACTGGAAAATGTAAAATCCATACATGTTAATACATGTAAACCACACTTTAATATCTTTAAGCACAAACTGAATTGTATTTAGGTACAATCTCCCATCTATTAATAATATGTACACGTTTGACATTTTTTCTTTAGAACTGTTCATCATGGCCTTTATATTTCATCATATCTTTAGGCCACAAGAGGGAACTATTGCTATTGGAGCATAATGCTAGCAACATCAAGGTCATGGGTTGAATTCACCAGATTCACAGATGTTGAGAGTATGTGGTAACACATGTGGTAACACTTTATTTTAAGGACCAATTCTCACTATTAACTAGTAGCTTATTAGAATGTATATTACTAGCATGTTGGCTGTTTATTAGTAGGCCTACTACTCTTTAGGCACATATTAATGCATTTTCTGCATGACCATACAGTATATTCTAGATCCCTTAACCCGAACCTTAAACCTAAACTTAACAACTACCTTACTAACTATTAATACATAAGCAGCAAATTAGGAGTTTATTGAGGGAAAAACTCTTAGTTAATAGTGAATATTTGTTCCCTAATCGTGTTACCATAAATGTAATTCAATAGCAAAATTCAATGCAAATATACAGAGGGAGTTTTAAAGGTGGTCACAGCATTTTTTATTTTTCATCACAGTGTTTAAAAAAATGCATTTCACTACTCATTTTACAAAACATAGTGCGGAGAAAACAGTACAGTACTTTATAAATAACATGAATTCACTGGCATTTACATTGGCATAATTTGCATATACATGGTGTGCATGGCAAGACACGACACTGAGGTCTATCTACTGGAGCTATGCATTTGTAGCAGATGCTGACTGGGGCTTGTAGCAATCTGATCCTTTCACAACAAAATTATTTTGAACAAAGTTAGGGGCTGGGAGGTAAGAGTCCTGCATTTCCAGTGTAAGATCGGATATCTGAGCAACACCAACTGGTTCTGGTATGGTCATATTATAAGAAGGGTTCTCAATAATTGAGGTAAGCTTCTGAACAGGACAGTATGACACATCAGCTGGAGATTCAGAAATGTTTTGGTAGAAATGTTGTGCAGGAACTACTTTGGGGTTCGAGCTGATGAGGTCAAGGACACGTAGACTTCCTGAGATCGCAGGATGCTCTAAACTGTGGACCTCTTGGATCTCACACTTCATGTAACCCTCGGTCATCTGGGTACAATAAAAGCCCTGGAAACAACAAGCCAACATGGTAGCAAAACATTCTTTAGCTTATTTATTAAGCCAATGATTTACCACACAAAACAAGTGTTTGTGTTGCAACTGAACCATAATTAATGTGATCTGGGTCATAACTTATTTGATTTTGCATAGTTTTTGAGCATATTGGTATGTCATGCAACTTATCCATATTGGAATCTGCATAATTTGATCATTTTATCAAGTGACAGATACACACATCAGTATACAATAAGTAATATACACACATCCTTTGACGTCAACTACAAACAGATTTGGTTAGTGTTTTCTCTTCTGTTTTAAAATTGATATGATAAGTCTATGGTTGCATTTTACTGTTAGGATTAAACATGGAGATTATAAAATGTAGAGTTTCGTTTGAAGATTATAATAATTACTAAAAAAAAAAAAACATCTGTTAGGAAAGTTATAAATTATAAGGAGGCTGATGACTCACCTTTGTGATCCATTTCCCTGCGAGTTTTGGTTCAGGAATATCTGGATACAACAGTTTCTTTAACCTGAAGGATTTTTAAGAGTGACATTTTAATTGCAGCTGAAAATCAAAAATCTATAGAAAATATTGGGATTTAAAAAACATACATCCTTACCATTTCCGTTTCCTGTAGCAAAGGACTGAGATTATAATGAAGATGAGAGTTGCTGCACTGCAACCCACAATAGTGGCTGCAATAATCTGGTCACCTATGAAGATTTTGTCAAATTGCACACAATGTTATCACATTTCATAAATGCCATTTACTGTATATTTGCTTATTAAATATAATAAAATAGTAAAATAATTAACAGTTTCAATTATAATTGATTATATTTAATATTATTTAAATACTTAAAGGGTTACTCCTCCACAAAATGAAAATTTTGTCATTAATCACTTACCCCCATGTCGTCAACCATGACACTGTTATTTATTTGGCAGTGGAACACAATTTAAGATATTTTGGATGAAAACAGGGAGGCTTGAGACTCTGATGAATCACTGATGGCAGATGGACTATTCTGACAATGCCTTTCATACTTTCCTGGACCTTGACGCTGTTATTTATTTGGCAGTCTATGGGACAGTCTCAAGCCTCCCTGTTTTCATCCAAAATATCTTAAATTGTGTTCCGAAGACGAACAAAGCTTTTACGGGTTTGGAACGACATGGGGTTAAGTGAATAATGACAAAATTCACTTTTGGATGAAATATCCCTTTAATTAAACATTTTAATACATACTGCTTTTCTCTACGTTCATTTTGTGTGTAGCATAGTCACCTCCCCCTTCAGATGTACAGGCCCTAACGCGGAAGGTATAGGAGCCTGGATCCAATTTCAAATTAACTTTAGGCTCTAAAATTTAAACAAAGTAAGTCCATTTATAATGTAATCTTAAAAAAAAACAGTGGACATCAATTAGAGAATGAATTTACCCTCAGTCGATACCGGGTCAAAAATAGTTTCAGAACCAGAAAGCAATATTATGACTTCATAGTGTTGTATGAAGCCGTTTTGCTGTTCTAAGGGAACTTCGTCCCAGGAAAGCTCAACATTTCTTCCTTTATTTTCACCTTTCAGATTGACAACTTTCCCCGGTTCTGAGAACACAAATAGCAGAACGTAAAATAAGTAAGACAAGGTGAGATTTTCATTTTTGGGTTAGCTATTCTTTAAATATTGAATCTTGTCTGCTTACGTTTCTCTATAGCATAACCTTCACTCCTCTTGAGAAGCTTTGGTGAATCATCTGTGCAGGCATAGACAGAGACAGTGTATCTCACTCCTTCCTCAAAAATACCTGTGAGAAATAAAACAATATAGCTGTCATAATCCCTTTCTGAACATAACCAGAGCTCACTGAACCACTGTTGAACCATTACACACATGCACAAATTCAGTATCAGCACAAAAACAGATGAGTCAAAGTGAGTCAAATGATTCCTCTTTACACTCCCAACTGACCAGATCGATTCCAGGTGTTACAGGCACCACTGTCACATTTTGGGATCTTCTCCCATGCTACAGCACATTGCGTCTTTTTGTATGTTGGAAACCATTCAACAACATAGCCACAAGTAGAATAGGGGTATTCTTCCCAAGACATTTCAAAGCCACCATTTTTGCCATTGATACGGCTTATATCGACTTCGCTGTCTGTGAAAAAGAATTATAAAAACGTCATTTATTTAAACACAACCTTTTCAACCAATTAAAAACTGCATTTTGAATCTCACCAGGATAACTCGGGATGATGATGGTAGAAGGAGGAGAAGGACCAGCAGAGTTTTTTGCTGAGACTGTGATGATTCGATCACTTTTTTCATTCCCAGAGGTGATGTTGTAGCACAGCTGTGTTTTTAGATCTTTTTTAATTTTTCCAATGGAAATTTCATATCCTGTAATTATCCCATGGCTTTGTTGTTGAGTTAGAGGCTTTAAACATTAAAAAGGGTCATTTTTATTTGTTTGACTGCAGCCACAAAAAGAGAGGAAAGCTAAAGATAGCAGTGCCAAATCCAACTGCTTTTACCTTCCACAAGACAGATGTAGTTTGTTCAGAATAATGAATCCAAACATCTACTGCTTCTGGAACTGAAGAGGGATTATTAGTTTGAATCAAATTACACAGACGCTGAATCATTCTTACTCATCTTGTTAGTTTAAAAACACTAATTCATTCAGGAAGTGAACTGCATGTTGATCAGAAATGTACAGTGTTAGATATATCTGTGGCTTCGTTTGAAACTATTTACAACAGCAGAGAAAAAAATAGACTGTAAAATGTAAGTTATACATTATTAACTTCATGTCCAACAAATTTTTAAACATGGAAGTAAGCTATTTTCTATCAATGTGCGAGACTTGATTCATTAGCTGCCATAGGTAAATAACTAAAAGACCCAGCAGCTGGTCTTATGTTAAAAATAAAGTGGATATTAAAGTGTTGTTTAAAAGCACACTCACAAATGTATCTAAAAAATTTAAATCAGATATATAACTTAATGACACTATAATTTCAAATACAGTATGTTAGTCTTCTGAATACTTACTGTCCTCTTTAGTGGAGAACTCAGTAATTTCACTCCAGTCGCCCCATTCGTAGAAGTGCTCATAAGAACCACATTGTACTTGAGCTGTGTATGTAGCAAAGGGCTGCAGGTTTATAAGGACAGCTGACGTGAGTCCCATTCCATTGAAGGTTTTCTTTGTGAAAGATGAAAATGTGTGGACATTTGTTAGAATGCATGTAAAGGCCTTGCAAGTGGAAACAGTGGAAAGATAAAATAGAAAGCTTATCAATTTTAATGCAAGATGAAATCTGATGACACCAACATTGTAAATATTTCCATTTAGCTTCACTTGACAAATCATCGGAAACAACGCGTAGCTTTCCTCGTTCCAACTCCACCGAAGAGTGACATTTCTTGCATAAGCATCATGGGATATTTTACTGGGTGCTCTCAACAATACTGTGCAAGAAAAAACAAACAAACCGATGATTAAATTCACAATTAAATGTTTTGGTCATGCAAAATGTAAAAAATATTTCAAATAAGTTTTACCTCGGTGTGTAGGGTCAGCTGTATCAGTGAGAGTCTTTACACCAAGAGGATTTTTGGCAATCAGGGTCCAGTTTGTCACCTGCTTTTTTAACTCATGTATGACACATTTACGATATTCACAAACTCTGGTAAAAGCAAAACAATTAGCATCAGAGAATTGAATCCAGTATGATGAAAGCAACCATGCATGATTCACACTGTATATTAAGATGGATATTATTTTGCCAGCTGTGTGGTTACCTTCCATCAAGTGTATACGTTGTCTTTCTATTAAGAGTCAGATAGGTGTTTCGACCCTTTTCCCAGATACACTCCAAAGAGGTGAGATTCCGTGTTATACATGTAAGATTCTGGTCATCTGGAGGATCTGTAGAATTCAGATAAATTAAACACTTTTTGGCCGGGACTCAATTTAAAATTCATTTGGTATACACAGTTCAATAGTTTGGGGTCATTAATTTTCTTTCTTTCATCCTCCATAGAAAATATACCATTTTCCCAACTCATCCAAGCAGCATCATCAGTTAAAATGGTGGGAATTTCCCACATGTGGCCGTAATCCAATATGAGGACAAAATATTTCAAAAAAAGCTCCGACCAATCATTACCTCATAGAGAATTAAAGTCCAGCTGCCTAGGATTCATTCACTGTTTGTCATTTCAAAACTGATGTGCTTAAATTAAACAATTCTTATTAAATAGGATGCATTTAGACTTACAGCCAATAAATATTGTAGAGCCAGAAGGGTTTCCCTCAACATCACAATGTATGTTGGGTGTTGAAGGCTCTTCAAATGGAACTGGTTTTGTGATGTATGTCCTGTTGCTGATGCGAATTAGAAATTCAGACAATGGACGCTTATCTGTTTCCACGATGCAACAGAACGTGATGTTACTCCCAACCGCGAAAACTTGATCGTGAGGATAGACAGTTGTTGTTGCAGCATTTAGATCTTGTCCTGTTAGTTTTAAAGGCAAAACAGTTATTGTTCAGTTGTTTTCCTCTTTTGCATAACAGGTGCATACAGTATAAGAACAACCTGTGGTTACAAACCTTTGTGTGTGTACAATGGTGTCCATTCACCAATGTTAAGCTCATTATGTCGCCTAAGTCTGACTGAATGGGAAGTGCACTGCAACGGTATAGGTGAAGTCCATCTCCAATGATAATAGGATGTTTTGTTTGGCATCACATGTATAGTTTCCTAAAACAGTTATTTGACATTTAAGCCCACCGGCAACTGTAGTTGCCGCAGTTTAAAGTTGTCATTTTCCTTTTGTAAATATTTTTCTAGATGTTATCCATGTTTTATTTCTCAATGACATGCAAACAACCAAATAAAGGACTTCAAGAAAAAAAAAAAAAAAGGTATTCACTTCCTTCCTGTCACATGAGGCTGTCAAGTTCCTACCCCTACTTCCAGGAAGCATGGCGAAGGCAAACCCTCCCAAAGAAATGAAATTTTCAAGTTACTAATAAGTATTTTTTGTTGATGTATATTTGTATTTGAAAAATGTAATATTGTGATATATTATTACAATTTAAAATAATTGTTTTTAAATTTATTATACTTTAAATTATCATTTATTTCTGTGATGCAAAGATGAATTTTTTAGGATCATTATCACATGATCCTTTAGAAATCATTCTAATATGATGATTCATTATCAAAGTTGGAAACAGTTCTGCTGCTTAATATTTTTTCAGAACATGTGATACCTTTTTTAGGATACTTTGATGAATAAAAAGTAAAAAAAAAAAAAAAGAAGATATGTAAATATTTTGTAATAACAATATACTCAGTAATTTGGGGTCAGTAATTTTTTTTTCTTTCTTTTTTTTAAATAAAATCAATACTTTTATTCAGCAAGGATGTGTTAAATTGATAAAAAGTGATAGTAAAGAAAACATATTATTAGAATATATATTATTAGAATTTTTTTTTTTATTCTGAATAAATGCAGTTCTTTTTAACCTTTTATTCATCAAATATATTAGACAGCAGAACTGTTTCCAACACTCATAATAAATCAGAATATTAGAATGATTTCTAAATGATCATGTGATAGACTGGATGTTACATGTGACACTGAAGGCTGGAGTAATGATGCTGAAAATTCAGCTTTACATCACAGGAATAAATTATTTTTTTAAAGTATATTCAAATAGAAAAACTATTATTTTAAGTTGAAATAATATTTCACAATATTACAGTTTTTTCTGTATTTTTGTTCAAATAAATGCAGGCTTGATGAGCAGAACGAACTTCTTTCAAAAACATTAAAAATAGTAATGTTTCCAAACTTTTGGTCTGTACTGTATATATATCTACATAATCATGAAGGTCTCTAGAATCATCCAAACAAAACAAATCTTCCAGGAGATCTATAGTTTTTTGTATATTTATTAAAAAGTCCAAGCGGCAATTATAGTAGCCGGTGGGCAAATAACTTGTAAGTCCATATCATGGGGAAATGGGGTATATAGCGTGTTAACAGCTTAATAAATCAAGGTTATTGGTCTTGTTTAGTGCTTTTTCCTTTCATAATATCTCACCTAAAACATAACTTAACCCTTTAACTGACATCTCTACTTTCTACAGTAGACCTTAATTTGATAAGGAATAAATCTGTCAAAAGGAGGAGATGAGAGAGCAATCTTTCCACAGCTCTACTGCCCCTCTTCTGTGTCTGCTTTTGCCCATGGGGGGGATTAATTGACGATTTCCAGTTTACAAGTGACAGCAGCAGTTTACTAACTTCAGTCAGTCACACACACAAAAGGAAGAATGGAAAGATAAAGAGCTAACACATATGATTAATTGACGTAGATCATCTTTTTCTCTCTTTTATGACATTATTTCTTGTAATGGGCAAAATATTGAGGCCCTTTTATCCAGTTTGGATGCGTTTCATTCTAATTGGTCAAGGACCCTAATACATTTTATGACTAGTAGCTTATGATTCCATTATAATGTTGAAATTCAGACAAGTTATGAGTTAACATTTACATTATTATATGAAATCACCTACTACAGTCAGCCATTAAAAACTATGGGCCTAAAAAATGCGTAATTTTCTTTCAGGTATACCTTTTTTTATTATATAGATGTAATATTTTCTTCATTCTATTTATTTATTTTTATTTATTTATTTTCATTTAACACACTTCTAAGAATGAAAATACCTGCATGTTCAATAATAAGTAAATAAATAAACAAACAATCATGGGTGTAGCCTACAAATGATACTTATTTAAATAATCATATATTTTAAAAAGAATATCATTAATTTCATGAATATCAAGGACTTTTGTTAAGATTAATCCATTTGACCCAATCAATATGTGCCTATTCATTAAATATATGAGATTTTACATCACAAAGTACAGTATGTAAATATGTTTATATAAATTTATACATCTACTTGTACCTTCACTGCAGTACTCCTTGTAGGCTACTTATACTAAAACTGCTTACATAAGGGAAAGTTCTCCCAAAAATAGAAATTGTCATCATTGTGTCATCTTCAAGTTGCAAACTTATGAGAATCTTTCTTCTGTTGAACACAAAAGAAGATATTTTGCAGAATGTTGGTAACCAAACAGTTATAAACAGCATAATTTTCATTCAGGTATACCCTTTTTATTATATGTAATATTTCCTTCATTCTATTTATTTTTATTTATTTATTTTCATTTAATTTATTGATACACAATACCCTGTTGGGTCAACGTAATGGCTGCACTTTGTTCTGCAATGTTCCACCATTTTAAGACAAATGGATTTGTTGTGTTTTTATATTCAAGAGATTTTAAGCTAGATGCAGCCTTTTTTGGGTTTGCATCAAATGTTCTTCGAATTTTATGCACGATAAATTTGTTTATGAATAAAGATTGATCTGTTGAAAGCAGTTATTTTGAATTAGATTCCAAATGTTCTCCTCTTATTCAAATTTGACACTGAAGGGGTGCATACAACATATTTGCCCACCAGCAACTATAGTTGCCACACATTCAAACATGATTTTCAAGGAAAAAAAAAAAAAAAACGAAAACGAAAACCTGGGAAAAATAAATGCAGAACATGTTCACATAGGACACTATTAACATGACTATATGCATGAAATCATTCAGAAAAATTTGGCCACAAATGGGTTAAAAATGACCTTAGACATATATTTACATCACTTTTGTCAAAAAAATATCACTTACAAAGTGAACAGTCTTCATCTGTTGAGTATGAAGGACTTCTATGTCGTAGCTGACTTTCTCAGATTCATTATTTTCGGCGAACTTATCTCTCCATGTAACCTTCAACACCCATGCACCACAATCAGATGATGCACAATAGGTTTCTTCTGTATACATTTTCACCTCTTCTATAGGAACTGGGTGTCCTGTTGATACATGCAGTAAGTCAGTTCTTCTATCAATGGTCTCAACTAACAATTGAAATAAGAAGCTATTATACTATTAAAGGAATAGTTCACCCAAAAATGAAAATTTTCTTAAAATGTACTCATCCTCAGGCCATCTAAGATATGGATGTGTTTGTTTCTTTGGACAAAAAAAACTAATTTGGAGAATTTTAGCATTACATCACTTGCTCATCAATGGATCCTCTGCAGTGAATGGGTGCCGTCAGAATGAGAGTCCAAACAGCTGATACAAGCATCACAATAATCCACACGACTCCAGTCCATCAATTAAAAGCTTGTTTATAAGAGACAAATCCATCATTAGGACTATTTTGGACTGTTTGCTTTTAAACAATGCTTAATATGTGCATATTTTTTTCCTGATTTAGATGAGATTACTTTTTTCACTAGAAAAAACAATATTATGGATAGAGGACTCATTTGAAGTTAAAGATTTGAGGAGACGTTTTATTACAAATACGCAGCTTTTCATGTTTCTTGTGGATTTCTTGTGTTTGGACACTCATTCTGACGGCACCCATTCACTGCAGAGCAGCCAAAGGTGAGCAAGTGATATTTTTCCAAATCTGTTCTGATGGAAAAAAAACTCATTTTGGATGGCTTAAGTGTGCAATTTTTTTTTTTTTTTTAGCAAATTTACATTTTTGGTTGAACTGTTTCTTTATAAGTATAGCAACAACAGTGGTATGTATTCAAGACTCACCATCCTGTTCTGTTTGGCCAATCAGAGAAAAAAGCAAAGCATACACAAGCCAGACTGACATGATAGAGCTCAGGAGATTCTGGACAAGTAATGGCTCACCAGTTTCTCCATTAGCAATTAGATCTGCTATGGAAACAAAATGGTTCAATTAACCGTGGCTGAATAACATCTTCTAATAAATGGAAATGTTATCTTTCTTCCCTAATAGGTTTTAATTTTCAGGAAATAGAGATAGGAGAGTGGAAATTGAACCATCAGGACATGATTCAACACAAAATCAAATTGCATAATCTTGAGTAAATGTAGCCACTGCACCACAGCCCAACCAGTTTCTTTTTTGAAATATAAAACAGATGATTTTGTTGATGTTTGCTATTTGGACCCTAACCCTTCAACTCATTTCATGATTCAGATATACAAATAGTACAACTTTTCTTATTCTGATGGAGAAACTAGAGCAGAAACTGTTGAGAAATGTTTTGCTCATAAGACCAGAAATGGATTATGAGCAATGAATAAAAATCTATTCAAACATATAATTCATCAGGCCATCAGTAAGCAATTCTGATTATTGGTGCATCACTTCTGGAAATTTAGAGGCTTGATGTCTGTTGTAGATAAGACTATCATAATTTATTATCTGAATAAACAGTAAACACCACAGATGGTGAATGAACGTACTTAGGTCCAAACAAATGCATGTCCAAAACATCAAACGCTGATCCAGTATGTTTAACCAAGAGTACCAATTAATATTTTAGCATTATTTTCCACATCAAGACACACATTCATTTCGCAGTCTATTTCGCAACATAATATGCAGGGTTTAATAGTTTAATTTTTTTGTACTCTGTTGCGAGTTCAAATATTCAGAACATCTCTTCAGTTGCTAAATGACTGTGCGTTTGTGTGTAAAGATACTGTATATTACTCATAAGACATGCAAAGTAATAATTCTTTACAGATGATGTCAGGACCATGTGTCTGCTTTTTTATTTGAAAAAAAAAAAAATTACAAGTCATATTTTACAAACAATTATTTTACTAAAAATGTATTATTGATTATTTTAAAGAATGGATTATATCACAGAACTAATGAATATACATAATCTAATAAAACAGAATTATCAAATAGCTTAAGTGAGGCAAATATATACTCGCTGCTCATCTCTCCTTTTGAACCGTATCAAAAAAATTAAGTATGCCACAAAACACATCCAGCTGGTTAACATGTCAACTAGGCATATTTAGGATTTGTGTTACTGAGAACACCAACATTACACAACGCCTTCCATTAAAATGTAAAAGAATGACGGGAATAAACACCCACCTGTGTAATGTGTTCGCAGCGTAAAAGCCTCGAGAAGAATAAGCTATGGTTTTCCTTACATTATTTTCGTTAAAAGCTATAAATGTCAAAGTTGTCAGAGCTGAGTTTTAGAACACAACAAAGTTCACCCGCGGTTCGCTCTCAGAAGTAGGAGTGTGAGAACTTGTAGTGGGAGGATCAGAAGCGTGCGTGCGGGAAGTTACGAGATAATGCATGGAAGGGGAATCAAGATGAACAAGTTAATTAACCGCCGTGATAATGGCAGCACGTTAAAACTATTCCCCATCGCAATCTTGAAGATTTTAGGCTAATATCGATAAAAGATATACTCCTGCGTACAGTACTCATTAAAAGATAAGAGCTCAGGAAGTGAGAAAGGACAGTGGATTATACAGGACCATTGCACAAGTGTCATCGCTGGCTGGAGAACTCTGTATGGATTTAGATTAGGTAAACTGTTATAAGAGATGACAATACTACAGTCATGTTAGTGACGTTAGATGAAGGCAGTATCGTATCGGACAAAATATACTAAAGAAAACAAACACGCAAGGTGGGGGTTGTAGGTAAACAATGTCTGTTCTGTGGAAAGCGGCTGAAGTCTTTCTGTGGAATTCTTGCTGGCGCAGCTGGCTCGTACGGTGCCCGTAAGGTGACACGGTTAGCTTAGTTTTGTCGTGGCCACGACATAGTAACTCGTGGGAACGTGATAATATGTCGTGGCCACGAGATATTAATTTGTGGGAACGTCATATTAACTCGTGGGAACGTGATATTATGTCGTGGCCTCCAGATGTTATGTTGAGGGAACGACATCCATTTCTCGTGGCCACGAGTTTAATGTAAACACATTTGCATGACCAAAGAAAACCAGGATTATCAGAAATGGATTCATTAATATTTTATTTTGAATTTAGAAATTATTATATTATTTATTAGGCCTATTGAAATTATTACATTATTAAATATTATATTAACCATATGCCTTGGCTCTAGGACGGTATTACGTGCAATAGTCAGCATTCAAATTTATCATGAATAAATGTTACATAAAATAGACCTTACATTAAAACATTTTTATCCATCCTAGTCTTGTAAGTCCATTAACTGAGTCTTTTTCCGTAATATTTGTATATTATTATTATTAGCCTATTATTATTGGTTATATTTTTTTATTCGTTTATATTAATTTTTCCCCTCGATCTCTTTAATTAACGTTCTGAAGACTTTTGTAAATAATAGCCTACTGTAAATGCTTGACATGCCAATAAAGCTTTGAATATGCTGACTGCAATTTTTGCTGGAATATAGTTTAAATTTAACATACATTTACTTTTATTTCGACTAATTAATGGACCATAATTATAAATACTTTAGTATTCCGTTGAGAAATTAATCATTTACGTAGTTTCATTTGTAAATGAAAACATAACGCTCATTTATCACACATGGGCATAAATACAATCATAATGTCAAAACTTTATTGGCATAAATGTCAGGCCCTTATTTACAAAGTATATGGTAGGCTAGTAAATACAAGCATAATTATACAAAACGTTAACTTGGTAAAGCAATACACAAATTGAAACGGGAAATAAGCATAGCCTATATAACAATAAATATAAAATATAGCCCTAATTAATGTGAAAATAATAATATACAAATATTTAATTAAATGTTTAATGTTAATAAAAATGTTTTATCTTTTTTGATAATCCCGGGTTTCTATGGTCACGCAGGTTTGTTTATCCATTAAACTCGAGAAATGGATTTCGTTCCCTCAACATAGCATCTGGAGGCCATGACATAAGGATGTCCTTCCCTCGACAAAACGATCTCGTGGCCACAACATAATATCACGCTCCCACGAGTTAATTTGATGTTCCCTCAAATTAATATTTCGTGGCCACGACATATTATCACGTTCCCACGAGTTAATATGACGTTCCCTCAAATTAATATCTAATGGCCACGACATATTATCACGTTCAAACGAGTTATGTCATGGCCACGACAATACTAAGTGAACTGACCATGTCACCTTACGGGCACCATAGGCTCGGCTGGGCAGAAGGACTTTCTGATTTGGAAAATAAAATATTTTCCAAACAACAATGAAACACTTGAGAAACGAGTCAAGGAAATTGAGGTTTATTTTATTTTATCACACATCCTTTTCATTCTCAAGGCCCATAGCTAATGCCCCCCAAAACACATTAACTTATACAATTAAAGAAACATTTTAAGTATTTACAACAGTTTAAGAAGCTTTTTCCCTTCAGGAAAAAAAAAATAAATAACACTTCTTGCATCAGTCTCTGCAATTTCATTATTAAATGGTGCTTACATTTCATACAGTGCTCTGCAAAATCATGAGTGCACTTAAAAGAAAAGAAAAAAAAAATCACTGAAAGGTGCAGTTAGTTTGTTGAATAATGAACAAATGTACATTTTAAATATATGCATTTCCTTTTCACTCTTAGCATTAATGGTGATGGAGAAAACAACCCCTTTAAAATACTTGGAACTTGTTCCACAAATACAACAAACTCTGCAATCATTGGCGCTCATTATCATTTTTAAAAACATCAAGACATTTTTTATCATTTCAAAAAATTATCTTAAAACAATCTGACAATGGCTTCCGGTCATGGGTTGCACATAACCCCTAGTGAAAAATAGAAGCAAGAAAATAATAAAACAACCCAACCATCTGGCATTCTGGGATATTTTCACCACACTAATGACATTGTGGAAATTATTTATTCAAGAACACTTCTGAAAAAATTAGGGGCAGATTCCAGATTTATTTTGTTCAAAAAGTATATTTTAATTATAAGTGGCTTAATTATTCTTTAATGTCCAGCCAGCATATAATAAAAAAGACTGCATCATATGTACCATCCCAAACATAATCTGTTGCTCTTGTACAGTTTCCATATTTCTTTTTTCCTATCCATTATACTGCAGATAGGGGTTAGAATGCACATGCACATTTTGCACATGCACAAAAAATTTCCCCAGAGGCCTAAAAGGAAATACTGTAACAACAACTAGTATTATTGCTGGCCATATCAGACTCAGTTTTTACAATAGAAAAAATAATGGAAGTTGAAACCTGATGCTTAATTCAAAAGCCAAGGCAGGCAAAGGCAGATTTATTAGTTCCTATAATAAATAAAACAAGAAAAAAGGGCAAATTCATTAATTCTAAAAGTTAGGGTTAAAGCTAATACAAATAAGGCAAAATAATTAAAGCTGCCTAAATAATATAAATGGTCCAGCCAAGAAATTGAAGCGATCATCTTATCTTCAATAACAAGTAATTTGTGCATACAGAATTAACAGGCACATTGCATAGAAATAATTCAAATGAACCTCAAATTTACACTTACAAAGTGGGATCTAACCATTTTTGGCAATTTTTTTTTTAATGCAATGTTAAACTAGATTCCTCCTGACCCTGAAGACATTTCAAAATCTTATTAAACCTTAATGTGTATGTGAAATACTGAGAATTGCTGTTATAAATATTGACAACGATAAAGCGTAGTAGTTTATGGATGACGGTCAGTTGAATTTAAGCAGAACATGTCATATATTAAGGATCATTCCTAATCATGTCTTGTCAGTTTAACTTTTAGTTTTTACTTTTTAACCCAATATGTTTTTTGCCCGTTCAAAATCTTCTGACCACATTCAGGTAAAAAAAAAAAAAAAAAAAAGCATTATTAGCAACCCGAAAGAAGAGAGGATAGTACAAAAGGTGTTCTCATATACAAATATTGTGAAATATGAGAAAACTTTGTATGGATAAGTTAAAATCTCTAGAATTACTTAAACAGAGAAGAGTAAAACTGGTAGTGGTGAAATGCACTTTCACTTCCTCTTCTGAATCCTGGTGTCTACACGTACACTGACTGTCAGAAATAAATAATACACAGTCAGTTTTATCTTAGCTAATAGGCTAAAACAAAATGAAAGGGACAGAGGAGCTGCTTGGACCAAACAATAAATAAGTGAATAAATAAATAAATATCTTACTGATTCAAATGTCAGATTTTTTTGGATGACGTTTCATAAGTCAGTTAACAAAGTTACACATTAATACAATACAGTCTTGGTTGCATTATTGTGTAACAACACCATCAAATACATGTACATACATGTACTCAGGGATTGCTATGTGCTACGTCAAGATAAAAATCTATAAGCAGAAAGCACCCTTTTATAAGACAGGTACAAAAGGGAAATAAAAAAAACTGGCAGTTGCTGACTATTATTATTACTTGATGATTGTCTTACAAAGCAATCGCACAATAGTCACACCAGGACTAAGAGTGTTTGGTCGGCCTGGTTGCGAAAGCCATTTCGTATTTTAAACAACCAAAATGAGTAATAGAGAAATCCAAAGAAAACAGCTGGAATGTTGTAGTGTTGAGGGATCCACTCAAGGAAAAAATGCATTCGTTACGTGCAATCAAAAAAATGGAAGTTAATAATCTCCCTAGACAGTCTTGCTTGCATTTGAAATACAATTCGTATTGACTCACAGATCAAATATTTGCATGTTTCACTTTCCGTTCAGTTTACAAGGATTATTTGGTTACTGCGTAGGTGTCAACAGAGCTTTTGAGTAGAGTATATTTGTTCAGGTAAAAATAGTTTGTTCTCTTAACGTACCACTTTTTCTCTTTCTGTGGAAATGTTCCCAGTGACGCTCTCTCAGTCCACCTACAGTATGTCTGTTCCATAGCCCTAGTCTCTTATTGCGCATTCACCTTAGTCACATGGTCAGGCCAAGAAAGAGTCCCATACTTGCTGCACCGGGGAAGAAAATAGTGTGAAAAACACTTAGAGGATCACGGTTCTGATGGAAGATCTACTGTGGTAGACTTCTTGGGCATTGACAGAATGCTCTCAGCCTCCTCGTACATCTACAAATAAAAAGATTATGACATGTATGCTTAGTAATGAAAAAGTAATAAAAAACAATCATTATTTCGCAAACCCAGTTTAAATCCAGAACTGAAAAACAATTTGTAAAGGATATCATCGATATCACCAATAAAATATGATTTTTACACAAAGAAAATCTGAGTTCTGGTCCAATCTAGATTGTAAAAACCCAGATTAGTTGCAGAAAAACAGTTCTGTTTGGATTTGGACTACTGTGGGAAAAGTTTCATAGTACCGGAATGAACTGAACGTCTTGAAAGAGCTCCTGAATGAAGCGTCGTGAAGCCAGTCTGAACATGCAATGGGCCAACAAGTATGAAACTTCGGAATACAGGCAGATGTCATCAAACGCATAAGGAAACTTTTCCTTGATTCTGCAAGGTAAAAAGTTACAATGAAAGAAAACTTGAAAGAAAAAAACCTCTACCTACTATGCTTCATTTTTCTATCCATTTTCGCCATTTCACTTTATTCTGCCTCATTTAAAATGATTAAAAGGATCAAATAAGCGAAAGAGTCTTCCAGTTAGAGCAATATCTAGTGAAACCTCTGTTGAAAATTAATTAGGAAATCATTTGTTAAATAGAAATCGTTGTGGAAAAATTGTCTCCTTACGTGAGGAGTCCGGTTTCATTCCCTTTGGTCCCCACTGAGGAGCTCAGGTTGATGACCAGCCGAAGCACCTCCTTCCTCAGAAGAACACGGCAGGCTGGAGCATCCTCTGGAATATTTTTCACCCCTGGCAGAAAGACAGCATGCGCAGGCATACAATTAACAATGAACCTGTACAAAACAAAACACTTGAGAATTGCCTGAATTTTCCAATCGGACTTTTGCTAGCCTGAAGATTTCCTCACCAAGAACAAGCTCAGTGCTGCGTGTGCTGCCACCAGAGCCCTGAGAGACAGCATCGCTGCAGCCAGACACTCCTGAGTACTTAGACTGAGGCATGACATCCAGGTTGTGTAAGGACTGATTGCACCATTCCGAGAATGGAGCATTTGGATAGTCTAAAAAGGGATTTAGTGTATGAAAGAACATAAGTAAACTCAAATTAACTAATGACGTTCTAATATAATACGGTAACTAGTTGACCATAATTGATGTGAAATATTGCATGCATCCTCACAGCTTTTTAGGGACATCTGGTCAAAATGATGTCACATTTTTCCTATATTCATTTGGATAAATGTGTAGCTTACCTGTGCGGTTTTGTGTGGGAGTGTTTAAATTGCACCCAAGCACGTAGAGACCTGCACAGTAAAGACAGTTCTCCTCGTTGTGCTCCTGCAGGCCGGTCTCCTCTGTACCCAGCAGCTGGTGTTGGTCTGAACGGCTCACCGCAATCAGCTCTGTGATACTAAGCTGAGATCGCAGAACAGAATGCCTAGATCCTTCACTGGAACCTGAGAAAAGAACAGCATTCAGAATACTGAAAGAGTAGCGATGCACTAATGCAGGGGTCGGCAACCTTTTCGACATGACGTGCCATTTTAAATTTTTCTGGTTAACCACTGTGCCAACTACACTCAGCTTCATTGTTTGTAAAGAGAGAGACAGACGCAGACAATTTACACATATCTCTCTCTCTCTCTCCCTCTCAAAATGGCCATATTTGAGAAAAAGAAATTGAGTAGTTTGCACCACTGGATATAGCTGTCGATTATTTTTTATCGTAAAACTTATCGTTAAAAGTTGAATAATATTAAATGATTTGCAGCTTCTTCTTACCTCGCACTCTTTAGCGTTAAACTGACACTTAGCGTTTTGCTTATGCGAACAGTAAACCCCGCCTATGATTTGTTTGGCCATCTCAGTCATTTTGACATTGACGAGCGCTGTTAGACCACTGAGGCTTATCTGTAGTGCCTAGCAAGTGCAGCGGTCGCACGCACATCCATAGACTAGCACAACTTAATTCTCACACTTTAATAGTATTTATAGCTCCTAACAGGCTGTGTGACTATTAGAAGTTATTACCTCAAAATGTACGCCAGTATGCAATTTTCCCTATTGCTCGCGTGCCAGCAATTATCCCTCTGTGTGCCATTGTTGGCATGCGTGCCGTAGGTTGCCGACCCCTGCGCTAATGCAATGGGAATGGTATACACAGCTGATTAAACAACACAACCATTCCAGTCTTTACCATCTGCATCTCCCGAGAAGAACTTTGCTGATCGGTCCTCTGACGGTGGACTTGTCCTCTTCTGGAAGTAGGGTATGTCTTTAATCTATTTAGCAACCAAATACAAGAAAGTCAAGTTTCAAACATAAATTTAGAGGGTATTTTGTAATGCCTGTTTACACTTGGTACTGACATGCTTTTCGGATAATTCTATCCCTTTTGGAAGCGGTGACCATACACTTGAACTTGCAGATCTCTCCTTGAGACAGTTTGACCAAAACATATTTAATTAACATGTTAAAGTCTTAGTTGACCCCAAAATGAAAATTCTGTCATTAATTACTCACCCTCATGTCGTTCCAAACCCGTAAGACCTTCGTTCATCTTTGGAACACAGTTTAAGATATTTCTGAAGAAATTCTAGAGCTTAATGACCCTGCATAGACAGCAACGGAACTGACACATTTAAGGCCCAGAAAGGTAGAAAGGACATTGTTAAAACAGTCCATGTGACATCAGCGGTTCAACCGTAATGAAGCTATGAGAATACTTTTTGTGCGCAAAGAAAACAAAAATAACTGACTTCATTCAACAATTCCTTCTCTTCCGTGTCAGTCTTTGACGCACATTCATAAGAGAAGCATGACGAAACACAGACACAGAAGAGAAGAAATTGTTCAAAAAGTCGTTTTTTGTATAAAAAAAAAAAATTATAAAAATATTTTTACTACCTTTCTAGGCCTTGAAAGTTTCAGTTGCATTGCTGTCTATGCAGGGTCAGAAAGCTCTCAGATTTCCTCAAAAATATCTTAATAGTCCCGAAGATGCACAAAGGTCTTACGGGTTTGGAAAGACATGAGGGTGAGTAATTAAGGACAGAATTTTTATTTTTGGGTGAACTATCCCATATTTAATGCCAAGTATGAAGAGCAATCTGCCCTGATAGACAAACTGGGATCAGATCACCAGAGATGGATGTTAGTACCAGGTATAAACTGGATCACAGATCAGTTAGTAACCTGGAACATGCTGTTGATGTTTATTGGCAGTGCAAGGCCAATGTAGTCATCAGAGTTGCCATATGTGGCACTGGACACCATTGAACGCACTGAGGAGGAGCGCTGAAGGGAGGTTTGACTGATAGGGCTCAGAAGATCCTCCTTATCCAGAGATGCAAAACTCAAAGCCTTGAGAAACCTGTACTCATACAGATGGGGAGAGATCAGAGAGAAGCGTTTGGAAGAAGGACAACATTGGGAGAGAGAAAGGAGAGTTTGGACAATTTGGAAACTACTTGTGATGATACTGCATTACTGTAGTCTTGCTAGCAGATGATTTGTAGGTTTGTCAATGTGGGAACAGGCTGGTGAAGCATATTCACATTTCAGAATGAGCAGCTGTTTGTCATTAGCTGCATCATGCAAGTACTGTAGGTCAAAAACCTCTACATGCTTCTTGGATCAAATGCAGGAATGTGGGTATTGTGGGAATCATTTTCAGTTTGGTCACATCAGCAAACTACTTGAAGGAGTTCTGTGACAATGGAGACAGGGCGTAGGTTAGAAAGTCTTTTTAGAACTACATACAATCAATGAGGAGAGTTTACTTTGTCCTACTGTGGGGAGGTAATTTCAAGGAGTCATGGTTGAAGAGTATCAGGTTAAGGTATGGGCTGTGGGAGCGCTAATGAGAAATGAAAAAGGCGGGTAAAGCACGACGAAAAAGAAGCCAAGGAGGCCAGGGTTTTTGTATTGTAAAAATGCACTGAAGTGGACATTCAGACTGAAATTGGGGAACGTCAGCCCTATGGATGGTCCACGCACCGTGGCAGCAGAGATCTGCGATGGGGCCTGCTTGAACCTTGGCCCAGACATCTGAAGCGCTTTTTAGTATACCTGAGAGGGACCATCAGAAACACACCACATTATTTCCAAAGGGAGCAGTGTGTCCTAAGGGGCTTGTAGGTGTGTCATTTTCTTATTATGTGGATGGTAACACTAACAACTCTAGTGCTCATTTCTTGCCTGATTAACATCGATATTTCTCGAATTGATATTATTATGATCCTATCAGGCTGATAACTTTAACAGCCCCATCACAAACAGGAACAATATTAAAGGAAGTCTAAAGAAGAACAACTTCCTCTGTAATGTCTTAACTCCTAATGCCTTCTGAGTCAAGATACTTAGAAACCTTTGGGGAAGGATGATACATGTGGATGCATTCTGCGCATGCTGTGTGACAATTGGTGTAAGTGTAAAATCTAACATGAAAGAAACAGTAAAAAAAGAGTGACAATGACAGAAAAGGTAAGAGTTTTGCATCATCTGTTGGTCCATCTGCTTTACCTGCGTGGTGTGAGTCTGGAGTCCAGGCTGCCAGTTTTCATAGTGATGGCATCGGTGAAGAGCACATCTTTGGCAGGCGAGGCAAGCGCCTCGCTATGAGAAAGGGAGGGTTGAATGCGCTGCTGCTGTAGTCGTTTGAGGGTAGCGTATCCCAGTGCATCCCGAGGGCTGGTGTACATGAAGCTACAGTCTGTCAGGCTTGAAATGGTCGTGACAGAAGGTGATTTAAGGGACTGAGCCCTGCGTGGCAAAGTATGAGAAGAACCTGGTGGCATCAGCAGTACTGAGTTAGATTTGGACAGGGGAAGGTGGTTAGACTGGGGCGTGAGAGAGTGAAGTGTTTTGACAGTTTGAGTGCTAATGACAGTATTGAGGCTAACGCAGTCCGCGTCGATGGTGGAAGAGTCCACGCCACCCACCGTCTCTCTGGATGGGCTGGAGCTCATGGAGCTGATACCACTAGTGGTTGTGTCCGTGTTGAAACTCTGGCTGCGACTTTTAAACTGAGCCCCGCCCCCAGAGGTTGAGCCATCGCCGGCCAGCCTTTCTCGACTGGTCTGCTCTCGGTGGGCATCTCCAACTCCTGAACTCCGTTCTGCAGCTTTGTTCAGATGTACCTCCGGCTCCCCAATACTAGATGTGCTGCCCTGAGTTTCAGAAGTCTTGCTTTCTACAAAAGAGGTATCCAGACTAACGCTTGGGCTTTTCGGCAGATGTCCGTCAGTAAATACAGGACTAAAGACATCTCCCTGTATTTGAGAAAATATAGAGGGCTCTGTAACTGTACGTATCCTCCTTAGGCCACCTAACGTGGGCTCACCATGGAGTTTACTGCTGCTACCAGTGCCTTTGGGGTCACTGGTACTACGGAGTTTTTTTCCAGAGAGGGAGATGAGGAAGCGGTTTCGGACAAGTCGACTGGAGGCTAGTATGGTGAAGGGGCTGCGGTCCTTTAGGAGTTTGGGCCTGAGGTACAGTGGCTGGTCCTCTGAAAGTTCAGAGCTTTCTAACTTGTCATCACCCAGGATGTACATGCCTGAAAAGGAAGCAAGGCATTTTGGCAATTTTACTTTAAGACTGTTTTGAAAGTTACCACTAGATTACATTTTCATAGTGTGTGGAGAAATGCAGTGTGTGGTTTGTTTTTTTACAGTGGGGGGTCAAGAAAAGTGTAAGCTTTTCCCCTTTTCCAGTTTCTATTCAAGTCAGGATTACTGACTGTGCTTTGTCATCTAAAACCAGTCAGTGGGTAGATAATGGTTCATGACTCTTCCTAAGCTTTACTAAGCCATGTCTGAAGCACCTCTCTGTATAAATGTAAGCCCAACCATTCCATTAAGTAAGAAAGATACCTTTTAATAACTGAGTCTAGTACATCAAGAGGTGTAACTGAAAACAAAATGCTAATTTGTTGATGCCTACAAGTCTGGGAATGGCTTTAAAGATATTTCTAACTATTTGAAGTGAATCACTCCAAAATTCAAAAGATCATTTATAAATAGATAACATTTCACATCACTCACAGTCAGTCTAGGCCAGGTTGTCAGATAAATTCAGCCAAGAGCTGACTAAAAGGGTCTACAAGTCTAGTCTTTTATTTTTTCGATATCAAATTGCATGTGAAAGAAATGACACAATTAAACAACCCTAATACAAGAACGGGAAGGAAAAAGCACCTCTAAACTTCGTAGAACGAAAGATCACAAAACATTTGTGGTGCTAGATAAGCACCATTTGTGCTATTTGCTATACCTCTTTGGTACATTTAATCATCTTGATCTATTAATACACAGCAGTTGAAATTAAGACTGAAATCTAAAAACGAAACCATGTTGGAGACACCTTCACAGCAGTAAAATGCAGTCAGATTCTAAGCTAATAATGACAAATATGAGATGGCTATGCTTCATATAAGAAGATTTGGGGCCCATCTGAAAGGTGGTAAGAAGGATCTCTACCCTTAACATCACAGTATTGTACTGTGGGCTATTAGTCATGTATGAGTAGATGGGAGCAGCACTCACTAGGCTGAGTGGAGTCACTCTCGCTGTTATGTCTAGAGCTGGTGGACTCAGAGTTCAGGCTGAGGGTGCTGGGTGCTGAGGACAGGTGGATGAGGGGTTGCTGCTGTTGTTGTTGTTGCTGCTGCTGCTGCTGTAGGTTCTGGCTCTGTTCCACCTCATCCGGCACCACAGGCCACAGCTGTCTGCGATTGTGCCTAACTGCATCCCAACCATGCATTTTGAGAAGCTCACATCCCTGCTTAGTTTTAGAAATGATTCCCAGAACATAAAGACATGTCCTGAGAGAGGGGAAAAAGGCAAAAATTGTGAGAGGTAAAAAGTGCAACAATAAGACAGCAAAGAGAAAAAAAAACGCAACATGTAGAAAGAATGCAACATTGCCAAATAGTCGGGGAGGAGGTATGACGCAATTCACCGAGTCATCTAAACCCAAAAAAAAAATGGTTTCTAAGAAAGTCATTTTGAAACTATGGAAGTGGCTAGAGGGGTTCATAGTTAACTTTCAGTCACCTCATGTCTGGTCACCCAGATGGTTAAGTTGTGCAATATATTTCTGTGCAACAGAAACCAGTCAATTTTGCAATGCAAGTGTCTTATTTTTGTCATTTTACTTGTGATAACTGGAACCATTTAGATCTAATGAGCGCCGGTGGGTAGTGAACAAGCGCACTACACACCTGAATCCTAATTTCTGCATTTGACTTAAATGCCATATCTAAATTTTTTTACAGTTTTTGGCCATATGCAGCCAAGTTGATTGTGAAATCAAGAGCACATACCCTCTAATAGACAGAACCTCACAGTCATGAGCAAGAGCGATGATATCTGGAATTACATTCTCTTCCTGTAGAAGATTCAGTCCCCAGTTAGATGTGCCAATGTTTCCCTTGAAGCAAGTAGAGAAAAAATAAAATCAGGAAGTGTCCTCATAAATCAAGTTCACTATGTATTACCACAAAGATGGTAGTAAAAAAAACTTCAACATGTATTGAGCCTCGCAAGACAAATTCTAAAATCAGGAAGTGTCCTCATAAATCAAGTTCACTATGTAATACCCCCCCCCCACACACACACACACACAGCAGCGGCAGCAGCTCACCAGGGCCCAAAGAGCAGCTTTAAGCTGTTTGATGCCATCCCATTTGTCCAGCACTGGGCAGCGCACTGTGTAGCTCATGTCTGAAACTACATTCTGTTAGAGACAGAAAAGAAGCATTATATGAAGAAATGCATCACCATCAGGGCCTGTCATACAGTAAGTGATTTTAAAACACATACCTGAGCTTCCAGCAAATGACAGCCTGTCTTATCATGTACAAGTTGCCCATACAAATGCACAGGAAGAAAAACATTTGGTCTTTGTAACCTGTAAGACACAGAAAAAGTTATGGATGACTTCCTTCCAAATCATAATACAAGTTAAAGGATAACGTTTCCACCGAAAACCTTTGGTTGCTCCGTCGCACATAATTATCTCCATCCACTGGTTTACGGTAAGTAGTGAGTGCTTCATTTAGCTGCTCCTCTATGAGGTCCACATACTTTAGGTTGTATTCCTACAGGGGAACAAAAGTAATTGGGCAGAATGGTATGGGTACAGCAAATCAAGTACTACAGAAAAATAAAAACACAAACACGCAGAATACATTTTATTGATGTATATACTGTAAACAATTTTAAAACACTTTCAACAGTGCAGAATAATGGTAAAATACATTACCTTCTGCCATTTTTCTAGTTGTTTAGTGACATATCCCCTTTCATTTAGATAGGAGAACCCCTTTGGAATGGACAAAAACCTGGAAATTGATGGAAAAGGAGCTGTTTCTTGTGCAACTAAGACCCTTTTCAACTTTACTGTAAGTCAGTTAAGCAATTTATACAATATATCCATATTTATATTAATGCATGCACTTTAAAAGATAAAAGTGGGACAACACAATGGAAAACAAAATACATTGACCAGTGCTGTTAACCTCACATATTAACTAAACTAAACTGTTTTGTCATAGATGCTTTGTCAGAGATAATCGAGACATATTTTGAGAGTTTGAGATGTTTATTCCAAGTCTGTGCTAATTCATTTAAGAGTGTGATGTGATCTCAAAATGATCAGAAAGATGTATTATTCAGCAAAGATGATTTAAATCAGGAGTGTCAAACTGGAGGGCTGCAGCCCTGCAGAGTTTAGTTCCAACCCTGCTCCAACACACATACCATTTAGCTTCCAAAAAACCTGAAGGACTTGATTAGCTGGATCAGATGTGTTTAATTAGGGTTGCATCTAAACTCTGCAGGGCCCCGGCCCTCCAGGAACTGAGTTTGACACCCCTGATTTAAATTGTGTCAGTCATTGTGGCATTTATATTGTTACAGAATATTTCTATTTCAAATGAAAGCTGTTCTTTTGAATGTTACATACACAAAACACAAAAAGTGTTTTCAATGTTGATAATAATAAGAAATGTGTCTTGAGCACCAAATCAGCATATTAGATTGATTTCCAAAGGATCACATGACACTACTGGAGTAATGAGGCTGAAAATTATTATGAGTAAGAAATTTGTAGTGCACATTCAAAACGCTGTGTTAAATGGAGTAGTTATAGAGGGAATATCTGAGCTTTACCGTAGCAGCAACAGCACACCCTTGTCTCCAAGGTGAGTTAGCGCTGGCTTCATCTGAATCAGGGCGTGTAGGTTTGCCTAAGATGACACGATGGCAAAAACAACAGTCATGTAATTAGACATGTATTCACAAGCCACGACATAACAGTCAATTTTAACCTAGATTCAGGCTGTTTACAGATCTCCATGACAAATTCCTGGAACAGAGTTACACTGGCACCTCCAACATCAACACGTTTTGTTACATTACCTAGACCATTAACAGCTTTCTGCCAAGTTAAACTTTTCAATGTCAATAACACCCTCCCTTTTCCCCTTATGCGTTAACTGACTTCACCTTGTCTTCACAGGCCTCATCCAGTATGTCCAAAGCCTCCACCGAGACAGCCTTGTTGCGATCGTGTAGCTGAGTCACCAGCAGTTCAATACCCCAGTTGCTGAAGAACTCCACGTTAGCTCGAAGCAGGACCCGCAGATGCTTGGTGGCGTACAGCCTGCAGTTCTGTGCCAAAATAACATTCAAGAGCTATACTAGAGATCTCATAGCATGGGGGAATGCTCTTACCAGTATGCTTTGCTAAGCATGGCTAGGTCGAAGTGTATGGCATTAAGGTAAACAGGGTCAAAGGGTAGTAGGTCTGTTTCTTACGTCAGTGGCAGCAGTGAGGATTTTGGAGAGGATGACTCGTGCTAAGCCATCCCGGCTGTAGTCCAGTGTGGAAACAATCAGCTTCAGAAGATGGTCCTGGTTCTTCAAGGAGCACAGGTTCAGCAGGCTGTCAAAACAATGAGAAAAGATGCTAATAGTAGAAGACGCCGATATAGTGTATCTCTATATCATTCCTGCAAAGTCCTAGACTAACCACTGGAAGACGCTGCACTTCTCAAGCATCTTAACACCCTGCGGGTGGGCAGAGAGAGTGCCGAGGAAGAGGAAGTAGTGCTGGCTGAGAGTGGTGAGGAGGCCGTTGCTCTGCAGACTACGGTCTGGTTTCAGGCCAGAGGATGAGGACAGCCACTGGACAATGTCCTTCACCAGGTCCTCAAGATACCCTTGGCCATCCTGAGAAGACAGAAAATAGCTCAAAATTGTGTCATCTATCATGTCGTTCTTTCTTCTTTGAAACACACTTAAAGAAACTGGAAAATGGAAGAAAGTTTACAGGTTTGGAGCCACATGACAGTTTGTAAATAATGGGCGATACTGTACATCATAGGCTCAGTTGTTTGACATTGTTTCTTCTCACCTCATCTGACTCCAGCAAAAACTCAATGAACTGACAGCCCACCACCGTTAATTGCCTGGCCTTGCTGTGGTCCAGCTCCAGGCTAGCATACAGCTTGCTGCTAGGCTTGTAGAAGAACAGCAGCCTTCGTACAAACCTGAGAAAGAAAGTGTAGGACTTACACCAATGAATGGGTGACAAAAAGTATTAAGAAGAATAAGAAACCCAACTCGGCTTACTTGTGCATCTGTTCCTCTTTGTTGTTCCGAAGGTTGGCATTTGGCCACTGAAACAATTAAAAATCAAATTAGAACAGATACCACACTGCACACTGGAACTAGATTTTTACATTGAAAGAAAATGTGATTGGTGCTTTATTGCATGCTATGCAAGTCCAAAAAATGACTAAATATAATGTTCACCAGATATACACTTGTGTTAATTTTTTTTAAAGAAATGTATACTTTTATTGATTAAGGATGCATAAAATGATAGGAAAGACTTTTACATAGTTACAAAAAAAAAAAAATCTACTTCAGATAAATTTCAAATCATGGTTTCCACACAAATAGTAAGCAGTTTAATGCAACTGTTTTCAACTTTGATAAAAGGAAATGTTTCTTAAGCACCTAATCAGCATATTAGAATGATTTCTGAAGCTGAAAAATTCAGCATTGTAATCCCAAGTAAATAAAAACATTTTAAAATATAATAAAAAAGCTAAAAAAAAGTTATTTTAAATTGTTACAGAATTTCGAAATAATATAGTTTTTACTGTATTAAAAGACTTCTTTGAAAAACAAAAACAAAAAATCTTACTGACCCCAAACCTTTGAACGATGGCGAACATTTTTAGAAAATTGTGGTTCATGGCTGTGACATTATTCTGCATTAAAAAAAAAATAGCAGGATGAGACCCCATACCTTGAGTATGGTACTGATTAGGACCCATTTCCATTCCAAATTCTGTTTATGACTGAGAATCTGACTGTCTCTGAGGTTCATCATCAGGGCCTCCTCAGTGTCCTAAAAAACACAACAAAAATGCAGATCACATCAAAGCTGAAACATCCAAGAAATGCTTCCCCTAGTCACCAGCTCATACCTTAATGGCAAAAATGTCCCTCTGGGGCCTAAGGTGCTGGTCCCGACAGTAATGAGCAGCCAGCGATTTGCGAATAATGTGGTCCAAGTAAAGACTATTGGGTTTGGGGCCTCGTTTCTTCTTCTCATGAAACCGCTTCAAGTAATTAACTGCAGCACTTGCCCGTCTACAAAACAAAACCGAACAGAGCTCCATCAAATCACAGAAATAATCACGTAGCTTTGACACTGTGCTATGTAGGACAGGACAGCAACTCACAGTCTTTTCTCCTGAGGAATGTCAAAAGAAGCAGCCATGCTCATAAGAGTGGGCAGGCAGTGCAGGTGGTGACTGTGGGAGTGGGGAAGAATGGTGTTGGCCTGAAAATAAAATGAAGGTTATTTAAGGTTATATGAGCTATAGTACAAGATTAAGCTGTATTTTCTGTTGCAGTAATAATACCATATGCAGGAGTTCTCCTAAAAGGATGGTTGCACACACTGAAACACTATCATCACTGCTAGTGATCACTTCAACCAGGCCCTGAAAATAAACAACATTATGGTTTCAGATGTCAATAGGGTGTAACATGGACTACTTTCCAGGGTTTGCTGTCCTTTTTGGAGCTTGACAGTCTGTATATGCTTCATTGCATAGAAAAGAGCAGCATGAACATTCTTCAAAATATCTCCTTTTGTGACCCATTTAAGAAATTAAGTCGTACATGGGTTTGAAACAACATGAGGGTGAATAAAAAAAATTAACCACAGCTTCTTTTCTTAAAGAATTGTTCATGCTCGAAAAGATGATGGTGAATCACAATTTTAAAATGGTAAATTACCTCTAAAAGTCCACTGTGAATGAATGCACAAAGTAGCAAGGCGAGATAGTTATCCATCAAATCTGGTCTGGGTGGACAAAGAACACAAACACACATCAAGACTTTGGAACTTAATGCATTCAAGGCTGATCTGCTGAGGCTTCACTACTTAGCTCAGTTTCAGGGTTAATAAAGCTCAGCAAATGCTCTTACCTGGACCGTGCCCTATGTGGAAGAATTATTTTTGCTTCTGAGGCTACAAAGCCATCTGACAGTCTCCAACTGTCCTGAAACCTACTGGGGTCTGGAAAAGGGACAGAGGACATTGTTCTTGTCAATGTGAGTTGACTTCTGATGTGGTAGATGTCTGGAAATGAAAATGTTAATCAGTGCAAGCAGACAGTGGTCACACTCACCCACACTGAGAAGAGCTTCTATAAAATCTTGCGTCGCCAGGGGAACAGGGAGTCGGAATATATCATACATCACCTCCAGAAGACCTCGCTGAGAAGGGAGTGACAGAGTGTGACGAAGTACCTCATAATGAGGCTTGAGCATTGACTCAGCAATCAATCAACGATTCTATATTTCTGGAATTCTTTCACAGAACATGCAAGAAATACAAATCTGCAATAATTCTATAATAAAATAACTTTCTCCACACTTTATGGACTTAACATAACAGCTATTACATTATTAACTGTAAACATTCATTACACAACTAATAATGTTTTAAAAACACTAAATATCAAATACCAAACTTAGTGTTGTAGCTTTTAAAAAAACAACAACAAAAAAAAACAGGTTGCTTGATCTGCATACTGTGCGTTCTGCAAGCTTTCTAATTATAACCATACCCTCACTTCCATATTTGGTATACACAGCAAACCAATGAGAGACTGGATTCCAGAGTTGCCTGATTTGCAGAGATTAATGATGCCTGGAGGTACAGTGGGACAAAACAACAGGTTTGGACTGAGAAGTGCACTCATGAGGAAATTTCATTGTAAAGATGCATGATGCATTACAATATTCATGCAAACATTTTCTTTTTGGATGCATTATCTTAAGATATGCATGGTTACACAATCAACCTGACTGAAATCTGGGACTATAAGGATTCCAGAGAAAGCATCACAGTTTTCCACAGAATTTAAGCGGCATTGCTTACCTGACCAAGAGCGAAGGGAAGCAACAATTGACATCTTACTGGCCAGAAATCGAGCCTCCCTGTCTTCTCTGTAGAAAGAAATACCACACATCCATACATGCAGCATGTAAAAGTTGCATGCTTGTGTCACCAATAGCTAAATCTACTTTGGAAGTCCTTAAAGCAGCACACTCACTTGAGTTGACCCTCTGCTGTGTCTGGATTGTGTCTGTAGTGAAAGTCTGTGTAAGGTGCCAGGATTTGCTGAAAAAAAAAAAAAAAAATTCAAGTAAAACTTTACTAAACACCTTGTAAAACAGTTTTTAAAAATTTTGCATAAAACACAAATGTCACAGTAATATAAAATGTAAAGATGAATTAAAGACAAACTAACAGGACTAAAGGAATAATAAAATTGCAGCAATATTATTTAATTATTTATAATAACATTTGATAAATCAAATAATAATTAAAACAATGATTGAATATGAAATAATAGAATTTCCGATGGGTTAATTGCTGAAGACAGATCCATACCTCGAGTTCCACGTCAGAGCGAACGTATTTCCGTGTATGTGGGTGATTGAGCAGGTGCAGGATGGTGGTCATCAGAGCCTCATTGATACGACTGAGCTGACAGTCGATTACATTCTTCAGGATGGTGCTGAGACCACCTCTCTTGGCCACAATCTCAGGGTTCTCCAGTGCTGCACACACAAACATTGACATTCATGAGGTCAACGTACACATTCACGGATTGATACGTTACAGTTGCCTGATCAGTCTGCAAACCTACCAAGTTCACAGATAATGGCGATGCAGGCACGAACCATACGGTCCCGCTCCTGCGGTCCATCGTTACCCACAGCAATAAGGGAGTTTGTGATTGAGCTTGGGAAGAGCAGGGCGTTCACAGTGATCATCTGGAAAATCATTGTAAAAACACTTAAACCGACACTTCCATCCATGACAAAAAGAACACTGTTAAAGAAATGGACTAGTGTACATTGTGAGGGCATAATGGTTTATTATACAATAATATATTATATATTAATCTATAAGTATAAAGAATAAATTAAATGAAAAAAAAATTTAATAATAATTCTGTTGCCAGCTTTTATCATAGTTTATTTATTTATTTGGTCAAAATACGTAGGTTGGTAAATGGAATTTTTGTAGCAAGACAACAGCTGTAGGATAAAATAAAAATAAATGAAAATCTAGATAAAAATCTAATATAAAGATTAAATTAAAGTTGCTAAAAAGAACATTATTTTGTGTATTTGGTGTAATGCAATGTGTTTACGTGATTTAAGGTTTAAAAAACACATTATTTTCCACATACTGTACATTACTGTTGCTCCTCTCTGTCCTGCCTTTTTGAAATGCATACATTTTTACAAAGCTCATCTTTCTGAAAAGTTCGGTGTGCTCTGATTGGCCAGATATCCAGTGCATTGTAATTGGCCGAATACCTCAAGCGTGTGACGGAAATAGTGTTGTCACGGTACCAAAATTTCAGTATTCGCTACCGATACCAGTGAAAATCCAATTTCGGTACCAAAAAGCAAAACACAAAAATATGCTAATTAAATAAAAGCCACACTTTTTATCACTAAAAATAAAACCAATGCCATTCTTTATACTTATTTACAATTGTGTTTAAAGTTTTTCTACAAGTAATATAATTATGAAAAACAGTAAACAAGTTTCACCCAAATTTAATTGGTCTTTTAATTAATGAAATTTAAACACATTTTATTTTTTGTTAAATAAAGGGGATTTGCTATTAAAATTAAAACATGGAAGAAATATTGTGTGATTTATTTCTTTAAAAAATAAAGTTTTATTAATTTTTTCAACAGTAGTAGCAGTATCACATACACAGCACGTGGTTGCGGTCCGTCAGTGCGTTCCAGGAGCGGTGCGTCTGCAGCAGTGCAGCGATCGTTTACGTACCGAGTCTATTTTTATTGTGCTGCACGTGCTGTATTAAAGTGACAGCGCATTGTTTGCGCTAAAAATGAACATGGATTGCCATGGAAATGCAGTAATTTCACAATAAATTGATACAATTAAAGTCTACTGTGTTTCACAGTCAACACGTGTCTTTTTGGCTACTTTTAAAACAAGACAAAAGGGCACTTTTAGATAAACAAGGCAACAATATATGCACTTTTATGGAGGCAGAAAAACAAAGTTCTTTAAGACCCGTGGGATTGCTTGTAATAAAGACTTATATGCAAAAGACACGAGAGTCGACTGTTTCTGTCAGTGGTGAGTTTTAATTTTAAATGTTTGTGATAGCCTAACAAGAAAAGTAAGTTTAAATGTGTTGCCGCCTGCTTGAGCAACTTGTTATACAAAGCTAGAAGTCAAATGCATAAATAATACCTTGTTTATATTTGAGTTTAAACTAATGTCTATGAAATATTGTTACTGTACTGTGATAGAGTATCACAATGCTTAAAAAGCTTTTTTAAATTTTTTTTGTTTGTTTTTTACATGATTTTAAATCAAAATAATGGACAAATGTTGTGTTTGTGGTAAAAAGCCGCGGATCAGTAGCGGACTGCAAACGCGTCCTGTGTGAAAGCACAATGAGTCCGTGCTGTTTCTGCATCTCATACGTAACGCAAACGGACTGCATACGCACTGCAGACGGAGTATGTTTGAAACAGGCGTAACGGCTGCAAAGCAGCGCTGAGCTCACAAACGCTGCCTTATCAAGCATTACATGCAAAATGAAATGAAAAATGAAATCGAAAAGTTTCTAAATACAGTCGGTTTCCTTCTGAAGTACAGTGATATAAAAACACCCGCATCGGTTTTTGATTTTGAAACGTGCAGTGCTCATGTTTATTCAATGAAGTCAAAGCTCCCGCTCTCTCTCGTGAAGCCAACAAGGAAGTGACTAAAACTGCAATTCATCGACTGGCCGCTTGAGGCTGGCTGCAAAAGGGAGTCAGTCCCATAGACTCACCATGTTAAAATGCCCAACTTTACAGCAGAAAAAAACATGTTTACAGCCTGGTTCCAAAAATTTCAAGATTTTGGTCTATATAGCTAATTTTGCCCTTCATGACAACTGTGAGAGGGGTGATTTTTTTTTATAACTCATCCGTTTAAATTATATTATGCCTTAAAGTTCTGCATAATTAAGGTCGTGGCCACTTGAGTGACAGGTGGATTGCCGCTGCTGACAATGGCGTCGAGCTAGGTGGGCGTGGCTTCAGCAACCAGCTCCCTCCTTTTTGCCCATTTTCAATTATCTGGGAGAGTCACGCAGTGACACACTTCTTTGTGTAAACATTTGGGTGGTGTTATCCTCTTGCCATATTTGGAAACACACAGCGTCTCCACGACATGGCGGTGGGGGTAACAATACTACAGCGAGAATAAAAGTCACTCCTTCTTTCTTTGTGTAAACATTTGGGTGGTGTTATGCAAATCTTGCCACACAGTGACGTAGACATGTGGGGGCTTGTTTAAACAAGGCGTTTTAGGAAGCTGTGGACGAGTCTTAACTTTTATAAATATCTATTTGGGTTTGAGACTTTAGTCTTTGCAACTTTATAGATCTTATATATACACAAACAGCTTGTAACACTCCAAAGACAAAGGAAAACTCGCATTATATGACCCATTTAATATTTTAAAAGGACTCCTGTGATTTTTTTTCATTATTGAATGAACACAATAAAACAGCAGGAAGTGTTCCCATCTCACCTTTCTCACCAGTCTGAGTGCTTGTGTGCGTTCCACTTCATTACTCTGCTGGATGTCAATGCACCTACAGGTCAGAAGGTCATATTAGTTATTAGTCATTAATCATGTGAACCAGTCAACATTAGTAGTCAATGCAGTGAAATGCTTCTCAAACCATAATAACAGCTGCACTGGGGAAGCTGAGTATTACCTTTAAATGGCCTCTAATTTATTTATTTTCCTATCCAAGATCTGACTTGGGTGTTCAGACAGGACAGAGGAAGCAGCACATCCTTACAGTACCACCACTTCAAAATGATCTTAACTGGACTTGACTAGCTCTTCACGAACACTCCTCCTCTCTCTCTGTCAGATACTAACACGAGGTGATCCACAACTCACCATGAATTAACATCAAGTCTGGTTTCTGATAGAAACTGTTAGCCTGTATCCCACAATCCCTAGCTCAGAACTAAACTGCTAGAATGACTGTCCTGCATACAGTACTATGAAAACATGTCACACAGACCTGGCAATCAGGTAATCCACCTGGAGCCGGAGCACTTTCTGAAGGATATTACTGTCTCGGATGAGGTAGCGGAGAGCACGCAAACCAGCCGCCCGCACCTCCTTAGCCTCATTGAGCAACGCCAACCTGAGGCTGTGAAAGAAACAGAAAAGACAACATGAGACATGAAGCATTTAACTTAAGTAATATCACATAAATAATTCAAAGTAAAACAGGACATTCAATGAAAAATAATGTTGTATCTTTTTTTCTGCTCAGACATAAAACAAGATAAGTCAATTCATTTAATTTCATTTAAAAACTTTAAAAAAAAAAAAATGTTTTTAATATATTACTGTTCAAATGTTGTTTTTTAATGTTTTTAAAATAAGTCTCTTACATTCATCAAGGCTGCATTCTACATACATACAAATTATAATATTCTGAAACACTATTACAATTTAAAATAACTAATATTTGAATACGTTTTAAAATGTTCCTGGGATTCCTGTGATGAGAATGCTGAATTTTCAAGCAGCCAGTCTTCAGTGTCACATTGATCCTTCAGAAATCTTTCTAATATGCTGATTTGGTACTTAAACATTTGTTATTACCAATGTTGAAAACAGTAGTGCTGCTTATTTATTTTTTTTAAATGTATTATTATTATTATTATTATAATTTTTTTTTTTTTGTGAAAATTGTGATGGATGAAGAATAGCATTTATTTGAAATAATCTTTTGTAATATAAAAATGTCTTTACTGTCACTTTTGTTCAATTTTATGCATCTTACTTAAAACATAGATTTGATATATTTTAATTTAACTTGCTGACTTAAAACTTCTGAATGTCTGTTTTACTTATTTAGGTCAAAATTGTATAATTTAATTTAATTTAAATAAAATAACTGAACAAAAAAAAAAAACACTTAGATGACACCACCTTTGCTTCAAGCTTACAACTTTAATGTAATGTTTTTTTTGCTCTATGACTCACCATATGATAATTTCTTCATAGGTAAAGCCAAACTTTTCCTCTGAGTGCCCGACATTGCAGAGCAGCTATATTGGAGACATAAACAAGCACTTATTTATTTTACTTGGCAACAAGTAAAGACATAGATGAATCTATTTATATTCAAATACTCAATGTACTGCTGGAACATTGCAGGGTATTTCACACGAAGCAAAAACACACCCATGTTCAAAGAGTTGGAAGGTATGTTTTTTTTTTCATCCTCAGGTGATTAATACAACCAACGGCATGGTTGACTTGACAAAACCTGTTCGACTGAAAGGGACTGCTGATATATGACAATGCTATCAACAAACAGATAATTCTTCTTCTGAATTGGTGAATATCAACCAGTTATGATTTCCAGTTAAGGTTATCAAATATTTGCCCTTTTTTCTACGGTCAGTGCCACCTGTGACAGGTCAACTAGAAACAAAATAAAATCACATGAAGTGAACTGCATTTTTACATTTTCTGTACTGGTAACAGTAGTAATAGTAATACCACAGAGCCATCTGAAGAGTTTCCTTCCCTTTTTAAAGCCATTAGACTGGCAAGCACATATGCAACTCGCTTTGGCTGTGAACCACAAAACATTCACATATCCTCAGCCTCACGCCTTCAGTCTTGTGCTGGTTCTGTGGCAGCTGGCAGCCATCAGAAGACTGAACCTGCACGATCTGGAAAAGATTACATCTGCAGTGCCGCCCTTACCCTGTTTGTGTTAAAATGCAAAACTGATCCAGATTCAGCACTTCAGTACTTTGAGAGTATCTGAGCTCGGGTTAATTCCTTAGGTCTGCCCAGATACTTTTATTTTAGGCCAGATCCTGTAAGTGTGGGGCAGAAATGCCCTCAGGCCTCGACTGACGGAAACCAGTAAATACTCTGTTTACTCCATTTTCCCAAACACTGGTAAGTGTTCACATGTAGGACTCCCATGTTGTAATACAAAACAGATGTACCAGATTCAGCAGGCTGCTATGCATTAGAGATAGGCAGGATTTTCAACTAGAAGTTTATTAGAAGTTAATTTAAACAAACCAATTTTTTATTAACCATCCTGTTTCACTCACTATCAATCATTCCCCCCCCCCCGACTGTGCTCATATGAATGAGAATGCATGAAACAGTTACAGAACCACTGCATTTTAATCACGATCCAAACAAACAAGCTACAAATAATATCCAAAGTCAGTTAGATTGATTCAAAATTTAAAGCAAACACAGAATGGTCTGACCTTTGCTTTGTGAAATTATGCCACATAAAACATCTGCACGTAACAAAAATCGCAGACGAACTGAATGAAAATGCAAATTCACTCTCTGACAGCAGGTGGTGCTTATGGAACTTACTGCCATAAACAAAGCAGTGCTGTACTTTTATATACTGCACTAATATGCATTATTATAAGATGAAAAGAAAATACCAAACTTTTCAGAATACAGTCAGTTCCCCTCAGAGATACGTATCCATTCCACAGATACATGTACATTCATACAAACCTCCACCCCAATTCAGTAGCTTATTGAAGTGATGTGAAAGTGACATACAGCCAAGTATGGTGACCCATACTCAGAATTCATGCTCTGCATTTAACCCATCCAAAGTGCACACACACAGCAGTGAACACACACCCGGAGCAGTGAGCAGCCATTTATGCTGCGGCACCCGGGGAGCAGTTGGGGGTTCAGTGCCTTGCTCAACGGCTCCTCAGTCGTGGTATTGCCGGCCCAAGACTCAAACCCACAACCTTGGGGTTAGGAGTCAAACTCTCTAAGCACTAGGCCACGACTTCCCCACGATTTTCTTCCAATATTTTGCGCATTGTGAATGCTACAGTATTTTCTCCTCTTTGCTTTCGTCTTCAGCGTCTCTGGCTTCTGTTAAAGGTTGTTTACAGTTAGATTATTTGCCCAGTTAAAGAATGTTTTCTATACCATTATTCTCCTCTCCACTGTTGCCAAGTCTGCGGTTTTCCAGCAGAATTGGGCTACTTTATCACTGCTGCCGCGGGTTGAAGTGACCTCAATAACATGATATTTAGCGCTATATTTAGATATAACTTGATATTTTGAACCCTGCCAAAAAAACGTGTATTTTACCCCCCAAAACACGATTGGGCTAGTTCTGTTGTGAAAGCCTGGCAACCCTGCTCCTCTCAATTCACGACTCTGTCTTCGTTGCTTAGCCACTTGTACCAGTATGCCAGTTTTTTAAAAAATTGATACCGTGTGCTTAATTCAAACCGGTATACCATTTGAATCAGTATATCCCCCAGCAGCACTAAATATATAAAAGAGCTTTAACCTTTTTAGCAGCTGTTTTTGTACAACAAAAATGCTGTGTCTGACCCTAATTATTCAGGGAATTTTGACTCACCTAAAAATGAAAATTCTGTCATCTACTCACCCTAATGTCTTGTAAGAGTTTCTTTTTTCTGTGGAAAAATAAAGAAGATATTTGAAAGAATGTTGGTAACAAAACAGTTTCAGTTTTCATTGACTTCCACTGTATTTTTTGTTTATACAATGCAAGTCAATGTCAACAAAACTGTTTAGTTACCAACATTCTTCATATATCTTCTTTTGTGTTCCACAGAACTCTATTACAGGTTTGGAATGATATGAGGTTCAGTAAAAGATGACAGATCCCTTATCCATTAACGAATGTGCACTAATCGTTCAGACAACCTAAAACTAGTCCTATGTGTATCTCTTCAGGGCTTGTCCTGCAGTATCAGCAAGAAAATGTTTTGATAAGTCAGGATTTAGGCAGATAACGACACCAATTCCTGCATTCCCTGGTCCACTGCAACTCCTGATCCACTTCTGAGATGACAAACCTTGATGAAGTTGTTCAGGTGGCCGAGTTTGCGCATATTCGAGACTCCTTGCTGTTTGGCCACATTCTGGAGGATCTCTCGCATGTTCTCAGAGGGGTCTAGAAGCAAAAATGATTGAAGAGGTGTGAGGTCATCAGAGAAACAGGGATGGGAAAACAAAGATATAATCTTCTCCCTGTAACAGCGTGACATACGTAACCGCACCATTTCCATTATTGTTGTGCTACAGCCACAAAAAGCAGAGAAGTGCTTTATGGGATGAAATCAAGCACAGATCAGTTAAATTAGTAAGCACACAAAAGCAGAGGGTTTTTGCTAGACACAGTTGGACTTCCTGACATCTCATCTCACTTAACAAATTACTTAAAAAATAAGGAAATATAATAATTGTAGAAAAGCGGTATTTGCTCCTCTCATGAAGTAGTACAGTAAAATGAACATTAGTGTTTAATATTGTGCAAAACCAGTTAGCATAAAATAGTACAGACACTCAAAGATACTACAAACACAGCACTTTATGACTTATTTCCCTCAGCAATCACACAGGATACAAGTTCAGACATCTGTACCAAAACAAAACAAAATCTACAAATATCCCACAGACTTTCATACGGGAACAGAAACACCTCAGGTCTTGTCTAAATACAGGCAGTTTGCCATTCAAAGATTTGGGGTCAGTAAGATTTTTTTTTTTCTTTCTTTCTTTTTTTAAACTGTGACACTGAAAACTGTAGAAACGGATGCTGAAAATTCCAAATTCAGAAGTGCCATCTCAGGAATAAAATTGTTAAAATATATTAAAACAGAAAAGGTTATTTTAAATTGTAATCGAATTTCACAATAGTTGTGTTTTGTTGTATTTTGTATCACAGTGTTACATTTTGATTTTTTTAATTGACCCCAAACCTTTTTAATTGAGGGTCTTTGCAGGAATTCATGACTGGAATACAAGTCTTGGATTAATACTATCTGAGCTCAGGAAACCAAGGCAACCTTTTCTGACTCAAGTTACAAGATCTAGCCAGTTTAACACTAACAACTTCATCCAGAAAAAGCCATCCACACAGAGGTCATACGGGAAAAACAGCCTGAAGGTTAACCCATCAGCAATGACAGCACACAGTCATGACCCTGCAACAGCTAATGAGCTACTTTCCCTCCACAGACACTAAATGACAAACAATAACAAATCTATTTTTAGCATATTTTGGTGTATTTAGCAATACTGTTAACGATGCATATAAATAAACCCATTACAATATGGAACGAAACAGATCAGCAAAGAATAGGCAAGTAAAACCCTTTTTAACAGTAACCTTCTTACTAAAGAAAACTTCTGGTCTTGTGCACAGAATAAATCAATATATGTACACAATGAACTGTGGCATTTTCAAAGATTTTGAATTGTTTGTTGAGCTGTACGGTGATCGTGATCTATACAGGGATGTTTGACAGCTCATTTGACAGACCAAAAACCTAACAGGATGATGAATCTCATTGCTGAATGAAAAGCAAGCAATGAGTCTAATCATGCTTTCGATAACAGCAGATACATAAAAAATAAAACAATAGCATTACTACAATAAAAGGTCAATCTTGACGATGAACTATAAAAAGTTACTGCATTAACTATAATACCTTTGTTATAAGCAATAAATTTGTTACAGTGTTTATTCATCTTTGTTATTTAATACAAATAGGCTATAGCTGCATTATAAAATACAAAAATGCAACAATATTAATAGATACCTTTTTAAAATAAAGTATTAGCGTAAGTTAAAATGAACATTAACTAAGAATAATAAATGCATCAAAAGTTTTTTTTTTCTCATTGCTAGTCATGTTAACTAATGTTACCAAATGAAAAGCCTTATCCAATTAAAAACAAAACAGAATTAATTTATAAGTATAACTGCATTAAATTGAACGTCAGCTGATATATTATTTATTGGAGAAAAAAAAAGTTATTTTTGCATGATTTCTGCTGCAGCAGACTGTTGTTTTGGTCTCTAACGTTACACCCTTTGGACCCTACAGTCCTGCAATGCTGGACTAAAGAGATACATATTTCATGCAACCATTACATAATACTAAAAAGCATTCGACAATTCTAACACAATATGTTTCTCTCTATTTTCAAAGTATTTTATACGTTACTTATATACAAGAGCATATAATGTGTACGGATCTATATGTTGCCTTAATTTAAGGAGGTGTCTCAAAACCAAGTGCAGCAAGCATTTTGGGGCATCATAGGTGGGTCTGGCACCCGCGAGGCTGACATTCCAAACAAGCCTACGATGCCCAGAAATGCTGTCTAGGCAGGGAGTTCACTAGGTTCATCTGACTTACCTCTTGTGAGATCGAGAGGTACATTTTCCTCCCCACTGTCATTCCGACCTGTATTTGTAAGATAAAATAAGACATTGAGAAAGGCTCGCTTGGGGCAGGTGTAGTTGATGAAGAGTGCATCATATTATCCTGACGCATCTGTTGATCGGCCGAGCAGAGTAAGCTTAATCTCACCTCGCATCCGTATACTTCGGATAGGACGGCCTCGGATGCTGACCGCCATGTTTAGCAGACACACATTCACAACACCGGAAACCTCGAGGAGTATCGCGAGAGCCGAGCTTCTGAGCAGACTGTTGTGTCTGCGCTTCTACATGTCCGTCTGACTGGATCATAAATAAAACCGCAAAGTAATAAATTATTTAATTAATTTTTTATACGCAATGCATAAAGCAATTATGATATTAATGGAAAATCAATGAAAAAGTGCCAAACAATGCAAATGAGCTATAAGAGGTGTGATTTGGATATACCTTTGATGTTTTTCTATTTTTTATTTTTTTGTATAAATGGCCCCTTAGGTTTAGCTGTACATAAACCTATCCAGAGACACGATTAACATCAGTGAAACATGTATACAGCAATGTTAATGTTCTATGTAATTTTATATACCAAAATTAATTTATTGTCCTGATAAATAAAAAAAGATGGAATGAAATGTTTCACTTTTTTTTTATTGTGGTTTGACATACAGAAATGCATCAATCAAAATATTCAGTTCATTCCTCTCTCACTCTCTCAAAATATATTTTTGCCATCATCATTTATTATTATGAAGAAGATGGAAATGCTTTTATTTATTGAATTGACTTATATTGATATTCCTGACCAAAACATTTCGCATTCAAACTCGGTTTTATGATTTGAATGTAAGCCGACTAAATTAAGCCAGAGACAAGCTAAATCCTTTAAAAGTCTGTGATCTTAAGAAAGTATTTATTTGATATTTTCAAAACTTATTGTACCCATACTCAGATTTTTTTTTATTACCCCCTTGGCACTTTTAATTATTCATTTTTGAGGGCTACTTGTTAATTTTTTCTTACTTGTTATAGTATGCATAATTGTATAATGTTTAATATTTGCAGTTCAACGAAAGTGCATGTATAATATTAATGTTTATTCCATTAAAAAAAGTGATTTCTCTAATCCTGGGTCTTGTACTCTTAATTTTTTAGGAACTGCGATTACATTGGAAAGTTCACGGGCAATATGCTATTATAATTCTGCTTAAAGTTCGTGTTTATGGACTTTAAATGCGTGATGTACACAAACTTCAAGCACTAGATCACGTACAGGCATCATGTGTAATAGCACCTCGTCTCCAGTGCGTGTCAGTGTTGTCTCCTGTTTCTCTTACTGCAATAGAGTAAGAAGAAGAAGTGTCACGTTGCGGCGAAAACAGGTATTGCTGATCGAACTGCAGTCCTCCTAAGTAGGTACATTTTATAAAATTATTATTTATTACACTTTAATGATAATGGCTAGTGGATATTATGTGTACTTACTAACTATAAAGGTGCTGTTGAGAAAGCGCAGAACGAGATTAATTTTAATTAAGAGGTAAATAATAAGACTGTTTTAGCAGTCACTTTCAAAGTATCTGTTCTACTGCGAGGTAACATATGTAAATACTATTATAGGAAAGATAGTCATTATTATTTTAGCTGATTTAGATATACAATTGTGTCATTATTTGTCTACAGAAAAAGTGATTGAATGAAAAATGGGGCGCTCATCCAAAGACAAACGCGATATATACTACAGGCTGGCGAAGGAGGAGGGCTGGAGAGCGAGAAGTGCCTTCAAACTCCTGCAGCTGGATGAGGAGTTCAACCTTTTTAAAGGTAAGAGCTTAAATCTGCATGGGATAGTGGATGAGTCATCATAGGATATGCCTCGAAAGCTTGTGAACTGCCTACATAGACAGCATCAAAGCAGGCTTTTCTGTTCAAATGACTGTTCATGTCCTACCTACATACAGGTGTTAGTCGTGCTGTGGATCTGTGTGCGGCACCTGGCAGCTGGAGTCAAGTTCTGAGCCGCAAACTCCGGTTGGTTAAATGCACAATGCACTTGATCTGTACTGCATGATAAAGTGTAACAGCACATACAGATACTGTTCAGTAAAGTGTTTTTATTGTAATTGGCACTAAAGTTTTTTTTTCTTTCTCCGATTTCAGTGGAAAAGACAAGAGTGAAGAGGTCAAGATTGTGGCGGTTGACCTTCAAGCAATGGCCCCTTTGCCAGGTGTCACACAAATCCAAGGAGACATCACCAAGGTTGAGCCTGCAAGACTTTTACACTTTTTTTTCAGCAAGTCATTATAGCATTTAAATCTAGATGTTATTATAACACACATCTATACATTTTAAAAGCAAGACACTCCAGGTGAATAGGGTAAAAAAAAAAAATTGACGAATAGATATCACAATACTTCCCCAGTTAAATGATTAGATTAAGAATCGCAAACATTATTAAAAGTATAAAAAGTTTTTTAAATATGCAAGTTATGTAATTAAATATGGACTTGTTTGCATACATTTCCAGAACAAAAATATGAACGTTGGATAAAGCCAGGTTCAAAAGTGATTCATTTTCACATATTAGAGTCAAAGTTTTTTACTGAGGGGATCTCTTGTTATCACTCCAAAAATCAGTACTGTCACAATCACAATGCTTTTATAAATAAGATGAATGATATATGAACAAGCTCATCTGTAAAAACCTTCAGAATATAGATAGGAATAAAACTGCAGAGTCTGGTGTAAGTAATACTGAAGTGGAGATTTCTAGCTCAGTGCATGGGGGAAAAAACTAATTTAGAAAAAGATCCTTCAAAGGTATGTATTGTAATTAAAATCCAGAAATGCAAATAAAATAAGTGCAACACTTAAATGTGTATTTTGGATGTTTACTTTCCAATAGTCTGACATTAAAAGCCAAACAGAGACCAAAATCTAAAAACTGACCAGTGCTTGATTAAATAATATTTAAGCCTGTGGTATCTTGCCTCAAACATATTTTTATTTGTGTGAATATTGTCGTTGCTTTTCATAGATTTCTACAGCACAGGAGATTATTCGACATTTTGAAGGACAGTCAGCAGACTTGGTTGTGTGTGACGGCGCCCCTGATGGTGAGAAATAACCTTGTGTTTTCTTGAACGTGATGTTGCTTTCTAGTCTAGTTTAGCAAAATCTTGAATTGAAGATTTTGTGTCCATTTCTATTTATAGTTACAGGTCTTCATGATGTAGATGAATACATTCAGGCACAGCTCCTGTTGGCGGTATGAATTCCTATTTTCCATAACTTTTATTTTAGTAACAAGGTCCCATTAGTTAGTGTTAGTAAATACATTAACTCACAATAAATAACATTGAGAAGTACATTTGTTACAGTAATTATTTATTTATGTTTTTATTTGTTTAGTTAGTTAATGTTGGTAATGAAAATATATATTTTTTTATCATTAGTTCATGGTAGCTTAGATCTGTTAAATAATATTGTACAATGAGGCTGTTGAATGCTAGAATCTGATTGGCTGACGAACGTTCTAAGGTGTGTAATTATTTTCAGGGAAATGCACGTAAAGTAGTTCCAGGCAGGTCTTGACCGCATTACATGTCCATATTTCTAAGGTCCTTACAGCCTAAAACAGCAAAAGAAACAAAACCCACAACATTGACCAAGCAAATAAATATAGTAAACAATAAGATTTAAAAATTATGTTTTATTATGTATGGAAAGCACATATGCTCTGTTTCTCCCACTCTCTTTTTCTTCCAAACACACACATACAGTACAAACTCACACACTCACACACACAGAAACATACGTGTCTAATGTGTTATTTATTATTATTATTAATGCTATTAGTAGTTTTAATAGCATTAATAACTAAATACTAGTTTCAGTAGTTTTTGACTACCAAAATTGGTATAGAGGACTGTGAAATTGTTCTGGTACTGGTACCAACTACAACTGAAATTTTAGTATCATGACAACACTAATAGTAGCCTAAATATAATTTTAGATTTTGTTTTTGATTTACCATATAGCTGCCAGAATGCTTGTTGAAGGTTTTGCTTAAGGTTTTATGTTTTCATATTGACAGGCTCTCAATATCACCACACATGTTCTCAAACCAGGTGGCAACTTTGTTGCAAAAGTAAGCTGTCCCATTGTCATTCATACTCTCTATTACCTTGTCAAGTTGTCAGTACAAGATTATGAAATCTATAAAATGTTTACTTCAGTCTCACCTGAGCTTCAATGTCTTTCTTCTGTGTAGATCTTCAGGGGAAAAGATGTGACCCTGCTGTACTCCCAGCTCAAGATCTTCTTCAGCTCTGTAACCTGTGCCAAACCACGCAGCAGCCGCAACTCTAGCATAGGTGAGAGGAGAATTTCATATGAAGAGGGAATATTGTACTTTTTCAAACATGAACCACATGTGTTTTTGCCTTTCAGAGGCATTTGTGGTGTGTCAGAATTACTCTCCACCTGAAGGTTATGTCCCCAACATGTCCAACCCTTTACTGGATCACTCTTATGGTAACTTGTTCCATTAATTCAATATCAAATGATATATTTTATATTGTAAATGTATATGCCCAGTCTTCCTCCTCACAATATGAATGCAAATTTGTCCCATCCAGATGTCGACTTCAACCAGCTAGAGGGGCCAAACCGAATAATAGTTCCTTTCCTTGCTTGTGGAGATCTTAGTGCCTTTGATTCAGACAGAACTTACCCGCTTCAGGTGCTAATCAGCTTCTCTCAAATCACACATATGTGTCTATGAATGAGTAGTCTGACCAAATGCATGGTTTGCTTTATTCTCAAACAGCTTGATTCAAGTAAAGAATACCAGTATTTGCCACCCACCCAACCTCCAATTCGGCCACCGTACCTGCAAGCCTGTCAGCTCCGCAAGAATAACTTGTTAGCCAAAGAGGACTCGCCTTCTGGAGCACTTGATGATTCCCTGTCAGCTTTAGATCTCAACCAAAGTCTAGACACGAACACGGTCACACCAGGAACCTCTGATTAATGGACATTACTGATTTGTACAGCTACAGTTTTATCATGATTGATGAACATTTATTTTTAGTGATACTCTTAGAAAAAATGTGTTGTGTTACGTCTTTGTACCTTATTTTAAAGTTGTCCCTATTAAAGGGATACTCCATCCCAAAATGAAAATTTTGTCATTAATCACTTACCCCCATGTCGTTCCAAACCCGTAAAAGCTTTGTTCGTCTTCGGAACACAATTTAAGATATTTTGGATGAAAACAGGAAGGCCTGAGACTGTCCCATAGACTGCCAAATAAATAAAAGTGTCAAGGTCCAGAAAAGTATGAAAAGCATCGTCAGAATAGTCCATCTGCCATCACTGATTCAACCATAACGTTATGAAGCGACAAGAATACTTCTTGTAAATGAAGAAAACAAAAATAATGACTTTATTCAACAATTCATCTCCTCTGTGTCTCTCTGCATACAGCTCAGAATTGCCAAAATGGCACTGCGCTGATTTGGAGAGACACAGAGGAGAGGAATTGTTGAATAAAGTCATTATTTCTGTTTTCTTCGTGTACAAAAAGTATTCTCGTCACTTCATAACGTTTCGGTTGAATCACTGATGGCAGATGGACTATTCTGACGATGCTTTTCATATTTTCCCTGGACCCTGACGCTGTTATTTATTTGGCAGTCTATGGGACAGTCTCAAGCCTTCCTGTTTTCATCCAAAATATCTTAAATTGTGTTCCGAAGACGAACAAAGCTTTTACGGGTTTGGAACGACATGGGGGTAAGTGAGTAATGACAAAATTTTCATTTTGGGATGGAGTATCCCTTTAAGGGTTCTATTAAGTGTGACAAGCTTTCATACCTGTAAAGGTACACTTTCTGCACATTTTGTTGAAAGTGATAATATAGTTTATCTTTTATGTATTTAATTGTTTCTGTAACTTTTATTACACTCAGAATTACCAAAATTCTTCTCTGTGATTGGTCCTTTGTATGAATCCCAGAAACTAGCTGATTGAACTTTTGACTGCAGCTCTACATGTTAAAAAAAAACACACATAACCAAATTTACTATGACGCAGAGTTTGTTTGTTATATTTGTAGATGCAGTGATTCAAATGAAGTTTGAATCTGTTTTTGTATTTTTATATCGTTTTGGTTTTAAAAGCAACATTTCAGATCTTTAGAACAGGCCTGTATGGGTACAGAATTAATACAGACGTATTTTAAAATCTCAGAGTCAGAATGACTTTGCTCAAAGAGAAAGTGCAAAGGTTAAGTGCAGTTTAAAATATGTTGTTGTCAAGCCTGCAAGTGAGAAGATCTGCCATCTGTTTCCTTTCATTCGCTTGCTCAATGTTCCATGCATTTTCTGGACCGTTTCATAACTGTGGTATTTGTCACTAAGTATTTAGCCTAACCCAACAGCATTCTATGTTTTCTCGTCTTCTGCTTGAGTCCACTGATGTGGTCTTTTCTAAATAATTCTTTAATGTAAAAATTAACATAAACGTGGAACTGCTGGTCAGTGTCAGTCATGCAGAGAGACTCAGTCTTGCAGAGATCTCGCCTTCTCAGAGTTTGGCAGTAAAACAGAAACCTGTATGCAAAAATGGCAACTGTGCATCCGGTGTATTTTTTTTGAAACAATGACATGTTGTGCTAGATGTTGCATGAAGACCTGATAGTCCTAACCAACTTATCAACTTGAGCACATGAAATTATGATCCAGCTGGGTATACTCTGTAAGTGCTACATTTTAATTGTCTATGTACAAAGTATTTGTTTGACTGATATGTGTTGGCTCACCCTTTACATTGATTATTATTCAGTGAGTCTTTTAACCGAATTAGCAAATGCAGGTATGTAGTTAATGTTTTGTTCATGAATTCTGGATTTTTAGTAAATTCTTTGTAATTGTGTTTTTTTATTAAGGATGATTCAGATTACATCAATTAATGCTTTAACCCTCAGAAACCCACTGTAGTGAAATTACAATTTGTTTTTGTTTTGTTTTTTGTTTTTTTACTGAGAACAGTTAAGTCTCTATTTCCTCTAAACCGGTGTTGAAACTACAAGGGTTGGACAAAATAACGTAAACAACTGTAAATAGGCAATATTTCTTTTCACAGTACTTATGTGTTGTTTAGACAATTATTCTTAAGTGTTCCACGGTCCTTTTCACTCACTCTTGGTTTTTGGCCACTGTTCTTCTTTGCAGATGAAATCTTGCCATGCTTTGTGTATGCAGCCATAATCGTAAAATGTATTTTTCTTAAAACACTAAATTATTTGAGTATACTAAACCCTGCTGAACATATCTTAAACCACACTGATTTAAAAACTATAAATAATGAGTGTTCACATTATTTTGTCCATCCCTTGTACATATTAACAGCAATATGTATATATACACACACACACACACACACTATGATTCATTTTCTAAATTCTCCACATTAGGCACATACCAAACCTATAAAAAAAAAATCATATATTCCCACCTTGGGCATTACAGACCCTTTTATTATTTTAAGTTTTTTCTTTTTTCTTTCAGATTTAGACATTTTTTCTCAACCCTGTAATGGACAAAATGGGATTGGTTTAAAAAGGATTTTACACAGAACTTGTTATAGAACAAACATCTACTTGCTTCATATGTGTCCCTCGTAGCAATTTAATTGTAACAAATGTAACATTTATCATATCTTTCACATTCTTTATAGAACTAAAGCTAATTAGAATTAGAAGTTCAACTTTATATTTACTGAAAGCGTGACAATTTTTTCCCCATTCAAAATATTAATATATGAAGTAAATAACCCTGTCACAAGTTTATAATACGTTTATTTATTTTGGAATACATATATTTATGACAGTGTTGAGTGTGGTGTGGTTGTGGTTTTTCTCTCAAAATGGCCACTGCTTCTCATGTAGTGTAGAGTAGACCATACTGTATATGGCAGCGATAAAATAAGTACATTGTGTATACTTACAGATTAAAAAAAATAATCATTTTCTATTTTAATGTGACAGGGTTTAGCTTTTAAGCTTGACAGTACCATCACTGACTATAATATGCCTCATAAACATGAAAAAAAGTATGATGCTACGAAAGTTAAAGTGACGTGACATACAGCCAAGTATGGTGACCAATACTCAGAATTCGTGCTCTGCTTTTAACCCTTCCAAAGTGCACACACACAGCAGTGAACACACACACCGTGAACACACACACCTGGAGCAGTGGGTGTAGAATGGTTAGTGTGACGGGGTTAAGTTCAGACTGAGGGACATAACTTTAAAGTCTGTTTTTTATCAAGCATCTTGCAGTTTTTTCAAGGAAATATTTTTCACAAGAAAGGAACACAAATAAATGCTTACATTATTGCCAAAAATCACAGACACTATGCACATTTTGTTAATAATTTTCAAACTCAGTACAAACTCAGTGTAGTGACTCAGGGACATGACAAAATGCTTGGTTAAAGACATTATTTTTATTCATTATAATGGGCATTATTAGTGCATAATTAGTGAAAAGCTAACAATTCGTTTTGTTGAACCACCACTTGAGAAACTCTGGGGGACTGAAATGTTACCAAATCCTGTGAATGACCCATATGTACAGTATCAGAGCTCATGTTCCTGAGGGTTAGTTGTTATTATGTGCATGAGTTTATGTATGTGTTAACATTTTCAATCCCTCATTCAACCCGCTACCCCTATACAAATTTCGGTAGCACTTTATTTTACAGTCCTGTTCCTCATGTACATACTGTACTATGTACTTATTATAGTAATTACAATAACTATGTAATACCAAGGTACTAACCCTGAACCTACCCCTAAACCTAACCCTAACCCATGTAGTTACCTTGTATTACCAGAACTTTCTTAGATAAATACACTGTAAGTACACTATAAGTACATGTAAGTACACGTACTGTAAAATAAAGTGCAACCCAAGTTTCAATGTTGGTCTTGAAATGATGACTCTCAGTGACCGGACAGATCTGACATGTGGCACTGGGACTATGTGCTTTTTCTATACCGATTCAAGAAATATTGGTCAGCAAAATTCCTCTGACAATTGCTGTAAACTTACTGTCAGTGGAGAGCAACCGTTACAGGGAAAAGCTGGAGAGGAGCTCCGAAAAACAATTATCATCCACTGTGAACTCAAAGCTGACAACAAAATGAGCCAAAATGTCACCATTACATGTGGAGGATATGTAAATTGCTTTTTTAGAACCATTGTAATGTAATAAAACACTTTTTAAAAAGTTCTTTATATAGACTGAGTACACAGATTCAACATTTTAAACTGCTTATTTGTTTTCATCTTTAGCTCTTTCTGGTAAACACATTCTTATATTTCTGGTTATCCTCATGGGGACACTGATTCTGCTCTTTTTGCTCATCTCCATCATCATGTGTATAATCTATGTGAGCAAAAAACAAGGTAGGAAACCGCAAACACAACATTCTCTTGTGTAATTCTAGTTATGTATGTCAAAGAATGATTTCACACTTATATCTTTAACCCTATATTATAATTCTAACCCTAACCTGCTTTATAACCACCAACCATGAAATAATTAACATAGTATACACATTTTTTATAGTTACTGCCCAATGTCTAGTAGTCTACAAAATGTATTTATTCATTCATCCATTTTTTTTTTAGGGTATAAACAAAAGTTTCATCCAGGGAGGTCAGTGCATATTATTCAGCTAAAATATTTGGTATAAACCTACGATTCTCTTAATGTTATGTTTTGTTTTCTTACAGAACCCAAGTAATGGACAATGGTGAGTGAGTTTGGATATTTTTATCAGCAGAAATGCTTATAACTTCTGTATACCGGTACGAACTTGCATTGCACCTCACTGTGTTTTTTTAGTAAATGGACAATTCTGATGTCATGATTGGTATGATGTCGAGGTGTGATTTTTTTATTTATTTAAAGAAAACATACAATTCATGACAAATTCTCTTTTTTTTAGACAACCAAGATGCAAATTCTGGTACTGTTAAAGTGGAGGAAGAAAAAACAGAGGTACATTATTTATTTATTTAATTACTTTTGAAATGAGAATCAAAACAACATGTGAGGAAGTCATACAGGTTTTACATTCAAGTTGAATGTTCACATGTAACTGCATATCAGTCAAAAAATGAATTTCTCTGCCATTATGAATGTTTTATGAACATGATTTTGAGAAATACTAATTTGTAATGTTTAATTTCAACATGTTCTTCGCAGAACTTAGAGGATGAGCTATTATATGCCACCGTGAATCATTCAGGTGCTGGTGAAAACTCTGCTCATGTAGTGAAGTTTGAATCCGGAACTGACTACGCCACAGTGGTCATACACTGAACAACCTGTAACACCAAATGGATTTTTTATTTTTTTTTTCCTCTCAGGGATTTATGCCACCAAGGATGAAATAAAAATTATATGTGCTGTTTTGAGCAAATTTCTTATGGTTCTCATGACTTGATTTTAGAAAATAACCTCACCCAACAGAATCTATTCATCTGATTAATACAAATCAGAAAGTGGTTGAATTAGTAGTGGAGCTGACATTAGGTTTGCTATAATGGCAGTCTTTCCAGCAACCAGGGAAGGGCTCTGTTGTAGCTACACTTCTTGATGACAGGTATAGTTAACTTGAAACTCTTCTATATGTAGCCTAACTATTTTTCTGAAATTAAACTACAGATTAAGCCCCCACAAAATCATTCTGTATTTTATAGAATATAGGTTAAAACAGGATAGCCTACTTAATTTGTTTGCTAAATAAATTTGTTTTCAGATACATCATAGTACATGCAGTATCCTGGGAAAAAAAGTCTCTTTTTTATCAGTTTATATAAGTCGATATAATGAAATGTCCTCATTATGTCCTTATCGATCGATTGACTGACTGACCGTAGTGTGGAAATGTTGTGCTTTATAGAGTGCACTAGATGGCGACATCTGCCGTCGGCAAACCGAGATTGCTCTTCACTCACAAAATGCAAAGAATTAAACGTTTCTCTGTCATTGAGCTTGTTGAAGAAAAACAGTATATAGTGGAGAGTAGACTGGCTGTGTTATGTGAGTACAATTAAAACTAAAGTATAATTACTTGCATGAGATAAAGTTAAAAGACACATCAGTTGCCTCAAAATTAATATTTACTTAACATGTAGCGGGTCGCCTCATTGGGGTAGCCATACTTCTCGATTTACCCATAGCACCTGTTGTTTGACACCTTTTTGGAATAAATCGAATTATAGTTGACTCCAAATAGAATATCTCTACAGTGGAATTGGTAACTGAAACCTTTGCTGTAATTGGAAATTACATACTCACTGTTAGGTTTCTGTATAACGTTAAGTCAAATTACAACTTTCATATTAGGCAGCACAACAAACCCTTTAGATATATAATAACTTAAGAAAACTGTCTGTTAGTATTCCCATACATCAATGTCAGCTGAAATCTGCCAACTTTGCTCATGCACAGGTTTTCTTTCCATGTGACTAATCACTTTGAAATAGCAGAAAAAATCAACACTGATGGGTCCGATTCTGCTTTTTAAAGCACTGAAAAAAAAATTGTTAACTGGGAAATATCTATTATCATACAATGTATTATGCTTTCTATGTTGATTTACAGTATATGTTAGCGCAGCCCCAAGACATCTTAAAGCATTCAAAACCAACCTAATTACCAGATTTCCACCAAATATGTCATGTATACAGTTGCTGGTCATATAATTTCATCAAAAAGTTGATTTATTTCACTAATTCCATTCAAAAAGTGAAACTTGTATATTATATTTATTCATTACACACAGACTATTTCAAATGTTTATTTCTTTTAATTTTGATGTTTATAACTGACAACTAAGGAAAATCCCAAATTCAGTATCTCAGAAAATTAGAATATTGTGAAAAGGTTCAATATTGAAGACACCTGGTGCCACACTCTAATCAGCTTATTAACTCAAAACACCTGGAAAGCCTTTAAATGGTCTCTCAGTCCAGTTCTGTAGGCTATACAATTATGGGGAAGACTGCTGAATTGACAGTTGTCCAAAAGACGACCATTGACACCTTGAACAAGGAGGGCAAGACACAAAATGTCATTGCAAAAGCTGGCTGTTCACAGAGCTCTGTGTCCAAGCACATTAACAGAGAGGCGAAGGGAAGGAAAAGATGTGATAGAAAAAAAATATACAAGCAATAGGGATAACCGGACCCTGGAGAGGATTGTGAAACAAAACCCATTCAAAAATGTGGGGGAGATTAACAAAGAGTGGACTGCAGCTGGAGTCAGTGCTTCAAGAACCACTACACAAAGACATATGCAAGACATGGGTTTCAGCTTTCGCATTCCTTGTGTCAAGCCACTCTTGAACAACAGACAGCGTCAGAAGCGTCCCGCTTCAAAAAGGACTGGACTGCTGCTGAGTAGTCCAAAGTTATGTGCTCTGATGAAAGTAAATTTTGCATTTCCTTTGGATATCAGGGTCCCAGAGTCTGGAGGAAGAGAGGAGAGGCACACAATCCACGTTTCTTTAGGTCCAGTGTAAAGTTTCCACAGTCAGTGATGGTTTGGGGTGCCATGTCATCTGCTGGTGTTGGTCCACTGTGTTTTCTGAGGTCCAAGGTCAACACAGCCGTATACCAGGAAGTTTTAGAGCACTTCTTGCTTCCTGCTGCTGACCAACTTTATGGAGATGCAGATTTCATTTTCCAACAGGGCTTGGCCCAAGCACACAGTGCCAAAGCTTCCAGTACCTGGTTTAAGGACCATGGTATCCCTGTTCTTAATTGGCCAGCGAACTCACCTGACCTTAACCCCATAGAAAATCTATGGGGTATTGGGAAGAGGAAGATGCCATATGCCAGACCCAACAATGCAGAAGAGCTGAAGGCCACTATCAGAGCAACCTGGGCTCTCATAACAGCTGAGCAGTGCCGCAGACTGATCGACTCCATGCCACACCGCATTGCTGCAGTAATTCAGGCAAAAGGTGCCCCAACTAAGTATTGAGTGATGTACATGCTCATACTTTTCATTTTTATACTTTTTAGTTAACCAAGATTTCTAAAAATAATTTCTTAGTATTGGTCTTAATTTATATTCTAATTTTCTGAGATACTGAATTTGGGATTTTCCTTAGTTGTCAGTTATAATCATAAAAATTAAAACAACTAAACATTTCAAATATATCAATCTGTGTGTAATGAATGAATATAATATACAAGTTTCACTTACCGAATCAAAACAATCAAAAAAAAAAAAATACAGATTAAACACAAATTATAAGAACACAACACTTACATCATATCACAGGTTTTTGCCAAATACAGTATGTGATGTAAACAAAGATTGTCACTGTAATTACAAAGTCTCCCCCCTTTCCCAAAGGAAATCAGTAGATTATTTTGATTAGAGGAAGGGAAATCAAGCAGCTGAAGGATAATGTACAGCATAGTGTCATGACAAGCATAAATAAATATGACTGATCTTTCACATGACTCAGACATCATTCTCAGAGGCAAACGCTTGTGCCTGCATTTCACCTCAGATGGGCTCCGAATTGTAATGCACTGGCTCGTTTTTACATAACTGTTACTCCAAATTTTGCACAGTATTGTAACATAAACCAGCAAAAATAAATACCACACTGTATCACACATGTTCACTGGTAACAAAATAATTTGTCATTACTGTATAAATTACAAAATACAAGAGAGGAACGGCATGAGAGCTCTGGGAAGAATCTGGATGGTTCCATAGGGTTTTTCTTGACATAACGTGACTGGTACGTATCTCGATGCAATAAACGAGTGTCAATGCAGCCTATATATCTCTCTCTTTCTTTGACATATACACACATTGTCTTTCTCCCGTTATCTGCAGGTTGAAATGGACCAAATTACTGCATAGACAACAATGCACAAGCCCTTTCTCATGGAAAACCACAGTCTAGTGAGAGAGAGATTGTACATGCAGTTTTTATGAGGTAAGCTGTTATGGCTCTAAACCCTTTCACTCTTAGCAATCAAATGGGAACCTGCCTTCAATAAGAACCAGAAAATGAACCCAACTGAATGCATCACACTAAAGTAAACTAGAAACCAACCACAGAAGGTTGTATGAGAGACAAATATACAGTAATTGATCAAACAAAAGATGTTTTTGTTTTTCATTGCAAAACTAGTCTGTGTGGAAAAAATGTAAAATTTAATTGTTTTCAACTACGTCCTGCAGATCTGCACAAAGAAGATGACAATAATACAACAGACGTGCGGTAAACAGTTGGCAGTATCTCTGCTGAGAAAAAATGGGAGACTGTGAGTGAGAAAGAAAGACGGAGGGAGAAAAATCGAGCTGCTGCAGTATCCCTACACTGCTGAGGCTTGGTCTGCGTGACTGACTGGTGTGTTGAGAGAGAGAGAGAGAGAGAGAAAGAGAAGGGAGGGGGGATGGGAAGGATTTTGCTTGGATGAGGAGCAAGCAGGCAGGCAGGCAGCAGCATCATCTCTTTTGTGGCACGCTGCTGAGGGAACTTGCCACCTAGAGCCGTGCAGGGCACTCACTCCTCGCAGGCGCGCACAGCGCCACCGCCTCTCCCGCACTGGCCACCGCAGCGACAGCCTCCGTTATAGGCGCAGCACTGCTTGTTGCAGCGGCACCATGGCGCAAGCCGCTAAGCAGATCCGCAAGAACAAGGACCTTCAGGAGCTCGCAGCTCAAGAGCTGCGAGAGAAGGAGGAGGAGAAGATCAAAAAGAGGAACCGATCGAAAGACCGTAGACGCAAGGTAAAAGAAAAAAACCTCCTTGCTCTTTTTGCGCATGGCGAAGGATACACACACCTTCACACATATCACTGACTCATTGTGTTAACCAGTCAGCTAGAGCTGGTCGTTCACAGATTACGTTTGAGGAAGATGCTGATGTCTGGCAGGGCAGATGGGGGGGGGGGGGGGGGGGTCATGACTGAGATGATTGGTCAAGTAGCCCCTCGGTCCTCGGGGGAACATCCTGCTCGATCGATTTAGAAGCAGATGCTGTTTATGACTGATGTTGCATCAAGCAAACCCCGATTGCTTTATGTATTCAGATGCACCTGCCACAGGCACCATTGTTTGTCGCATTCCCTCCGCCTGTCATCGGCATGCTACACCACCTCATATAGATGCCGTAAGTGTGAACTTTGGCAGAACGTGAGCGTAATGTCTGCACCTGCTTCTGCCACCAATTCTCATTACAGTTTGTATGATGGAATGGGAGATGAAGTGCATTATGGGAGCTCTGCTGCTCTGAGCCCTCTGGCTGCCTACTTACTTACCTTACCTTCCACCAGTGTGCATGCGATGATGTATGGTCGCGTGCATGCAGATTTTGGCTTCACCCGAGAGCAGCGGGAGTCCAGAAGTACACGTGACTCAGGTTAGAGCTGAAGACAATGAGATCGGCAGAGGCTGGGGTGATGACTCTGCTCCCGTCTGCTCACCAAGGCTCATAAAACCTGTCAGCCTAGCATTTATCAGCGTGCTCGCGTAACTACACGATCGGGCGGAGATATGTGGCCGGCGGTGGTAGAATGTCAGTGTAGCGCCAATTAACAGAAGCGAGTTGCTGACACACACGCAGTGACACAAAAAGATACTGGAATCTAAAGATCACTCTGAGGAAGACTGTCCTTGAGGGTTGGCTGTTTAATCTTTGGTGGGACGTCTGATGAAGCATTTGTCAAGGCTGTCAGTGACCCCTTGAGATTACACAGGGGTCTGGAAAATTAAAGATGGGATGTGTTTGATGACACGGTTACTTTTTTGATTTGATTAAAATAGTGTTATGTTTAATAAGCAGTTCAACACTCACTCTCCATATGCAACCCTTGAGCTTTTTTCATATTAGGGTTTTTTACATAATTGTGCTTTATGTAAAAATTGTGCAGCTTCAGGCATAAACCAGTCTGTAACCCTGGCCATGAGTTCAAACATAGGGCTGCAACTAACGATTATTTTGATAATCGATTAATCGGTTGATTATTTTTACGATTAATCGATGAATCGGTTTATGTACTTATATTTTAGTTTTGCCCATTTTTTCCCAAGTAAATTATTAACAAAGGGTCTTTATCATTCAACATAGACTTTTTAGAGATTTTAACCATTTTGCATTGTCATATCCTCATCAAAAACATACCTGGAGTTGTGTTTTTATTATGTGTTAGTTATCCTTTGTCGAACTCTTCTGCAATCAAAACACTGACCCATACATACTCTAGCAAATTTCACAAGGAGGTTTCAAATAATGTTTTCACCATGGCAGTCCTTAGGGCTCCTAAAGTAGTTTAACATCCCGAACAAAGCTTATTAAGGAATCTTTCAGAACATATTATCACGAAGAATAAGAATAAAACAGAATTAAAATTGCAGTAAATTGCATTTTATTGTTTTTTTCCTGTAAACACACAGCTTATACCTGGGAAACAGCTTTATAGCTTATGCTGTGAAATTGTAAACAATCCTCCCAATAAAGTGCCAATGGCATGAAACCTGAATGGTACTCACATTTTAAAGTAAAATTTAAAGTAAAATCCATCAGAAGGTTGTCCAGGAAAAAAAAATTGGACACACAAAAAACCTGCTGTGTGAAAAAGAGCAGTGAATACTTAGAAAAAAGTGCATTTCAAATACATTTAAACATTAACCATAATTAGGCTGCATAACTGAATTATGAACTGGTAAACGACAAAGCTTTAAATGTTAATTGTTAAAAAGCAAATGTTATCAGCTTTTACGACTAAACATTTGCAAACAACATTGTACTGCAGAATCTACACAAATAAAAGTCTTTGCACACTGTGATTTTCATCAGATTTAAATATGTAGTGGTCCTTATAACAGTGCAAAATTCAAAAATGTAATAAAGCGATAAAATGTGAACAAAACAGCTTATGCCTGAACTGACAGGAATTCGACTACCTGTGGGAAATGAGGCAGAACACTATTCACTCATTATTTGAGAAAAACTTTGCATTGCAGTGCAAAAAGGTCAACATGTCCAAATGTTCAGGGCTTAACAGTTAGGCTTGCTCTCTTTTTGCTCCCACACTTTGGATGACTTCGTCCGATTAGTTTTATATTCCGCTTTTTTCTCTTTTTCTTACTCGAGTTTACTTCACTGCCGCCTGCCTCACCCATCACGCTGAATGCTGCAGACAGAGACGCTGTGCGGGAAGCACGTGACATAAAACGAGGCCAGCTAGTTGGCTACTCGCTACTTCTCCTGCTGTACTGGCTGAGTAAAAACCTCCGGTTGCTCATTACTGCCACCCTTTGGTCACCGCAGATTTAAAATATGCACGAAATGAGCCGCTTACGGCAAATAAAAATTATTTAGCAACGAATCGATTACTAAATTAGTTGACAACTATTTTAATAATCGAACCAAATCCACTAAAAAGGGAAAACACTTTAAAAAAAACATATATGAGCTTTATGGAAAATTGTGCAGCTTCAGGCATAAACCAGTCTGTAACCCTGGCCATGAGTTCAACCATTGGCACGCAGAAGGGTAAATACTGGCACATAAACAAAAACAGAAAAAGAGAGGAATATTATATGATTAGACTTTTGTTGTTTATTTCTATTAAAGTTGAAATTAGGGTCCATAATTAATAAACAATTAGTAAAGAAAAAAAACATCACAAGATAAAATTCAAGAAAAAAACTATAAACTTAATATAAAATTAAAAACAAAATAAAACTATAAAAACAAAATCAAAAAAAACATATACACGGATGAATAATTCACAATCAGATCTATAGCATGCATTTACAAAATAGATAGAATTTTCATTTCATGCCGACTTTGACATTTATCACCACCATTTATCATAGAACTCAATGTGGTGCAGTGATTGCTATGATAAATTAAAAATGGCACTTCATGTCATAAAGATTGTTGACCCCTAGTGTCATCGTGTTCCTGAAGATGTGTCAGTTTCGCTGAGGTCTCAAAGCGTTTTGGACGGTCTGTGGCCTTGTGAGATCTCAGCTGTTGGTGGAAAAACAGTTGTGTTGTGATTTTTACACATCCCTGAGGTGGATGTCCAGAGAAAAATGATGTCAAGTGTCCAGAGTGTGAGACACAGAGCTCTTACTGAATACTGGATTATATACTGCATAGTACTATGTTTTATGTAAATCTGTATTCTGTAACATTAAACACATCACACAGTATGCTATATTGTTGTCACATTGTGCATTTAATTCAGTTAGTTGCTGAATTAAATCTGATTTTGTGCAGAAATATCTTGTTAGAGAAAGTTCAGAAAATTGGAAGGTTTCAATGCACAAATTACTATTCATTCATCACACCGGAAATGGAAGTATAAGCGCATTGCATTGAGGAATGTAGCTTAGTGTGTAGTGTCTGTATACTACACATTTTAACATGTGCAGCAGATCATGTGGCTACACTATTAAAAATAAAGGTTCTTTATTTGCATCTATGCAGGATTCCACAAAGAACCTTTAACATTCATGGAACCATTCCATTGCAAAAACGTTCTTTATAATTCTTTAATAAGATTTTTAGAATGCTCTGCACACTAAAATATTGTTTTTTTTTTTTAAGAACTGTTCACCAAAAGTTTCTTTGCGAAAGCCCCATTTTGGAACCTTTACCAAGTGTACCATATGTACAGTTTGTTTTCTCTACACAGTATGCATACTGCAGAAACAGTAGTACAGTAAATGCTATTCTAAACATAGCCTTTGAGAAAGACACAAGAAGGGGGCTCTTTAATTCTTAGAAATGACCTACAGTATAGTGCATCATTTACTAGTTGGATTGGTGCTTTGTATTATTTTTTACTTATGAAAGATGGTATCTGTGCTGCTGTGTACAACACAGTATTAATTACCCCACAGTACTTTTACGTCTCTAAGCTGATCTTGCTTTGTGTGTAAGATCTTATGCATCACATCCATATGGCTTACACACGGCCTGGCCCAGATTCCCATTCAGCAGAGAGCATGCATTTGTCTTTTTACCTAATAGAAGGTGAAGTCACACATATCAGTAAGTACAGCACCTTCAGTCATGGGCTATATTTATTCTGTGCCTGAGTCTTTACCAATCTTTCCGTGATCCTGCCAACTTGAAGGGATGCGTTGCCCAGGATTCTGGAAGGTTCAGTTGTGATCTATGGGGAGATGCTTTTGTAATGCCATGTTTGCACCACTAGAGGCAGCAGACTGGGAGAGCGAGAGGTCCACTGACAGTGGGAGGGACAGGTGAAATATAGCAGCATAATGTCAGAGATCAGGGTTAGCCCAACTGCATTAGAATGAAGAACCTGCTGTGGTCGTAATAGGATAAGACCACATTTGCCATTAAAGCCACACTGCTTAACTTTAATATTTCTGTCGCTTTTAAAGACTTTACATGTCTCTGGATGCCTGCCTGGACAACAAAACATGAAATACCCTGACAAACACCCGTATTCCTGTGTAATTGATCACTTCCAGTCATCGTCTTGAGTTTTAAGTCAGGACAGGGAAAATCCGTTCATTTTGTTCACTTCAAAAGGTACATTTCTTTGGCCTTGACTTGCTACATTGACACTTTAGCTGTTTTAAAATGTTCATATTAGTATAATATTGTGCAAAAATATCAGATGAATGTGGTGAATGAATAGGGAATTTCTGTTACTGTAGAAAAAATAGATCTGTCTGTTCATTAATTTCAAACCTAGTAAAATATCATTTATATCATTATCTTTCATAAATAATATGCACTGTGCAGTGTTAACATCGTGGAAACATGTTTTAGTTTTTCATGACCTTTTAAAGGTTACAATACTTTTTTGCATTGTACTTCTTTGCACTTTGCACAGTTAAAAGACATATGAATATTTTATTAAGAAAATGTTCATTTGTATTCTCATTTGATTAGTTACAGTCAAGGCACGCAAACGGTTTGTGGTCCTTGAAGCTAGAATATTTTTGCTGCAGGCATAATTGCTTTGAAATATATCTCCTCAAAAATTAAATATTAAAGAGCTGAGTCATTTAAAAAAAAAAGATATATATCTTAAAATGGATGTATTTAACATTTTTCCTTCTGACATATAAAGTGCAAAATTGTCCAATGATTAGAACTGCTAGATTGTATTTATTATTTTTTTACTTGTACTGTATAATGAACTTTGAGACACCAGTCCCATGTGCACAAATGTAAATGCACAAAGTTTGATGTCAGATCTCTTGTAAATACTGCAGTTGATTTCTTGGCTTTGCAGGTTTCGTGGAAGTAGGTGTAGTATTTCACAATAAAAATATGACTCAAGTGAAAAGACGTGGAATAATGTAGATGGCCATTTTCATTCTTTGGATGCTTGAATGCACAGGGATATAATAATGAAAAAGTGTTATGGTTTTGTTTTGTTAATCTGACACTGCTTTGTATAATTAGACAAAAGAAGATGCTTCGCTTTTAATATTTGAACATTTGCGGTTGATAAATATTTGATTAATGTGATCATTACTGTCTTCTTTTACACTGTAAGAAGGAAGCAAGATATATAATTACGTATTTGGGTCGGGGGGTAGTATTCTTTGTGCCATCCACTTCCTATTGTCATTCTTTAAGTGCATTGTGAATAATATGCATATGCATGTAATATGTTTTCTGAGTCAATGTTTTAAGCGTACTCCATGTAGTATACTGCCCTACAAAGCAAAAAGGCAGTAACTGCATTTTTGGTCAAAAAATAGTTATTGTCATTTTCATGACATTCAAGGCATCCTTTGTTATGTGACAAAACATCTTATAAATATATAAAGTAACATAACAGCAACATGTCCAATAATCTACCTACAACTACTTAGGCTGGATGACAGGATAACTTTTAAGTCATTTTTCTCAGTTCTGCACTCTGCGTAGTTACTGCCTTTTTGCTTTGAAGGGCAGTATAGTAAACCAGTAAATCATGCAAAAATAATGTTTACACACAGAACTAGTACATTAACTGAGTATGCATGGTGCTCAGATTTAGTACAGTATGCATAGTAAATGAATTTAGTATGCAAAATGACTGTGCCTTGGATAACTTTTGCACATTTTCCCCCTAAAAATCTTTTGTCAGATTTCTGATAAATAGCATATACTAAGCAAATGCATGTAATCCAGGTTTTTATGTCTTGACACACAGATATCTCATTTCCATGTTACTTCTTAGTGTGTGTTTTAGTATGTGTGCTTTTCTCTGTGTATGGAATATGGTGTGAGTCTTGCTCTGTTAACCTTGCCAGTTCAACATAACTCTAACACACATCTCACAATGTAGATCAGGTTTCCTTTTGGTGGATGCCACGGACCATTATCTCTTAAACCGTGGATCACACTAACCTTTGCACACACAAAATTTCTACGAACACTGCAACAGTTATAATATGACGTCATGCTCTCCGTATCTTTTAAAAAAAATAGAGGATGAATAAGAGTGGCTAATAAAAATACATGACTATCTTTTACCTGTAAAACACAAGAACCGATTGCATTTCCTCAGTGATTTCATATTAACTTCACTGCACAAAACTTCTTTTATTTTTCTATAGCATGCGTGCAATTATTTCTTGACGGATATTCCATGTACTTGCTGGTCCCAATTCCAGTTATAACATGCAGAAATATCGACGTTCCTTGCACATGACAGAGCAGCATCCATTAGACTCAAAGTGCTTTGTCTCACACATTAGGCAAGGAGCCCATAAGCTACGATTACACAACCCTGATTAAATTGACACAGGTTCTGAATATATGTGGTGGCCACTGCTCAATATAATGCTTCTCACATATGGTCCCTTATGGACGACATGGATGAAATAACTTACCAGTAATGTCCTTGCAGGGACAACAGAGGAGAAGAGAGCATGAGATGTGTTCCCTACACGTGCTGCTCGCTTACACGCATGCATACTCCACAGCTTTGCTTTGTAGCAGTGTTATCGACAGATGTGGGTGGGGAAGTTCTCGTCTGTTTTCTGCTTGAAGACAAAACAACCCAAGCAGCTCTGTTACTCTGATCATAATATATTTATTATTTTCGGAGTCTCCCCAGCTGTGGTGTCCTTCTCGCCCCTTATACATGCATGTTATCGCTTATTAGATCATTCTGTCACCTGAATGCTTTTTTTGGTGCAACAGATGACGCTGTGTTGTGTTGATAATGCTCATGATATGGATCTTGATATTGAAAGGTTAATGTTGAGAGTGTTTCACATTGTCTTAGCACACCCGGGTGACTCAGGAATAATTTTATGAGGAGTAATTATTAAAAATGAATTTCAGTAAAAGCAGCACTGAATGGCTTTCTTTATTAGTTTACCTGAATAATTTGCATAATTGATGTTTCTCTGCTCACATTAGGAGTCAAGCTAATTTAGTTACTGTTTCAGTAACTTTTAAATTTGCTTTCAGTATTTTTCTGTAACCACTGTGATACTGCTTTAAACTTTTCAAAGTGTGTAGTTTATACACAACCACTAATCATTTAGGCTTTTCTTGCATACAGTACATTGTATAGACTAAGTATTATGTAAATACGATATTCAACACCCGCCTTTCAAAAATGATATGCATACTACATTTATCTACATTGCATATCTTAGCGCATTGACTTAGTATGCATGTTGCACAGATTTTCCTTTTCATTTGATTACTTTCTTGTATTGTTTTTTGGTTAATTTGCATAATCTTCACTCGTGTGTTTTCAGTGAGTATTCATGACACAAACTAATTTTGTTACAGTTTTTAGTCAGTTTTGTATTTTTGTGATTTGTAGTTAATAATTACACAACTGATCAAAAGTGTGGGGTCAGTAAGTTTTATAAAAAGATTCTATTCAAAAAATCCTGAAAAAATGCATCACAATTTCCACCAAAATATTAAGCAAAAAAACTAATCATAACAACAATAACAAATAATAACAAAACCATCATACCAAAAAAGCATAAAAAAAAATTTTAAAAACAAAATTTAAAACCAATATAAAAAAATTATTTTAAAATATTTTTTTTAATTGTTATAATATTTTACAATATTACTAAATTATAAAATTTTACTGTATATTTGATCAAATAAATGCAGTCTTGGTGATCAAAAGAGATGTTTTTCAAAAACATTAAAGCATCTTACCGGCCTCAGACTTTTGAATGGTAGTCTGTAGTTAAAGTATGTGAAAAGCATTTTAACATTAAGCATGTACATACTTACTTTTCAGCTTGTCCAGTTTATACACAGTCACTTATTATTTAGGCTTTTCTTGCATTCATACTCAACTGCAAATTTCTGAAGTATGAATTCAAAGTTGATGCAGTATGCAACTAAATCATTTTAATACGTATCTAAATCAATGCAGGGTGCATAATTTAAGTAGTATGCATTGAAAATGTGTGTAGTTTGTGAATGTAGTATGCATACTAAATGTGTAGTTTGTCTTGACACAACACAATAACTTGAAAAACATTCACCAAAAAGTTCATATACATGGATTTATTTACTGATATAGTATGCATACTACACAGATTTAAATTTAAATTCTGTCAAGAAATTACAGTCTGAGCCTTGGATGTGTGATATTTACCCCAGTTGCCTGTAATGCTATCCCTTAGTGACATCTCCAAAGGCCTGGTCCTAATCCACACAAATTAACAATTCCTTTCTCATATTCCCAGATTAATGTCACATGTCTTGCAGAATTATACTAATCCCTACAGGCCTTTCTAGATACATTAGATATGACTTGACCTTCCTTTTCTTTGCGGCTCAAATTTTGTCATAAACCAAATGACCTTCCTTTTTTTTGTGACACTCTTGCTCTCAAAACAGCCCATTTCAGCAAAATTACAAGCTGTGGATGTTCAATTGATGTATGCAGTTGTGTCTCTGCGTTCTGACAGAAAGTAAACATAATATTTCCGCCGGCTATTTATGACCTCAGTGTGATACAGTGGCTTAAATTCCATCCGTCCTCTTGCTGTTCCATTATCAATGTCTGGAAATGTCTTGTGTGTGTGTGTCGATATCTGGTGTGTATGTGCAAGTGTTTGTGTAACTCCATTACCAAACTCAACATTTGTGCATGTGTGTACATATGAGAAAGACAGGGAGATGCCGAGTAAAAAACAAGAGGATGAAGGCAGTCACTAATGGAAGGAAAGTGAAGTTCAAGGAGCAATCTTTTTTTCCTTTCTTTCCATCCAAGGTTTAAAATTGAATCAGTGATGAAGTATTTATACGAGCATGGTGTGGCTTCCAGTCCAGTGCCTCAGTGGAGTGCAGGGAGAGAGAGGGAAAAGAACTGTAATATTGCCAGCATGAGTGCTGTTGTCTTCCCGATATGCCTGTGTGTTTATGGGCCGCAGCTCAATAACAAGAGCACAACCTGACATTAGTAGTTGATTTCGAGCAATAAGCAGGTCTGGTGGGAGAGATGAAGGGCGCCGTCATGTGTGTCTTGGGCTCTGATGATGAATGCACCTGCACTGCCTGTAATGATGTCCTCTGTTTACTTGTGGTGTAATGTTATGAGGTCTTTGTTGGATACTGACTGCTTTTTTGTATGTTTTTCTGTGTTATTATTAAATATACAGCAAATTCCTTTAATATCAGCCATATTAAAGTAGGGTGACCATGATTTTGCTAAGTAGGAAATGCTCCTGGATATTTTTTGGACTTAGAACAGCATTGCTGTCAAGATATAGATGAATTTACTGGAACAGAATTGGAGAAATGTAGCATTACATCACTTGTTCACCAATGGATCCTCTGCAGTGAATGGGTGCCGTCAGAATGAGAGTCCATACAGCTGATAAAAACATCACAGAAATCCACAAGTATAATTAATACATCTCCATTCCATCAATTAATGTTTTCTGAAGTGGAAAGCTGCATGCTTGTAAGAAACAAATCCATCATTAAAGGTATTTTAAGTTGAAACGCTTTTGCTTCTTGACAAAATATGGGCCCATAATCAATAATAAACCCAAATCAAAATAAAAAGACAAAATCCCATACTCCTCTCACATCAAAATCCACTGACATAAATTGTGCTTGATCTATGCAGATTTCTCTCCTGATTCAGTTGAGACAAGTTTTTTTCACTGGAGAAAGCAATATTTTGGATTGAGGAATCAACAACATTCACTAATACATTATTAACATCAAAGGATGTATCCGTTAATATTATTTAATAGCCCTGAGATAACAGTGAACATTTGTATTTTTATAAACTAAAGTAAACAAAGATTAATTAATAGTGTAACAAATGTTTTGCTCATTGTTAGTTAATGCATTAAATAATGTTAATTAATGGGACCTTATCGTAAAGTGACTGCTGGTTAGTGCAAGTCTGACATGCGAGTTACAATCAATGACTATGCTAGACAAACATTGTTTTTCTGGTGAAGCTGGTTGATCAAGTAAGTCCGTTAAGTCTAGTTAGTGTTAAAATACCTGCACCCCATACTGAAGGCTAGCAACCAAAACACAGCAAAAGAGAGAGGTGTCAGCAAAGCATTGAGAGACAATTTTATTAGGCCTGTTTGTATATGGGAGAAAGACAGAAAGAGAGAGAAACACCTAGAGAGAGAACGAGATTCTAAGAGGAAGTTGTGATTTAAAATAAAGTGTAACTACATTAGCGTGTAGCCAGAGGCTTCTCAAAGTAAAAATCCCATTTGTTTTCTCCATAATGGATTTTAACCAATAACTCTTCTAGACAGACCTAACATGAGCTCTGAGGTTGTTAAGCAATGATATATGCTTCTATAAAAGCCACTTATTTCAGCTTCATTTTATTTATTTTTTTAAATGTGTAATGTATATTAAAGGTTTCATTTCAGAATTCATAGAGAGGAGCTATCATAATTCTTGGATCCACCAATTAGAGAAGTCACTGTTAACATGAAAACAAGAACCACAAACAAAAGAGCTCATTAGCAAACGCCTACTCTCATGAAACACTGTGGCTAATGCAATCGAAATATATGGATATAAAATTGATCAAAAGTGGCACATAAAACACACACAAAAAAAGTATTTTAAAATAAATGCTGTTCTTTTGAACTTTGTATTTATCTATTGTATTATATTCATCCTAAAAAAATATTATTACGGTTTCCACAAAAATTATTAAGCAAAACTTTTTAATATAATAATAAGGAATGTTTTTTTAAAAATATAATAATAAGGAAAAGTTTCTTGAGCATCATATCGGTATGTTAGAATGATTTCTTAAGGATTATGTGACACTGGAAACTGGAGTAATAGAAAACAATTTCACAATATTAATGTTTTTACTGTATTTTTGTTCAAATAAATGGAGCCATGTTGAGCATAATCTTACTGACCCAATACTTTTGGATGGTAGTGTATATTTGTATGCAGTATATTTGACTTTTGCAATAAGTTTAAATATATTTTACACTTATAGGCAGACTGTATGTCAGCATTTTTATATGATACCATCATTTTTTTCTCTTGTCAACATAAATGTAAACATGTGCCTTGTCTTTCTCACATTTTCAAATACTTTTTGCCTCAAATCAAAGTTTGTGTGTTGCTGTTGTGATACATCTCGACTCAAATTTGATGCCCACTGGAGGTGCTAATGCGGTCTTAATACTAAGTGTATAAAGTATCAAATGGAATTTTAGTTACAAATACTAAATATAGCAAATACATAAGCTGATGTTTTTATTTGTGTTGTTAAGCATTCCTTGTTCAATTTCTTATCTCAGCGTTGGTAGTTCTACATCTAAATGACCTTCTGGCCCATCTGCATGTTCCTTTAGATCTCTTGTTCCCACCTTCCCATCAATCTCCTGATGATGCATCTATTAGAGATTATTGATGTTCCCTGCTGACAGTATCATGCAGTGTGACTTACAGAGCTCTTACTTTATGGACTGTCTCATTTACCTCAGCACTGGTGTCATCTGGCCGAGAGCTTCAGGCTCAAGGATGCAGTGTAGCACACCAGCATCAGCACCAGACTGCCCCCTGTAGTGTCAAGGCAAGAACACACACATACCAAAACACCCTCTTATGCACACATGGATGCACACACATGCTTACACAATCCATCTTCGCCTCTCTGACTCAGCTGTTTTTGGCAGTGAGGGCAGTACAGCGGGTACAGTGGGCCCTTGAGGAAAACGGGAAGGTGAAAGTGACAAACACTGCCCTCAGGTGTTGCAACACTTCACCCCCTCACTACAGTGCTAAGCTTTCTCAGGTTAAAGAAGGAAACACTCAGTGCATGAAATTAATAAGGGAATATCCAGATGATGTCTTTTATCAATGGGATGGTCTGTGTTTTTCTAGCAGACCATCTATCCTGTATGGAAGCCTGCTTCCGCACTTGTAAAAAACGTAATCATGACTTTATTTTTTGTAAATGTATTTGAATTACTTTTATTTTGTTCTGAATATACTACACATACATTTACATTTATGTGCTTAAAAAATACCATGCAAATGTACTTTTAGTATATTAAACTGGTATACTTAAAGTCTGCTAAATTAAAAAAAATAATTTTGTGCTTAATGTACTCTAATTGTGCGGAAGTAGTGCTGAGGTCTAACTGAAAATATTGAATTTGATTGTGCAAGTATACTTCAGGTACACTTTAAATATATTGCATTTAAAGACTGCTATTATACAGAGAGATCATACAATCCTTATTAATAGTGATATTTTAGGCATAATCATAAGAAATGTACATTGTGCAATGAATAAATACTCCAAATAAAGTTTAATTATTATTTTATGTCTGTAAGTGTTAAAGGGATACTTCATCCCAAAATGAAAATTTTGTCATTAATCACTTACCCCCATATCGTTCAAAACCCGTAAAAGCTTTGTTCGTCTTCGGAACACAATTTAAGATATTATGGATGAAATCAGCATAGCGCCATTTTGGCAATTCTGAGCAGTACGCAGGCAGCTTACGCTCTTCTGTATCAGCCGTGCCACAAGGATACATTTTTACGTGTATTTACGCTTTGGTTTGAAAGCAAACAGCGCATTGGCACAGCGCTGCTGACACAGAAAAGCGTACACCATCTGCGTACTGCTCAGAATTGGGAAAATGGTGCTACGCTGATTTGGATAGACACAGAGGAGAGGAATTTTTGAATAAAGTCGTTATTTTTGTTTTCTTCGTGTACAAAAAGTATCATTGTTGGTTTTCATACTTTCCTGGACCTTGACGCTGTTATTTATTTGGCAGTCTATGGGACAGTCTCAAGTCTCCCTGTTTTCATCCAAAATATCTTAAATTGTGTTCCAAAGACGAGCGAAGCTTTTTTTCATTTTGTGGAGGAGTAACCCTTTAAGTAATATGTCAATGAATTTGACATATATGTAGTATGAAATAAATGTATTTTAAATAAATTATGGCATAGGATTTTTTTATCTCTCAATTTAACATTTTTTTTTTCTGTAATTGTAACTTTACATTTTACAATTGATATACATATATTACAATTTTGACTTTTTTCATAAACGTCTCTTTTTGTCCCACAAATGAGACTTTCTTTTTCATATTTGCATTTTATCTCACATCTGCAAATATATATCTCACAATTGTGACTTTTTTTTTCTAAATTGTAGCATTACACTTCACAACTGATACTTCATATATCACAATTGGCACTTTATTTCTCATAAATAGTGACTCTGTGTTTAACAATTATGAATTTATATCTTACAATTTCAACCTTTTCCTGTAATTTTCACTTTATATCTCACATCTGATGCATGATGTCTCACAATTATACCTTCATTTCCCACAACTGTGATACTGTATGATTATCATAAATGTGGCTTTACAGTATATGTTGCAGTATGACATGCTTGATTTATGTATTTATTTTTGTGTTGAGGTGGAAACATGCTTCCGTAGGCTTGATGATTAACAGGCAACTTTTCTATTTCATGCCCATGATGTATTATGGATGTAATCAGGACAAGACCCTCCTTAAAAAGCACCAGTGGAAATCATTATGAATTTCTATGATGGTTTATAGTGGTTAGTGCTGGTTTAGACTCACACAGTCATATTATTCAGAGGTAAACTAAGATTGTGAAGCTTATTGTCTTTCTAGTAAAGCTGGTTGACTTATGATCACCAAATGTATATGCAGCTTGGAGGGGAAACCAGCACCATCCAAAACACAACATATGCTCCTGATCAGCAAAGGTGGTCTTTTAGCTGGAGGAAATCTCAGCTATTAATGCCAAGTGTTCTTCGCATACCTTTCCAGCACTCATGACATTCATGTGGATTTCCTGGCCTCCTCCAGTGTATGATTTCAGCTTAGTGGCTCACTAAACTCTTATCTGTCAGAGCTCTCATTCCCGTGCACGACCGTGGCTGGCACAATAGGCCTGGGGAGTTTGGCAGTTGTTGTGAGTCCTGTTGTAGGATAATGATTGTGTATCAGGCTCAGGTCTCACGCAGCATTCCTCTCCCGCTCGGACTCATCCAGAGCTTCTCCGTGGCTCTGAGCCGATGGCCTTTCAGTGTGCTTCCAGCCTTCAGCGAGCCACTAATTCCCTCAAATTTTCTTTCATATTAAACTTACGCTTTTATCTAATTTAGCCCTTGACCATGCTAGCCTGGGAGGAAGTCTCCTCATGAGAAGAGAGTGTAATGAAGGAAAATAGAGTAACCAGAGCGGGTGACTCATCCCAGCACTGGGGCCTGAAGGAGTGAGATATTGCAGAGGACTGAAGATGAGACGTTTATATGGTGCTGATAGCATGTGTCTGGGTCAGATTATGACCATGTGAACTAATGCAACATGGCTTGATAACTCTAAAGATTGTATAACGTCCAAAAGTCAGAGATGATCAGGGAAATGCTTGTTCTAAATTTTTTAAAATGCATTTTTTTTTTTCAAAAATTATTATTATGAGCATTGTTCTCACATTTTCAAAGTCATAAATTTGAAAATTGATTAGTCACCTTGAAAAATTATTTAAAATGTTAAATATTTCCTTTTTTTTTGTCAAAATAGTCACCTAGAAAAATAGTGCAGAACCAGAATGTAAAAAAAATTCCGATTTATTTGTTATCCTTATATTTTTATTTGTCCTTTGTTTTAGAATTTAGTTTAGAACCCTAAAACTTGTTATTTTTAAAAAATATTTTAATTGAAATTATTTTTAACCCAAAATTGTAAAATGTTTTATATACTCTCTATATATACATACACTCTGCATGTCTAGTTATTTAATTATTTAACATTATCTCTTCATTAATTTAAGATATTTATGATCTGCTGCTAATTTCTAAATGTTTTAGTTTAGAGGTTTTTGAATCATCTGAACAAACCGATTAGCTGTAAATTAATGAATTCTCAATATATTATTCATAAACTATTTTGAATCGCAAAATTTTAAATGTAATCTCATACTTGTTAAGCCCAGTTTATATGCAATATTTTACATGATCTCTTCACTCATTTATATTTATGATCTGTTGCTAATTTCTGTTATAATTTATTTTAGTTACATTTTGGGGTTTTTGAACCATCTGAACTACCTGAACAAACCAATTAATCAATTTTCAGTGCTATAATGCCTATGATCCATCATTTTAAACATATAAACACTTAAAATATGTAATTCAAACATCCACAAGTATGATTCAGAGTATGAATATGCCATTTGTGTGACCTGTGTTGCTCTGTGTGAACGTGACCCCTGGCTGAATTCACACGGTCCCCCGTGAGCCGAAGCAGAACCCCACTGAGGTTTTAGTGGTGACCCGCTGGCATTCCCTCATATATAGACAGTAGGCGATCCTGTGTTTCTTCACTAAACCTGTCCTTTTATCTCTCACATAGTACCACATAGTATCAGACTGAATCAACTGATATTTTATCTCAATGCTGCTACTCTGTATTTCTGCCTCATCAATTTCTGACTTCTGAACATTGAACACTTTTTTTATTTGAACTAAAGGTGAAGTAATGTTAAAATACTATGTAACTATAAATAAGCCACACACGCATACTCTGCCCTTGATGTGATACATCCATCAGGCCGAGCAGAACCTTCATCTAGTGCTGCTGAAGGCACTAACAAGGCTATCATTCATCAAGCAGAGGCTGAGAGGGTCATGCAATAGAAACACGTGGATAGACTTGTCTGCCTGTTTGCCTGCCTGTCTTGTGTCTCACATGATATTACTGGTCTCAAGGATATTTTGTATTTTTCACACTGGCTCCCAGCAATTGTTGTGTTTTGGAAGCTGGTGTGCTGGTTATGCAGTTGTGTGCTATAGAAAATTTAATTGAGAGCAGCAGTTTGATTCCTGCAATGAATTTGAATTGTAACCAACAGGATGCAGGATTGCAGTTTGAATGTAAGAAAGCAGAAAATTAAAATTTAAAGAAATTTATATACGCCATTCAGAAGTTTTGGATCGATACGATTTTAGGGCCAGATTTACTAACAGCTTGCGCCAGCGCAAACCATCTTTTGACATAAAATAGTACTGTCAGGATTTACTAAAGACCACAGTGAAGAATTAGCCCTTGCGCCTGGCCTTATTGAATATGCATTTGTAGGAATCTCCCTTTCAGATGCTAAATTTGTGGTAGGAAATTATTAAAATGAATCACGAAATGTGAGTTACTAATGTTTGCGCTCATCAGATTACTGGTATTTGTGCCATTATTTAAAACCCCCAAAAAAGCATGCCTTAAAGCAGGCTGTAATTTGTGCTGCTCTTGGTAGATTACGCTGGTCATTACGGAAATGATCTGGCTGCATCTGTGTTCTTTAATGTGCACATTGTTGATAAATCACCCACAGAATTTTCCCCTCCCATCAGCGTTTTTATGGAATTGCGCTCTAATGCTAATTTGCCGTTTAGTAAATCTGCAAAGACTGTATTTATATAATTTAAAATCAGGGATAGGCAACTCCGGTCCTGGAGGGCCACTATTCTGTAGAGTTTAGCTTCAGCCCTCATAAAAACTCACCTGCCTGTATCTATCTAGTAATCCCGAAAACACTGATTGCCTTGTTCAGGTGTATTTAATAAGGGTTGGAGCTAAACTCTGCAGGACAGTGGCCCTCCAGGACCGAAGTTACCTATCCCTGTTCTAAAGTCTCCAAAGACTGCATTTATATAATTAAAAATTCAGTAAAAATGCTAACATCTTGAAATATTATTGCAATTTAATTTTAAAGGGTCATGAAAACCCCTGTTTCAGCACTGGTTAGTTCCAAAGACTATAGAATACCCAAGACGTGTCACTCGTATAGTTTTGAATGGGGACAAAATGCAACGCTTTACATGGCCGATCAATCACAGGAAGTGCTGCCCTCTGAATGAAAGAGCCAATCGCTAATTGGTAAAGTCAGAGCGTCACTGCCTCTGCTGTTAGAAGTCCCGGTTGCTATAGAAACAGCCAGTGTTCTGAGATGTGCGAATAGGACTGCGCATGATCTAGACTGAGAAATAAGCTTTTTATAACGCTATTTGAGCAAAAGAAACAACATTTACGACACAGTTGTTGTCAGATTCATTGGTGATTTCAAATATGCTAATTTAATCGTAAGCTTATAAAACAGTTTGTGAGAATTTGATGTTTCCCCATACAAAGAGATAGGAGCTGCACTTGCATGCCCGAGAGGCGTTTCAAAGATGGCCACCAAGTGACATGACTTGCCTTAAAGGGACCTTGTCCCAAATGGCACCCTAAACCCTCATGGTCTTCCTCCGTACTTTCGTGACGTAATGCTGCTTTGACTGTCGGGTAGAAGTCTGCTGCGGAGCTTGGCAGAAGTGCTGATCGAGGGAGCATAACGGCCGCAAAGTGGGCGCTCAGGAGACTGAAAGTGTACATGAAGTGTTCCATTTGGGACAGGGCCTTTGTTAGTTCTCACCACTGTTAAAAAAAATGGGCATGGTGTGCAGCGGAGTGGAGGGGGAAGAGGGGAGACCAGACAGACAACACACACAGCTTCAGGTTCAGACAGTTTCATTTCGCTCCCATTGTGTTAAAAACACAAATAAATGAACAATGCGCTGTTGCACCTCTGATAACTTTTAAGGCTTATTCTGCAGCATTTATATAGGCCTTTTGACAGGTTGTGTCACAGAGCTGTAAAAACGGTTACACACACTAAGTGAATGAATCGTGTTTGTGCTGAACTCGTATTACAAAGCAAAAAAAAAAAAAACACTGTCCTTCGATCCATGAACGTTTCTTTCAGTTAATGTGCGTGATGTCATCTCACAGTCTGAAGCGTCTGTCATAACAAATCAACACATAATTAAGTCAAGTCTCACTGACACTGACGCCTCATCGATGTACTATCGTCCTTTGCTACGTCACAAATTGTGACGTCAACACGATGTAGATTTTAAACTCAGAAGATGAAAATAGATAGATAGATAGATAGATAGATAGATAGATAGATAGATAGATAGATAGATAGATAGATAGATAGATAGATAGATAGATAGATCTCTGTAAGTGTGTAGGTGGCATAGAGTGAAATGATCCAGTCCAGTGAATGTACACTCATGTATTAGCAGAGCTTTTCTTTATGTGTGTGGGTATGTGTGTGTAATGTCTACATCTCACTTTCTGTTGGGAAAACAGTCATGCCGTGTGAGACATATGTCATACACTCACTCTGCATGCTGACAGAGGGACTAGGAAGTGATGTAAGCATGTTTCTGTGTGTGTGCTTGTGTTGTATGAGCATCTCTGCTATGGTTGCGTTTATGGTTGCTGTGACAGTTTATGTGAAACAATTAACTGCAAATTTGTGTGCTTTCTGGTTGTGGTTGTGGGTGTTTGTGTGTGGTAGTGCAGTTGCTTGTGTGTGTGACAGTTTAATAGAGCTCCTACAGCCTTGATTCATGACAGGGCACATTTGGGAGTCAGTCATTCAATGTCAAGACAGAACAGGACTGTGTCCACAAATTTTCCTCTTCTCCTCTGTGCCAATTTTGCCTCATACTCTCACTGCAGTAGAAATGGATTCTGCAGTTTCTTGCATGCTCTGGTTTGTTTAACTATTCTTTCTACTGAATGCAAATGGATTATCTGTTTAAAGTACATACATAGATACAAGCATATCAACTGGCTAAATTTATTCTAATTCACATAGATGACCTAACGGTAAGCCCCTCCCCTCCAACGCAGATGAGCCAATGGCAGTCGAGTATCAGTTGCACAGGGAGTGGAACTTGGACATCTGTAGGTTTCAGCACCATAGAGAAACACGGGAAGATCTGAAGCTTGCATTGGTTTGATGGTGTGTATGCTGCAAAAATGGAAAAATGATGTGCCTGGGGCAATGGAATTTATTTCATTTCCTGAACCCAAACAGAACAGAGCAAAATGTCCATAAGCATTCAACCCTTATCCCAATGAGGACGAAAACGTTCATTTTCTGGTTGTCATACTCTTATTAAGTTACAATTTTCATCTGCTCAAGCAGAATGTTAATTTTATCTTCTCCTTCAGCAAGGCATATCTGGTCAAAACTAGCTAATGCTGAAGTTAGTGAGTCCATGCTAACGTACAAATCTAAATAGCGGACTGTTCTCATGTCATGTACAGTCTAAGTTAGGTCAAAAACACATAAATGAAGGTCTACATTTCAGTGCCTCTCCATATTAAAATGGTTACATGTAAATTAATTTAATTGTACCCTGCGATACATGAACAGTGTTTATCCTGCATGTTGTCATCTGCGATCGTGACGACTGTAACTTGAGGCTTCTCCTGGTTGCATTGTGATCTGTAAACCCTCGCTTTCAAATTAATTGAGTTACCCACCATGTTTATTTTAAAATCTTTTATATATCCCTCCATGTCATATTTAATTACCACTTGAATGGTGGTCCTTCTGTGTCCGAAATTCTTCAAGAACATCTTGTGACAAGGTTTTCACACTGACAGCTGTCATTGTAAGACAGTGAGCAGCTCCGTTTGTTTGTCCGAGGTAGCAACAGTAACTAAGGGGGGCGGGGCTTACAGATAGGTCAATTGCATCTTCTGCAGATATGCAACATCCTATGCATTAAAATATATCATCATACCTCATCTAAGTAATGTATACTGTAGTTGGTGCACTGTGGTCGAAGATGTATGTTTTGGTGCCATGGGCAAAAAGATAAAGACACTGAATATGTGTTATGCATCTTTTAACCTTTGTATTATGTTCTGGGTCAATTTGAGCCATTTTGATTTTTGAGCTGTCGGAAATAGCAGTTAACCTGTGATTTTATTCTTGATATTTTGTGACTTTTTCTCATTTAGGGCCATGAACATGCATGCAAAGTGAGGATACACTGATGTGTTTTGAAGTGCGCACATAAATTTGTTACGATTTTGATGTTCACGGGTCGATTTGACCCACATTTGTTTATTGTTTTAAGGCAACTGTACAGACCCAAATTAAATATATTTCTTGAGTATATGTTGTTATGTTGGTATTTTACTCCCCTGGAATTTTACTCCCCCTTTTTTTTTTTTTGCTTTTCCTAATTATTTTCAGTACTGAATAGGACTTTCTCAGACTCATATGGTAAAAGTGAGCTATCATTTCTATTTTCAATGTAAATTAAATACTAATTAACTTATCTTTTTATTCCATAAATTTTGTAATTTTTTTCATCTAGGGCCATGAACATGTCTAAACAAGTTGTGTTCCAAATTTGAAGTTGATATAAAGAAATTGAGGTTCCTATGCAAATTTGTGTAGGCGTTATACCAAAACTAGCCCCCGGGTGCCATTCAAACTCCATTTAATTTTTTTTAATGCAATTTTTCTGTCACAAATGTATAAATTTCTCTCTCAATATTACTTCTATCATAAATAATTTCAAAATGGTTTTCACAGGATGAATTTTGAGGTTTTAAGCTTTCAAATGATATTTAATTTATGATAATTTAGGAAATGTAAAATAATTTTTGTGACATAGGTCAGAACTCCTATTATGATGCATATGTTTTGAGGTGCACTCTTGTCATAAATTAATCTAATACTAAAGAAAAAGAAAAAAAAGAAAATGGTAAAATGGTAAAATATATATTTAGGAGTCTTTAAACCCTATTCGCACGGGATTAGTATAATCTGGGGACCTTGTATGATTTTGAAATTACCCCCCCACATCTGAATTTCATGTGGTGCATTCGCACGGCATAAGAGAAGCCTGTGATTTTACTAGAATTTACTGACTTATCTCCCGATACCCGGATGTCAAGGGTTTGCGAGTCCTTTTCTATGGTCCGGTTAGATGGATAAAAAAAAAAAAACTAATAGTTTCGTGCCCTGTGTCATTTACATATCACCAGGTTAAAATAATATCGCAAGCTTTATGCTTGATTTATTTGTAACACATTAACCTCAAAACCTTTTCAGCTTTCTCTTTCTGCAAATTGTATAGTTGTATGGTGTAGTATAGCGATATGACAGCACCCAAAATACTATCAAAACACTTTGCAAAGATGGATAATAAGGCGCACAGGAAACAAAAACTTCAAAAAATTGTTAGAAATGACTGGAGGTCACCAGGTAATACTAATCCCATGCGAATAAGGCTTTAGACCTTTCCAACGGTATATAGTTTGTCATGATTAGATTAGGATTTAACTGTAATGTAGTAGTATACTGTAGAATATAGTAACGTAGAAGTAAACTTCTGCCAGCGGAACGGTGACAGTTAAACACATTTTTAAAAATCATACTTTTTGATATCAATTGTTTGTATTTTGTGACAAATACTGATATTAAAATTGTTCCGTTCATACCTGATTCCTTCTTGTTTTTAATAATGTGATATTTAGGGAATTGCATTAAATGCAATACAGGTCAATTTGACCTGCTTCATTAAAATCATACTCACAAATCGAACATAATAAAAAGGTTAAAGTGATAATATAACATACTTTTATAGTGATTTTTTTTTCCCTGAAGACCATTTGTAATCCTAGTAAAGACTTTTACATGGCCATTTCCACCCTTTCTCATACCCTTAGAATTTAACAGTCTAGTTTTACTACTGTACCTTTAAGACTTTGCACAGTATGTAATATCAGTGCACAATTTGCCACACCACAATCTGTCAAACACATCTTATCAGCAAACATACACTCGTTTTCATCCTTCTCTCCACTCTCTGAGGCAGAAGTCTCAATTCATCCTTTCCAATCATCCTACTATTTGTCCACTTGATCCTGCTCCATCTCATCTCCTACAAGCCATTTCTCCTGCAGTTGTACCTGTACTCTCTCACATCGTTACCACATCCCTTCACACTGGTGTTTTCCCCTCATCATTTAAACAGGCTCGTATAACCCCACTTTTTAAGAAACCCACTCTTAACCCAACTCTTTTAGAGAACTTCAGACTGGTTTCCCTTCTACTTTTCATTGCAAAAACACTTAAATGAGTAGTGTTCAACCAAGTCTCTGCCTTTCTCACACAGAACAACCTCCTGGACAGTAACCAATCTGGCTTCAGAAGTGGACATTCGACCGAGACTGTCTTGCTCTCAGTTGTTGAAGCCCTTAGACAGGCAAAATTGGCTTCCAAATCTTCTATACTTATCTTGATGGATCTGTCTGCTGCTTTTGATACGGTGAACCACCAGATTCTCCTGTCAACCCTATTGGAAAATGGCATCTCAGGAACCGCATGCCAGTGGTTTGAGTCTTACCTCACAGATAGGTCCTTCAAGGTACCTTGGAGAGGTGAGGTGTCAAAGTCACAACATATAGCTACTGGGGTGCCTCAGAGCTCAGTTCTTGGACCACTTCTTTTCTCTGTCTACATGGCATCTCTATGTTCTGTTATTCAGAAATATGGCTTTTCATATCACTGCTATGCTGATGACACTCAACTCTATCTCTCATTCCATACTGATGATCCGACAATAGCTGCTTGCATCTCAGCATGTCTAACAGACATTTCTTGTTGGATGACGGACCATCACCTTTAATTTAACCTGGCTAAGACCAGCTTATGGTTTCAACAAACCCATCACTTTATCAAAATTTCACCATCCGGTTACGCTCTTCAAGCATAACTCCTTCAAAAACAGCTAGAAGCTTTGGAGTTGTGATTGATGATAAGCTGAATTTCTCAGACCACATTGCTACAACTGCCTGATCCTGTAGATTTGCTTTATATAACATTAGGATGATCAGGCTCTTTCTTTCAGAATATGCAACACAACTCCTTGTTCAAGCTCTTGTTCTATCCAGGCTGGACTATTGTAATACTCTCTTGGCAGGTCTTGCAGTCAGTTCTATCAAACCTCTACAATTAATCCAAAATGCAGCTGCAAGATTATTCTTTAATGAGCAGAAAAGAACGCTAGTCACACTTCTGTTCATCAATTTGCACTTGCCACCAGTAGCTGCTCACATAAAATTTAATGCATTAATGTTTGCCTACAAAGCGACCACTGGGTCTGCACCCCTTTACCTAAAATCATTACTTCAAAGTTATGTGCTGTCTAGAAGCAAGTATACGATGCATTTTTGTGCCATCTCAAAGAGGCACAGAATCACTTTCACATAATTCATCCACAAAAAATTACCAAAACACATCTGTAACAACCTTACCAAATCAATCCGAGCAGATGAGTCCTTAGTCATATTCAAGAAACGACTAAAAACACATCTGTTCCATCTTTATTTGACCCTCTAACTCTAGCACTTAAGACTTCTAACTCTTCTGTGTTAGGCTTACTGAGACCTGTCATTTGCACTTACATATTGTTGCTCTTTTGTTAGTTTTGATTGTGTCTATTGTCCTCATTTGTAAGTGAGCCTGCGCTTAATGACTAAATGTAAATGTAATATTTAAATGACCTCTTTTATGATTATGCTAATTATGCAGAGAAAACATGTAGTCCAAACTACACACAATGCTATCTTATTGAAGTTTCAGAAATATTTGACAGTAATAATATTTTTGAAGTAAAATAGCATAAAAGTCTTATTTTAAGAGATTGTTTTAATATTTATTTTATTACCCCACTGGCAATTTTTTTTAGCATACATTTTGCCAAATTAAATGAGATATGTGATGTATTGAGTTTGAATTTGATTGAATGAATACATATTTATTCACAAGGATGTTTAGTTTTACTGTATCTAGTTGTTAAGCCATTATTTGAGTATGTTTTCTCCATTAGTAGAAAACGGAAGGGAACATAGAAAACAGAAACCAGTAAAACAATATCAGATAATTTGGTGGATTTTTGTAATAGAACAAAAATCTACAGATGCTTCACTCATTCCTCCATTATTTATGTGCTGACATGTACCACATCCCAGCCCTCTCTCCATTCACATGCTCATCCCTTCCTCTTCTCACGCTAAATGTGAAACAGGGCCCCAGAAATTACAGGGCCGCACAAAAGAAAGATAAAATTGACATTGCCCTTAGATGTTTCTGCCATTAGACTCTTAGAATGGCTCATATGCCCTCTGGATGTGTGTATTTTTATGAATTCATGCCGCTCAGAGACTCTCTGTGGTGAAATAGCCTTCCAGGGCTGAAAAGGAGCTCATAAGAATCGCAGACAGCAACAAAAAGGCATATACATCATAGTTTGAAATTGAGAAGCTATTTGCAACTGAGCCTATTTGGTGCTTTGAACAAGATGTGATGCAAAGGTCCGCCAACCCCAAAAAATTATTGTTGGTCTAAAAGAATTTAGATGAATCATTTATTCATATTTGAAGATATTTTTCAGGAAGACCTTGAATGTGTTGTATCTTTTGTGCTTGGTAGACTAGTGCAGCGGCCCTGAGAGAGCGATTATTCATATAGTTATAGTTACATATTTAACAGGATATGCATGAAATATTTATTTAGGTATTTAAAGTTGTCAAATGGGGAACTTTTCTCATGGTCTGTATCTCAGTGAGTAAGGTTTTGAGCCAAAACTACAATTACAGAAATGTAAGTTCTATCATGACAACTCTCAGAAGATTTTAGCATGGTAATGGATATGACAGTGTTAATGTATTTGGTCTTGGCTGAACAGATCTGCTACGCTGCTGCTGTTGGTTATTGCTGTAGTTGTTGATTATTACTGCTGCTGCAAGCAAGTACAGGAATTCACTACTTCCAATGCATACAGCGATACATGATGTGAGTATTTAAGACATACTGCTGCTGCACAAATAACATATAAAATAACCCGTAGCAGATCTATACAGGTGGAGCTGGGGAGGTGGAGGGTTTCAGAGGAGCTTTGAAAGTGCACTGCAAAATGCTCAAGTGGATGCTAACCAGCCATTTAAATGTAAAGCAGCAAGCTCGTTGGCTGCGTATGCAACATGAACCAATCAGCTTGTGCCAAGTCGTTTAATGCTGTGAATATCATCAATTACATTAAGAACCAACCAGCCTGTGCCATCTAGAGTTTCATGACAGAACAAGGCATTTTTCTCTAGCAGTGGAATTGTATGTTGGTCTTAAATAACTTATGTAGTTCAAAGCAATTGAAACACTTTAGTTATTTAATTATGAATTGTGTCCTACAAACTAAAATTACAATATTGTTATATTTTGGTGAGAGCTCTTTGGTGAACATAGTAGAACTAAAATACCATACAAAAGTTTGGGGTGGGTAAATGTTTTTGAAAGAAGTCTCTGATTCTCACCAAGGCTGCATATATTTGATCAATAATATAGTAAAATCAGCAATATTGTGAAATATTATTACAATTTAGAATAAGTGTTTTATCTTTTAATTTAATTTAAAAAGTAATGATGCAAAGCTGCATTTTCAGCAGCCATTACTCCAGTCTTCAGTGTCACATGATCCTTCAGAAATCATTTTAATATGCTGATTTGGTGCTCAAGAAACATTTCTTATGTTGAAAACTGTTGTGCAGCTTAATATTTTTGCAAAAACCATGATTGTCCAGGATGCTTGGATAAATAAAAGACTAGCATTTATTCAACATAGAAATTTTTTTTGAAAAAATAAAATCTGGTTTAATACATCCTTGCTGAGTTAAAATATTAAATTGTTTTTTTAAAAATCTTACTGATCTCAAACTTTTAAATGCTAGCCTGCTTTCTTTTATTGTTAAATATTTGGAATTTGTCACTCATCTGCATAGTAGTTCATGCTGATTTAATCATGCTGTAAATCAGAATCAGGTTATAAACATCACTATTACCTCCATTCTGCACACTATTGTCCAGTGTGCTGTTATTGTCTGCTTCAGAACGTGCTGGTGTGTGTGCTGTGTTATCTGACGGTAGCTTGCAGACTGCCACCCCCTGACGCTGCTTTCCTGCTCCTTTGGAGAGGGATTGGCCCCGGGGGAAGAGGCGGAGTCAGTGGCCTTGTGCTGGGGGAGCTCGGCAGGCGTCTTCCACACAACTCTCTGACTTCCTGACTCTTGGACATCAATCTCTCCTCCTCCTCCTCCTCCTCCTCCCTCTCTCTTACTCAGTCTTTATCTCTCATTCTCTATTAATTCCTCATTTTCTCTTCTGCGTCAATGTGCATCTTGAGAAATAAAACACACACACACACACACACACACACACACACACACACACACACACACACACACACACACACACACACACACACACACACACACACACACACACACACACACACACACAAAGAGATGACAAGATTTTAATGAGAACACTGGAAAATAGTGTTATTAGGATTGTGTGTGAGTGCTGAGATGTACGATCATACCCAAGACTAATATTGAGGGATGAAACAGAGGTGGACATCAGCACATAACGGTGATGTAATTAGGAGACTCAGAGGGGCTCTACCCAGCATGCTTTGCAGTCAGGCCTTCTGCAGTCCTCATGAATATTGAAGAGGAAGCACTGGGCGCTGCAGTGTGATGTGACTGAGAAGATCTGCAGCTTCTGTAAGAGGACAGAGAGAAAGAGAGAATGAAATGCAGTTGCAAGACAGAAGGGACGGTGTGTTTTAAAGGAAGAGGAGGGGTCTGCTGAATGGAGGGATGGGATCTGAATACAACTGATTGATTTTAATTTTGTATTATTAAACAGATACTTGCTAGAAATTGCAACCGTAAAAATTCTGTTATTATTAAATGCACATCCAATTGCCAGAAGCTAATGGTCAGACCACCACGCAACATTTTAATTCAGTCATTCATAATGTTTCTTGTTATATGCAGGGGTGCACATAAGTGGTGTGCAAGTGCGACCAAAATAATAAATGTGCTGTGTAAATATATTCAGAATGCTCATTTGCGTACTGCCATGGCTGACAGCTGTTAATGCACAATCACTGTTTTAGAGCGACTAACTGTAATACTGTATAAGATTTTCATTCAAATTGAAAGCATAACTTTAAGCTACTGTATGCTCTGCCGGTTTCAGAGCAAAACGCAATGACATTTCATTCACTGACATGCTAAAACCAGCAGTGCATACAGTATATTTACTTTATGGCAACCGGCCAAAAAATCTTACAGATTTAAGATTTGAAAATAATGAAAATTCATATATATATATATATATATATATATATATATATATATATATATATATATATATATATATATATATATATATATATAAAAATAATTATAAGCATTGTATGTTTAAGTGTACTATAAAATAATTGTATTTTATATTTAATATTCACTTTTTAAGTTTTTATTTTAAAATATAATAGTATTATCACACTATCTTATTTTGATTAGTCATTTATTTAAAAAATAAGGTACAATAAAAGTATTATTACTATTATTAATTTATTATGTGACCCTGAACCACAAAACCAGTCTTAAGTCGCTGGGGTATATTTAAATAGCCAAAGAAACAATAGCCAAAGAAACATTGTATGGGTCAAAATTATCGATTTTTCTTTTATGCCAAAAATCATTAGAATATTAAGTAAAGATCATGTTCCATGAAGATATTTTGTAAATTTCCTAACATAAATATATATCAAAACTTAATTTTTGATTAGTAATATGCATTGTTAAGAATTCATTTCACACACACACACACACACACACACACACACACACACACACACACACACACACACACACACACACACACACACACACATATATATAGCCATAAGAAATGAATTTATTAGTAAACACTGGACATATTGGGGACCATTAAATTACAATTATGAATGACTGCATTCAAATAATTTAGAATTTAGCAGTGTGGTCTGAACATTAGCTTGCTGACATTTGGATATGCGTTTGCTCACACCAAATCTAGAAATGGACCAGATCATCTTTTAATGTGACCGTTAGTGCAGTCATTAACTGGAATTGAGATCTGTGTCCAAGGTTCTCTTTGTGTGTTTTCTGTCTTCATCTGTTTGTTTTAGTAATTTAAGAAGAGACCAAGACTGAGGATAAATCTAAGGTAAAGTCTGTTTTGTTTCTAATGGATTGCAGACACAGCAGCCTGATGTACAAATCAATATTTCATTGGTTCTGTTTTAGCACCGGTGTAAAAGAAAACAGGAAGTTGCTTCAACTGATGCCAGTTATCAGTACTTCCTAAAGGGTTTCATAACTGTACATGTGAGAGTGAGAGTATGAAGTTATACATGCATACTCTATGTCCGTTCAGTCTTGATTTCAATGGCTGAGTAGTTGATTTTTAATATTCTTCACACATTGTGATTCCTTAATAATTCATGAATGATTGCACATATGATTGTTTTGTTTTCAACCCTTGAAAGCAGCTCTTGATGCAGTAATTTATACAAGATGCTGAGGCTGCACAAGAGTGCGTTCCAAGAAATAACATGAATAAGCACATGAAACATGAATACAAACAATTATGAACACTGTCTATCGATATTTGATCAACTCCCACTTAAGTGTAGCCTTTGGTTTGTTTATTGATTTTGCATTCTCCAGGTCACGACAGGATCTGTTTGGCTGCCAGTGTTTTCAAGGAAATTGCTATGTATGAAAGGCAAAAAACACAGCCATGGTTATACAAAAAGATGTGTTGTGATAAACAAGCAACATGCCAGTGTAAATGTGTACAGTATATTGTCTGAAGTATGATTGCCACAAAACCAAAATCTATTAGAACAACACACTTAATGTTAAAATACTGTAATTCCAAGCATTTTGTTCTTTTAGAACATGCACTATGGCATGTTATGCACTTTTATCACTATCATAGTCATGCTAGCCGATAATAATAGTGTGCAGTAATTATAGATCTTTATTTATAGATCTGCAGAACGCTGTGACCTTCTAAGGATTCTTTTACGAAGCTTTGCATTTCTGCTTCCTGTCACTGCATGGATCCAGTGGCTGCTGCACTGGCACTGCCTGACCGTTCAGTCAAACCGAAGATATTGAGCTGTAACATTTCCTATGAGTTCATTTAAGTGTGTGTGAGAGGCACAGCTGCATGTGTGTGTTATAAATGGCTACCCTAGCACCACAATCTAGGTTTCTCTTTCTGTTGAAGTGGGTAAAGCAAACCCTGGAGGGTTCATTACTGCGATTCATCATTATCGGCCTACTGGCATCGAGCTACAAATGATGTCGTCTTTATCACTATTTTTAGCGAGTGTGTGAGAATGTAAAGGTGTGTGTGAAGCCAGACAGCTTGTTGAATGTGGCCGTGACCCTTTTCTATTCACCGGTTATATATCCCTCATAATTACAATGGCAGATGATGTCATCACTTAACTTTCCGAACTGCATGTTAATCTGTATCTGCACTCATGATACATTAGGGATTATGCAAAATTAATTAATTGACTGCTCTTGCACTTCACGTAAATGAGAAACGTGACATTATGCTGACAGTTGCCGAGAGGAACTCAATTCCCCCGGTTCACTGTATATACTTGTGTCTGGGTTTGTGTCACAGTAGAGTCATAAACAGTCTGAATTTCCTCTTTGGAGGTTTTGACATGGCCTAGTGTTTAATTGCTTTGTCATATTGATTTTTGACAACTTCATTCTAATACAAATTAACCAGTTCCACTGATGTGTTGCACCTCATATGAGGGAATATACAGTATGTATGGTCACATTATCAAAATTTTGGTAAAATTTTGTAAAATTTTGGTAAAATTTTGTGTGCAAATAAGTTCCATTGTCTATTGGAATTCATAGTAAAAAAAAAATACATTACCCTCGATTCAGTACAGTTGCAAAACACACCAAATAAGCTCCACCCACTTCCATGAAGCACCACAAATGACACATGCATATTGCTTCTATAGATATAAACAACAACTTTAATTGGATAGTTGTATGTTTCATCATCATTTATAATTCAATTATGTCTTTTGCAGTGCTTCATGGGATTGTAGTTCTTTCTTTTACTAAAACCATTAACAACAGTCTTCCGAAACCAATTACAAATACTACAAATGCTTCCAGAACCAATGGCACTAAAAGTGGACATGCACTAACGCAATATATTGTGCTCTGAAATTTCCAGTGAAAATGAACGATGTCTGGATGCTTTTATTGAAACAAGGAAGTCATAAGAGAAAATAAGTGTTTTCATTCACTATTCCATTCGATGTTTCCATTCAAGCGTGTCTATTTATGTTGTTTTGAGGATGTGGTACTGAAGGCCACATGCTTCTCGGAGTAACTTTTATGAAATCAATTCAAATGCATTTTCAGTCTTTATAAGCCTTGCTTAGACTTCCTACATATATTTTAAAATACTTTTTTTTAAAAAAAGCTTACTCCTGTCTCTATCTTTATCTCATATGCCTTTTATTATTATTTTGTTGACCTGCTGTTTGGCGCTAATGAATGAAACGGTCAGACTGACTCACAGATCAGCCATTTAAATGATGAATGGTGCTGAAGCTCAAGTGATCAACCCACTTTGCTTTAATTTAACAAAACAAAACAAACACTTAAGCTGGACTAGCTAAATGAAGCACCCTTGTGATTTTGAAACCTTTTTCTTTTATAATAATAAGCATAAAGCTACATATTTGATGTGTCAGAGCAATGGTAAAGAAGTAGCCTGAACACGCATGACATAAAGGACCCGTTTGAATCCAGACTGTGTAATTTTCTATTCCTGTATCCTCATTATCTTCTGCCTTGTTTCTATTTTCATATGAGGTTAAAAAACAACCCAGAACATATTACATTTTAAATAAGTCTCTTATACTCACCAAGACTGCATTTGTTTGATCAAAAATACAGTATATATTTATATTGTCAAACAGCATTGCAATTATTTAAATTATATTAAATGATATTAAAATGTAATTTATAACTGTGATTACAAAGCTGAATTTCAGCAGCCATTACTCCAGTCTCCAGTGTCACATAATCCTTCAGAAATCACACTAATATGCTGATTTTCTGCTCAAAAGAAACATTTATTATTATCATTGTTGACAACAGTCATGCTGCTTACGTTTCTGTGAATAATATGATGCACTTTTTAAGGATTTCTAAAAAAAGGTTCAAAAGAAAAGTGTTTCTTTCAAATTGAAATCTTTTATAATATTAATTATGTCTACTGTGTACATACATAAATAGGGTTATAAAGTATTTGGGTTTTATTTGAACAGAAATCCAGAACAATTTAGGTCACTGAATTTATTTTGCTCTCTGCATCTTCATGTGCTCAGAGTCAGCGTGGTCCCTGCATCAATAGATGCCACACATGTAGGCTTTTGTGAATCTTGAAAATGATGTCATCGCTCTCCTAGCAACTGCTTAGCAACCAATCTCGGAGTGCACCCAGAGCTGGAATCCCTTTATTGCAACTGGGTTTCTGCAGTCACCCTCTCAAGACTGAAAGGAAAAATGTGACGTTGTTGTGCAATTCTCCCTCTTACTCCTTGAAAAGGAGTTGTTTTTTGTTCGCACACTTTTATACTGCTTTTAAAAAGATTGAAGGCATTTAAGCAGATTGTGTTTATACATTTTCACGTGCTCAGATTTGTAGTTTAAAATGACTTATTTAATGGAGCACCATTCATGATCTATTTGTGTTACCACAGCCTTGAATATGCAGTTTCAGTGTTTTCACCTGCCCATATGTGTTCATGTGACTCATGTGTGTATTAACACGCTCTGTCTTTGTGGTATTGGTGTCTTCTAGGCTCATGTGGTTCAGCGCTGGCTTATGCATCAGGACAGTAGTTTGAGTGGAGAGGGTTCGTCGGAGGCTCAAGGTGGAAAATGGCACTTTGGTGGAAGAGTAAATATCTTAGTACTGCCTCTCAACACTTTATTTCTCTTTCCTGACAAATCCTGTGTGTTGTTGTGGCTTCTTAATCATTTCTGTGTGTGGTACTCATGAGGTTGTTATGGATCTGGTTGCAGGTCTTGTGTTTGAATGTTGTTATGTGGCTAAAAACTTCATTTAGCTTCGCTAGTGTTCCTGTAGTGTTTTTTCACCATTCTCTCATTCTTAATGGCTCTTACTGTGTTTTATGTGTGTGACTTTATTCATATTCCTAACATGAGATTCTGTGTGTAAGTGCGTGTTTTTATGTGTTTATGGTCTCCGGCTTCTAATTGCTGATATCTGTCAGAATGTCACTTACATTATCAGCAGATGTACTGAAGCGATTACAAAGGGACAATATAGACTATATCAAACAATAAAAATGAGCGCAGGTCATTATACACAAACGCATGCACGGATGCATTAACTGATGTACAAATCTTCATTAAAATCTTCATTTTGAAATGTTTAAAGTCAAAGTGGTGACAAATTTGCAACCTGCGGTTTATTGCATTAGTACAACCACTTGAATTTAATATGTGATAAATGAAAAATATGTGGACAAAATGTTATTAAAATAATGATAAAAAGAAATAAAATAATTATATTCCAATAAAACAACTGGGGTCTGTAAGATTCTTTTTTTATTAAACATTTTAAATTCAATTATTACATTAAATTAAAAAAAGCAATCATTTTATTTAGCAAGGATGTACTAAATAAAAAAGTGATATTTATAATGTCACAAAAGATTTCTATTTTAAAACAAGACTGTTCTTTCTTTCTATTAGTCCAAGAATCCGAAAAAAAATTCATCACAATTTCAATCAATCAATCAATCAACAATACAACTGTTTTTAACTCTTTTCCCGCCATTGATGAGTTATCTCGTCATTTATAAGCCAACGCTTCCCCACCATTGACGAGTTTTTACGGCTTTCCGTGTTTTCACTGTTATACACTCAGGGGTGCTATTCCACATCTTCTGAACGAGTACAAAACCTCCCGAACAAAAACACACGTGAACAGGACGGAATAACTAGCGATCTCTCATGTAAACAGATGCATATGCGATCGTCAGCAATAAACAGAAATGAAAACTGCATAATGTTATAAAGTAAAATGATGATCTAGGAAGTGGTATATGTCTGTGCACATTTTAGAGGTGTTGATGGAAGCGATTTACTGGATTTATAGTTTGATAATCATACTGAATATTATCCAGATGTAGTTTTTGATAAAAATGTGATTTTCTCTCCTTTTTGCTCAAAATTATACATTTTTATGAAACCTACCTGTATTCCAGTGTTGATAAAAAAGAATGCTTTAAGCTAGAATAAAACTGATTTTTAAAAATTTTTTTTTTTTTTTTTTACATAAGAGACATTGATCTTTATTTTGGTGTATTGCATATTCAAATATTCATACAGCAAATATACTGTAGGCCATCAAATTTTAGTGAAAATCATCAAAATCGCTGGCAGTGGCTGGCAACTATTTTCAAAAATGCTGGCGGGGAAAGAGTTAACACTGATAATAATAAGAAATGTATCTTAAGAACCCTGAAAGACAGATCATGTGGCACTAAAGACTGGAGTAATGGCTGCTGAGAATTCAGCTCTGCATCACAGGAATAAATTACATTTTAAAATACTGTATATTAAAATAGAAACCTTAAATATTATTCAAATAAAATAATTCCAAACTGTAATAATATTTGACAATATTACTGTTTTTACTGTATTTTTAATGATTACATACAAGCATAAGTGACGTCTTACTAAAATCTTACTAATCCCACACTTCATATATATATATATATATGCGTGTGTGTTTGTGTGTTTGTATACACTATGTGTATGTGTAATGTATAGATTCTAGTATACAATATACTGTATCATATATAAACACTGGCCATCATCTGAGTAATTACATTGTTAATTCGTTTACCATTTGTCACCATGTACTAAAAACACATTCACATTGTCAAGCTTGAAGAAGGCTGTGTCATGATCGGGGGTGCTGTGCCAATTTCATGCTGATGACAATTTGGTGCCAAGCCCATGACAAGATCAACCAGCATGTCCTTTTCAGTACCTCAAAGACAAATCAATCCATCAGAAATATGTTTGAGGTGGACATTCATTTTTCAGAAAGATAATGACCCAAAACACTTCTCAAAGTTGTTCAAGAGCTGTCAAAAAAAGTAACAACTCTGTGTTCTGAGTGTCAACTCAATACCATTAGACACCACAGAATATATTAGTGACATACTCTAAATCTATGAGAACACATTCTGGAAAGGGTAGACAATTCCTAGCTCAAATATATTAACCGAACGATGATGATATCTTAACTGTGTTTGTTTTTTGGGTTAAAGAGAAGAAAACTTCCAGATGAGTATCAGTGTGATTAAAGAATATGTGAATTGCAAAAAATTCAGCGGGCTGATTGTGGATAATGATTGATAAAGAATGACTGTTCAAAAAGAGGTGGGAAGGAAATTTATGTTGGTCCCAAAATGAAACAAAATTAAATCCTAAAGTGATTCAGCAGTTCCTTTCAATAAGATATGATGGCGCACACACTGATACTGCACAGTCATGTTGATGGATGCAGTTTGCTATGCTGTCACCGGAGGACTGAGCAAATGAGGGTTCAAAATGACTTCTTTCACCTCACTCAGTATTGCATCCACATCTTCCATTAAAGGGGGTGGGGGGGTGTGGGTTGTCAATCATCCCCACTGAATAACAGAGCAGAGACAATCTAAACATTTCTAGACTGCAGAGTATCTGACAAATCAATTCAAGGACTCAATATAACTGTGACCACATCAGAGCAAACTGTATTAGTCATCGCATGGAAAACCACAAAATATCACTCATGGATTTTTTAATACTGAGCAGCAGGAATGAAGAATTCTGGGTAGGGAGCCGAAGGCGCAAAATTAACAGGGCGATACAGAGTCATGTTTTTGAAATATTGCAGTGCATATGGGAATCAGAAAAGCTCTCTGTTCTGGACCCGTTATCATGAACGCTACAGGAGGGAGAGAGAAAGAAGAAAGAGAAAGAGAGGGTTGTGAACAGTAGGTTTGGAGGTTGTTAGCTATTCCACTGAGAAAAGAACAGCTGAGATCAAGAGGAACACTCTGTAGACAGACAGACAAAGAGAGAGACAGGCACAGATGATAGATAAAAAATAACAAAGAACTTAAGACTAACAGGGTACATTAATATAGATGTATGAAAAGAAAGAGTTTTGCATAGCTCCTAAATCATATTTTAAAATATGATAAATATATAATTATAAATATTATATATATATATTTTTTTTATTAAACATTTATTTTTATTATTTAGTGATATTTAAAGTCACAGTGTGTGATTCTTGGGCCAATACCATCATTGAATGTAGTTGTAAAAGTAATGCATTTTCACAAAGATGCTCTCTGCCATTTGTCAAGTAACAGATAGTTCCACCCACAAACTCACACCATTGGTTGAGCCAATGTTGCTATTTTGGGCTGGTCGAAATGCCTTAATTTTTTGATACACTTGCCAAGAAAATCAACCTTCAGTACAATAATCTTTGAACAAAATTAGCTGGTTTACAAGAAAATATTTTTAAAACATTATGCACTTCAGCTTTGAAGCAAATACCGATATGTCTTTAGGGGCAAAACCAGCCCTGTATATAACCTCACATTCCATAACTTCTGAAAATTTGATGATTTTACACTGATGGGTTGTTGTTATATGGCCCCTGAGCCGGCTGAAACCAGATCTTCTCATCTACTCTGTAGACGTGCACAACACAGAATGAATTCCTAATTAGAGCCATAAGTCAGTCTGTATCACTGATGTTTTATTAAGTGCTAAACATCCAAAAGGCCTTGTGGAAAAAACAAACTGTTTACCAATCCATTTGTCGATTAAGATTTGGATTAAGTTTTCATTTCCTATTCTCTCTATCTATTTCAGGCAGATACATCAACCAGTTTCCTCCGTGCTGCACGCTCAGGTAATCTGGAAAAGGCTCTGGACCATATCAAAAACGGAATAAACATCAACATATCCAATCAGGTGAGACAAAAATCCATGCTGCGATGTCATCAAGCATGTAAGTGTATGTGTTTGTGTGAGTACTATGTTTAAAATTATTACAGATATGAATTATACCACAAATATTAAATATTTGTAATAAAGGGAAATTTCGCCATCAAAAAATCTGTCAAAAAAATCTTAATTACTGTACTGTTCTAGCACTGTTAACTACTATTTTTACACAATTTGCACAGTTATGACAAGTACAGTAGTCATTACTTTTTTAATTTTGTGTCTATGCAGGAATTTAGATATGTGGGTCAAATTAACCCTTAACACAATAGAAATAACACATCAATAATGGAAAGTAATTATTAAAATTCTTAATTTTTAAATCTCTGGCAAGCTACAATAGAGGTTCTATTTCTTACAAGAAATCAAAGTGTTGATTTTAGGCAAAATGCAATTGTGGGTCCCCTATTTGACCCCTAACATAGAAGTTATAGCCAGTTTTTGAACACAAGAGAAGAGTTAAAATCACTCTGAGCACTTTAGCAGCTGCATGGCAATGCCAGTCTCACATCCATGCCTTGAAATCCCAAAGTAACTTTGAAGCCCATTAATAGTATGGCCTAAATTCAGAAATTGCTATTTAGAGCTATACATTCATCATCTTGCAGATTAGGATCCACATCTTTGTGTGTGTGTTTGTTTGCCTGTGCCAGTGTGTGTTTTCTTGTCTGTATTAACCCCCCAATGTTCTTGTGGTTGGACAGTACAGCTGTGTTTACAGTGTCAATGCAGAGCTATGTTCAATGCCCTAATCAGTAAATTGCCATAATTAATCACGCCAGCATGTCTTCCTCCTCTAACCCCCTCACCGGTCATGCTTTTGTACCCACTTGCATCATAACACTCTGTGTTACTTGCTTTAAATAGCATATTGTGATATTTGCAGAAGAGCTATGTTTGGTTCTCAGAGACGGGTTAGTGAATGGACCAGAGCGACTGGCTGACTTCCCGCATTGAAAAGCTCTGAAAATAAACGCCCACTCTGTATGCTCGAGCACACACACACACACTCACATCGACTACTACAGCACCTTCTAACATCATTCACAGACAGGATTCCATCGGGAACCAACCGGGGTCTCTGATATGCAACCTAGACTACATTTCCAAACGTCTTAGAGGTTTTTATAGTTATGTTTTTGGATAAACTGAAGGTATATTTCTTGTGTGTGATGCTGATATCACAGCGTCGCAACACATTGTGTGAGGAGCTTTGACCGGTTTTGACAGTGAGACAGATTAAAACCTTCGGCTTGGGTGCTTTGGGACTAGAGAAAATTCGAGAATCAGCAAAACCGTAGTTTAAAGCTCATAGCATGTGCTTAATTTCCACCTCAGCTCTAAGCAGGTAATTGTTAATAAGATTTTTAGACTATTGATGATCTTGCTCTAGAGTGTAATTTGTCTTTATTTTACAGGTAACTAACTAACGGCTGTAAATACTGCTAATGTTGTAGAGCCTTTTCATCTGTTAAGATCTAATGATGATATAGCTAAAAATAATCTATGAATCAGATACAGTTGTTAATATGGATTTAAAAAAAGCCATTTGCAAAAGGATGTGCAAGAACTGAAGGACAATAAATTTCCCTTTAACAGTGAAAATTAAGTCATGTTGACAATCTTGACACTCATTCTAGAATACGAATCATGTGGACCACTTTAATGATGCTTTTGTGTAAAAAAAAATAAAAATACAAAGAATGTATTTAATGCACTGTAAGTGGCTTTGGATAATAGTGTCTACCAAATGCATATAAAATGTAATGATTTTTCACCCTTTTGGAAGCTTTTCATGATCAGAATTTCTTCAGAATTGCCTCTTTTGTGTTTCATGGAAGGAAATCACTTAAGCAAATGTAAAATTCAAATTTCATTGATTTTCACCTTTTTTTTGTTTGAAATATATGCGCTCTTCTGTTAAAAAGTTTGAGGTAGATAAGAATTTTTAAAAATGTTATCCACCAATGCTGCATTTATTTGATCAAAAAATACAGTAAAAACAGTAATATTGTGAAATAATTACAAATAAATTTAAAATTAGTGTAAAAAGTATTCAAAAATTATTTATTTTAATAATTAATTTTATTCATGTAAAATACCTTTTTTAATATATTTTAAAATATTATTTATTCCTGTGATGGTAAAGCTTAATTTTCAGAAGGCATTACTCCAATCCTCTCCTCAGTGTCACATTTTGAAATTTTAATATACTGATTTGGTGTTCAAGAAACATTTCTCATTATTATCAATTGGTGCTTCATTGTGTATATATATGTATATATATATATATATATATATATATATATATATATATATATATATATATCACACACATGCACACACACAATACACACACACACACACACACACATGCACAAAAACACACACACACACACACACACAAACACGCACATATATGTGTGTGTGTGTGTGTGTGTGTGTGTGTGTGTTTTGTCATTTTCAAGTTACAGTTATACAATGAATATGTACATCCCCCTTTTTCAAGGAACCATAAGTAATTGGACAGTTGACTCAAAACCCATTTCATGGACAACTCCTTCGTTATTTCTACATCAATTAAGCAGGTAAAAGGTCTGGAGTTTCTAAATGTGCCATTTGCATTTGGAAGCTTTTGCTGTGAACCCACATCATCCAGTCAAAGGATCTCTCCATACAAGTGAACCAGACAATTGTTAGGCTTCAAAAACAAAACAAATCCATCAGAGAGACAGCAGGAACATTAGGAGTGGCCAAATCAACAGCTTGTAACATTCGGAGAAAAAAGAACACACTGGTGAGCTCCCCAACATAAAAAGGCCGTCCATGGAGGACAACAGTGGTGAATGATTGGAGAATCCTCTCCATGGTAAAACTCTTTCACAACATCCAGCCAAGTGAAGAACACTCTCCAGGAGGTAGGGGTGTCACTGTCAAAGTCTACAATCAAGAGAAGACTTCACGAGAACAAATACAGAGGGTTTACCACAAGGCGCAAACAAGGGCTGATTAGACTTTGCCAAAAAACATCAAAAAAGCCAGACCACTTCTGGAAAAGCATTCTTTGGATGGGTGAAATTAAGATCATCCTGTACTGGAATGACAGGAACAAAAAAGTATGGAGAAGGCTTAGAACAGCTCATTATCCGAAGATAATACAACAACATCATCTGTGAAACATGGTGGAGCTGTGTGATGGCATGAGCATGCATGGCTTCCAGTGGCACTGGGTTACTGGTGTTTAGTGATGATGTGACAGAAGACAGAAGCAGCTGGAAGACTTTTGAAGTGATATACACTCTGCCCTGATTCAGTCAAATTGAGCAAAGTTGATTGGGCGGCACTTCATAGTACAAATGGATGATGACCCCAAACATACAGCAAAAGCAACTCAGGAGTTTTTGTAGGTAAAATAGTGGAATATTCTGCAATGGCCAAGTCAATCTCCTAAACTCAGCCCGATTGAGCATGCATTTCACTTGCTAAAGACAAAACTAAAGGCAGAAAGACCCACAAACAAGCAAGAACTGAAGTCAGCTGCAGTAAAGCCCCAGACAGAAATTATGAAAATTGTCCAAATATATATGGACCTAAGTGTATATAACAGTTAAAAAATATTTACTTCCATATTTAATCAATTTAATGCAACCTTGCTAAATAAAAATATAAATTTCTTTAAAGAGAAAATCTTACTGACCCTAAGATCATAATAAATATATAGAGTTGTATTTCCGAAAAATATGAAAGAACCAGCGTTGCTGATATATATATCATGAACGCATAGCGCTGAGCATGGGTTTCAATACTGTGTGTTATATTATGAAGCACATTCAGAGAACATTAATGCCAAGCAGGCACGTGTGGCTGTTTTCATCAGGGCTCCTCCCCACTGTCTGCAAGCAACCCTCCATCTCCGTTCTGTCTTCTTCTCCTCTGCGCACTGTGCAGTTGCAGTAGGAGCTCGTTAGAGATGAGTGACACTGCAGTATGAAGGGGATTCCAGTCAGAGCAGAGCCCCCCTATGGCCGCTCCAGACTACACACCCAGCTTCCCTACAGAAGCACACACTGCACCGTGTGCCCTTCTCCTATCAGCCTTTACCTCTCTCTGCTTTTTGTCTGTTTCCTCCGCCGCTCTATTTCCACACCCTGTTTAATGAGAGCTCCACAGTTCTGTAGATGTCTCAGTGCTTCCTTGTGGTATTTTTAGGCTGCCCTCCTCTCAGTGAGTCATTTGACAGGTAGACGGGGAGAGATAAAGAGATAGACTTGAGATATGTCAGGGTGGGTTTTTTTTGAGACAGGGTTTTTCAGCACCTCATGTTTTCTCTTGTGTTCGCAGAATGGGCTTAATGGGTTGCACTTGGCCTCCAAAGAAGGCCATGTTAAGATGGTGCTGGAGCTGCTGCACAATGGAATTGACCTGGAGACCACTACAAAGGTAAATCTATTTCCTTCAGTCAGTCATTTCCTTCCTCAAGCAGGCCAAAAACAGATTTATAAAAGACAAAATAAATGAACATTAACCGATTAAATTCCAATCATAAAAAAATGTTTGTACTCTTGCTTTGTTGCAGGAATCAATCAGAATGTTACAGAATTCTGAATTAAAGTATATTGTCCCACTTTATATTAGGTTGCCTTAACTATTATGTACTTACATCAAAAATAAGTGCAGTGTACTGTACTTATTGTGTTCATATTGTATTGCAATACACTTTTGCTGCTATTGAGGTGGGGTACAGGTAAGGTTAGGTACAGGTTTGGTGGTACGGGTCAGTTTAAGGGTGGGTTAAGGTGTAAGCGATGGGTCTTACTATAAGTGTAACTATAAATGTAATTACAGAAATTAATTACAGTTGTAATTACATGCAGGTATTTTTTAAAGTTTAAGTACAGTGAAAAAGCATGTATGCACATATAGTAAGTGCATTGTATCAAATGATTAATTGAAATGTAAGTAGTTAAGTCCACCAAATATAAAGTGGGACCAAGTATAAATAAACGCACATGCTCATTTCGCTTTTTTTTTCATTTGCAATTGCAAAGCCCTTAAAACAAGCAAAAATAAAAGCAATAAAATCAAATGACATTCTTCAAAATACATATATGCTAGAAACGTATTTAACATGCATTGTCAGATCTTTCTCTGTATTATATTTACATGACTATTCATTTTGCAGAAAGGGAATACCGCCCTTCATATTGCTGCTCTGGCCGGTCAAGAGAAAGTGGTTGCTGAGCTGATCAATTATGGTGCCAATGTCAATGCCCAGTCTCAGGTTAGTCTGAGCCTCAAAACATGAATCCACAAACCTAGAAACATGTTTATGAGAAGTTTCAGTTGTTCTTTGGTGTCGTTTTGTATTCTACAGAAAGGTTTCAGTCCCCTGTACATGGCAGCACAGGAGAACCACTTGGAAGTGGTGAAATATCTACTTGAACATGGAGCCAATCAGAGCCTTCCAACTGAGGTGAGTGACACGATGAAATCAAACTCAGCAGAAATCAAACCCAAGTGACCCTACAACTCTTGATGTCACCCTCCAGGATGGCTTTACTCCTTTGGCGGTAGCTCTTCAGCAGGGTCACGAGAACGTGGTGGCCCTCCTGATAAACTATGGCACCAAGGGCAAAGTGCGCCTGCCGGCCCTGCACATCGCGGCACGTAACGACGACACGCGCACTGCTGCTGTACTGCTCCAGAACGACCCAAACCCAGACGTCCTCAGCAAAGTATGTGTTTGTGCACATCTGAAAGGTTTAATCTCACCATGAGTGAAATTATGCATCATGACTCACTGAGCTCGCAGCCGCTCTTGGCTTGGGATTGCAGTATCTATGTGACAAGATAAACAGAACTGACTTTGTTTAAAGATCCATCAGCGTAGGTGTTTCTGTTTTGTACATACACTGAATCAATGAAATGCTACACTCTTTTCCCATAGACCGGCTTTACTCCTCTCCACATCGCAGCCCATTATGAGAATCTCAGTGTCGCACAGCTGTTGTTGAACAGAGGAGCCAATGTGAACTTCACGCCGAAGGTCAGTGCAGCTCTCATGTTAAATGCTTCCTACTACTATACGAAAGATTACATCAACTTCTCACTTTCTCTCCTTTTCTCTTGGAATGGCATTACTCCATTACATATCGCTTCCAGAAGGGGCAATGTGATTATGGTGCGGCTTCTGTTGGACAGAGGAGCTCAGATAGATGCCAAGACAAAGGTGCAGTATCCATTAGGGGTGTGCAAAAAATGTTCATAATCAATTTTATCATCTCAGTTTGCAGTGTTGTTATTGTTAATTTTCATTAATTGAAATAAAGCTGAAATAAAAGAATATATATATATATATATATATATATATATATATATATATATATATATATATAAGATAAAAAACAAACAAACAAACAAAAAAATCATAAAATGATTTGATAAATATTTTGGTTAAAAATTTGTGCTGTCACATTCAAAATAAAAGTTTGTGTTTACATAATAGAAATGTGTATATATATGTATATATAAATATACAAAAACACAAATAAATATATAATATATATACAATGTGTGTGTGTGTTTTTTTTTTTTTTTTTTGTTTTTTTTTTTGTATATATATATATATATATATAACATTTTATAAGAACATTTTATTCACACATTACACATTCATATATGGGGGGAAAAGAGAGAGATAAAACATTATAAAATTACATCTGTTAAAAATTATTCAAACTAAAAAGTAAATTACAACATAATCTAAATAGACTGAATTCACAGTATCTATCCAACTGTAGTCACCTATCACAGTGACATTATTTACTAGCTGAGATGAAAAATCGCACTGCTGAGACTGCTGAATCTGACTTATTTAAGTCTAGCTCGTGGAGAATGACCTATTTTACTTCCTCTTGGGAAAAACAGGTATTTTCTCTTTGTGACAACTTGCTGTTTTAATGGTATGCTTTAATGCATACAGAAATAAGGACAGAAAATGCAGCTCATGTAGGATGCACTGAAACATGGCTGATAAATCCTTCATACAGAGGATTTACAAAATTGCTTATTCTTTCTGTTGTCTACAGGATGAGCTGACTCCGCTGCATTGTGCAGCCAGGAATGGTCATGTACGTGTGGTGGAGATCCTGCTAGACCAGGGTGCTCCCATTCAGGCCAAGACCAAGGTGACCAAACTCTATTACTAAGATAGGCCTTACAGTAATTGATTTTTAGCTTTATTGATGCCATAATCATGCTGATCAATTGATAATAATGTGTTCCTCCTTACAGAACGGCCTGTCTCCCATCCACATGGCAGCGCAGGGTGATCACATGGACTGCGTGAGGCAGTTGCTGCAATACAATGCAGAGATCGATGACATCACCCTGGACCACCTGACCCCACTGCATGTTGCAGCCCACTGTGGGCACCACCGCATGGCAAAGGTGCTGCTGGACAAGGGGGCAAAAGCTAATGCCCGTGCTCTGGTTAGTGCATCTGTTGTTTTCAATGAATGTAATTAATTACATCCAAAAAACAAGCAGAATTTCCTATTCCAGAATTTCCTATTCCGAATTTGATATCCTACATTTAATTGCATACAGCTGAACACAGTGTATATATATCAGTTGATTTTTTTGGACTGTCTTTCAGAATGGATTCACTCCATTGCACATTGCCTGCAAGAAGAACCACATGCGGTCCATGGACCTTCTGCTGAAGCACTCAGCTTCTCTGGAGGCCGTGACTGAGGTCAGATTACTCTCCGGCTGTCACTTTGATGGATAACCTCTATTCACATTGCACCATCTACGCCTTTAGCTTGACCCTTGTAGAAAATCGAAAGACTGTGTAGGAATGAACAGTGACATCTTCACAAGACAAGAATATATTAACATAATACACATCCCTTCAAAAGTTTGGGGTCAGTAAGATTTGTTCAAGAAATTAGTACTTTTATTCAGCAAGGATGCATTAAACTGATCGAAAATGACAGTAAAACATTTGTTACAAAAGCTTTATATTTCATAAATGCTGTTCTTTTGAACTTTCTATTTATGTTTCACCATTTCCACAAAAATGTTAAAGGGGTCCTATTATGCTCTTTTACAAGGTCTTGATTTTGTTTTGGGGGTGTACTAGAACAGGCTGTCATACTAGGTTGTTCAAAAAACACATTATTTTGCACAGATTTTACATTATTACAACACCTTTCTCCCCAGTCTGGCATGAACGGCTAGAATAGTTCCTGTATCAAATGAAGGCCCGCCTTCTGAAATCCGAAATGCGCTGTGATTGGTTAGCTGGGACAGTGTGTGTTGTGATTGGTTAGCTCCGCATGATTGTAACGACTCTAAGCTTGTCTGCCTTGGGACAGTGTAAATATTGCAAATCAAATCAATTCAAGCGCGATTTAAATCCGCATGATTGTAACGACTCTAAGCTTGTCTGCCTTGGGAAAGCTAGCCTGTCTCCGACATAGTGATAACACTCGTTGCATTCTCTATTGTAGCTCAACCAGGTCTCGTCCCATTCGTCGAGCTTTGTGATATCACAAATCACAGAAATTATGCATTGTAGTCCAAACGAGTCGTTTGTTGTAGTTTTTGTGATTTCTGTTAAATAAAATATCTCCTTTTGTATTGGACTTTGAGCGTTTTTTTTTATGCTCAAACAACAACATTACAGACTAACTAAAACTGAAAAAGTGAAAAAGCATAATAGCACCCCTTTAAGCAGCATAACTGTTTTCAAAATGGATAGTAATAGGAAATACTTACAAATCAGCGTATTAGAATGATCTCCGGAGAATTATGTGACACTGAAGACTAGAAAATTCAGCTTTGTAATCACAGGAAAAAAATAAATTTTTTAAGTATATTAAAATAAGGAACATTTATTTTAATTGGTAATATTATTTTACAATATTATGGTTGTCACTGTATTTTTGATCAAATAAATATAGCCTTGGTGAGCGTAATAGATTTCTTTCAGTAGCTTTTAAAAACAAAGCACAAACAAAAGTTGCCATGCCATAGGCTCCAAAAATGCAAAACAATTTAATAATGGACTTCACACAAGGTAACGTTTCGAGCTCACAGACTCTTTGTGCATTTTTGGAGCCTATGATGTGTCAACTTTTGCTTGTTTATAATTGTTTTAGTTTGTCAAGCACCCAATTTTGAGCATTTTTTGCCATTGGTGTGTGCTTTGGATCCGTCTTTAATTTGTAAATTGTACCGACCCCCAACTTTTGACTGGTAATGTATGCAGCATTAATAATACCATTATTTTTTTAACATAAATTATTTTTATGTTACATTAATATTAATATGTTACGTCTATATTAAATACCATCTTATATTTTTGTTGATCCATTGATATATGACATGAAAATGCATGTTCTTGTCTTTTAGTCGGGTCTGACCCCTCTTCATGTGGCTGCGTTCATGGGGCATCTCAATATAGTGAAGAGTCTGCTTCAGAGAGGAGCTTCACCCAACGCATCTAATGTGGTAAGAACTGTGTAATCTATTCAGAACCTCAGAGATACCCAACAATCAAATCCCAAAGGCACAGCTATTCTGCTTTACAAATGGGCTAATGTCTTTAGCAACGATTATGGCAGCGATCACAGTTTTCTGTATTTCAATGTGCCGTTGTAGAAAGTGGAGACCCCTTTGCACATGGCTGCCAGAGCGGGGCACTGTGAGGTGGCTCAGTTCCTGCTACAAAACAATGCTCAGGTGGATGCCAAAGCGAAGGTAGGCTGATCATACCAGCTGATTTATCTCCATTTATCTACTTTTGTTTTAAAAACGGCACGTGTCTCTCTTTTGTTTCACAGGATGATCAAACCCCCTTGCATTGTGCGGCTCGAATGGGACATAAGGAGTTGGTGAAGCTGCTCTTGGAACATAAGGCCAATCCAGATTCGGCCACCACGGCAGGTCACACTCCTTTGCACATCGCCGCCCGCGAGGGACATGCACAAACCACACGCATCCTGCTCGACGGGAATGCCCAACAAACCAAAATGACCAAGGTTTTTTTCTCTAGCTAAACTTTTACTAAGCCCCTCCTTAAAATGCTTCTGATCAATCATACCTTAGCATCAGTTGCTGTCCATTGGAGTTTTGTGTGTTTTATAGAATTGATTAAAATGCGACATTCTGTAAAGCCTATTAGCAACCGTAACTGAGGTGGGCGGAGCTTAACAACGGGTCATTTACATTAAAAACAACAAAATATTCACATCTTCATCTACATTCTCAATTAGTATATCTGTGTTGTCTTACAGAAAGGATTTACTCCTCTACATGTAGCATGTAAATACGGGAAAGTGGATGTGGCGGAGCTGCTTTTGGAAAGAGGGGCCAATCCTAATGCAGCCGGAAAGGTAATTCATCAAGACAAACATCTGATATCTCAGTACTCGTCTGCTAATATCAGATGTTGGTCAGCGGTGGCTGATTGAGGCCATGTGTCTCCTCTCTCCTCTCTCAGAATGGCTTGACCCCTTTGCACGTGGCCGTCCATCACAACAACCTTGATGTAGTCAAGCTGCTGGTCAGCAAGGGCGGCTCTCCGCACAGCACGGCGAGAGTAAGATACACATATACACATTACAAAATCTTGGCAAGTGACTATTCTGAGCTGTGATGTTAAGGGTTGCAGTCTATTTCACACTTTCAAAAGCCGTCCAAGAAAAACAGTCACTTTTAGGTTTATTCCATTTGACAGAACGGCTACACAGCCTTGCACATCGCAGCCAAGCAGAACCAACTAGAGGTGGCAAGCAGTCTGCTGCAGTATGGCGCTAATGCCAACTCAGAATCACTACAGGGCATCACCCCGCTTCACCTGGCGTCACAGGAGGGGCAACCTGATATGGTGGCACTGCTCATCTCCAAACAGGCCAATGTTAACCTGGGCAACAAGGTGATGCAGTCTTTAAGCTTTGATTAATTGGTATTTTGTCTACGTCGGAGAGAGAATAAATAGAAAACTAAAAAAGATTGAGATGTATTGCAAGAACATGGCACAAGAAATGCCACGAAATGGCAAAAGGATGCGTTTGATATTCCTCTGATATCCTTTTTGTGTGTGTGTGTTTGTACAGAATGGGCTGACACCTCTGCACCTGGTTGCTCAGGAAGGGCATGTGGGCATTGCAGACATGCTGGTGAAGCAGGGTGCTTCAGTCTATGCAGCCTCAAGGGTAAGACACTTCAATACACAAAGAAACACACACAGACTCAGCAGGGCCATCTGTAGAATGTCCTAGAATTTAGACCTCAGAGCCTTGTGCAATGTAGTCTGTGCTACTGCTAAATTGACAAACAGTGCTAGATCTACATTTACTGAAGAAAATATGAATGATGTTGGCCACTACCAAACTTGCCAACACTATGCTATGTTTTGGGTAGTTCTTGGTGCAATATTTAAGGGGTTTTAGGGCATTGTTATGCTGCTGTTAAATTTTCTGATAATGAATCACCCCCTCTCATTTTTTTTTGTGTATTCAGTGGTACATTACCATAAAACAAAACTAATCCACTGTGTCCTCAGTGGCTCTCATCTCAGGATTTTCATGTTCACTTTTGCATCCAACTATAAAACACCTGCATTGCCTACAAGACAGACAGCTGCTCAAGCGCAGAGAAAATTGCGGACAGCAGGAATATGAGGGCGGGAATATGCTAATGGAGGTCATGGATGGGGCCTGAGCAGTATGATGTCAAATTGCTCAGAAAATCAAAACAGCTTGATAATTAAGTCTGTTTAGGCTTTCTGGGGATTAAAAAAGGATTGAATGCATTTTTATCATTTAATGATGGTTGTGTCCACACTGCTAAAACACATTTATAATGCAAACACGAATTTTGCATCCAATGTCCTCTTTAAGGTGTTTAGAATCGTTTAGGGTGTTTCTGTGCAGTTGCCGAGGTGCTCTGAGTGATTGATAAACGGCAAGACAGATAAGCTTTCTCAGTTCTTTTTGATATTTTGATACCAAAATACGGCTCAGATCCCTCCTTCAATGTGTCTGAAAAAAAAAAAAAAAACATAACCTTATCAGCAATACTAATAATAATGCTTGCTTTAGCAAACACCACTACTATGGGGACATAATGAAATGTGCTGAAATTCAGCTGTGATCTTTAACTTTTTCAAAATTCATTCTTCACCCATTAAAATGTTTTGGTTTTTAAACACTTTGTAATATTAACTGGCATTGATTGTCTATATGCACTGGTACCCACTTGTTTAGTCATTCACTTCTTATTTTCCTTCTCACCCTTTTAAATCTCTCTCTCTCTCTATTAGATGGGCTACACACCCTTACATGTGGCATGTCATTATGGGAACATAAAGATGGTGAAGTTCTTACTCCAGCAGCAAGCACATGTTAACAGCAAGACAAGAGTGAGTGCTACAGCCCTGGATGTGCTATACACACTGCACAGGCCTCTTTTCACACTTTTCAGTGTCAGTATGTATTTCTGCAATCTCATTTTCACTTATCTTTCTTTTGCAGTTGGGATACACTCCTTTACATCAAGCAGCCCAGCAAGGTCATACAGACATCGTCACCCTGCTGCTAAAACATGGAGCCCTGCCCAATGAAATCACTACTGTGAGCAGACGCTCTTCCTCCATACTTAAAATACAAATTTTCTCATAAAAAATAGTATAAATTTTTTGCTGTCATGCTGCCAGTCGTCTGCAGTAAACATAAGGTGTTATATTATATTATATTTAATATGTAATAATCATTTATATACAGACAGATCAAATATTTTATTATCAGACACAGATGTGAGATTTAGTAACCTGACTGTGTGTTATCTGTGGCAGAATGGGACGTCACCTCTGGGTATCGCTAAACGGCTAGGCTACATCTCTGTCATTGATGTGCTGAAATTGGTGACTGAGGAATCCGTATCTATGGTGAGAGCCATTTGCATCTCATTAACACTATCTGGTCTGAATTAGTGATTTCAATCTTCAAGGCTTTTTATTCCATCATCTTTCATCTCTGGTTAATCTGGTTTTCATCCTTGATTTGTGCAACATACGCCATCTCGATTTGTTAATATATTCCATCTCTGTTCCACAGATCACCACCGAGAAGCATCGCATGAGTTTCCCGGAGACAGTGGATGAAATACTGGACGTGTCAGAAGATGAAGGTGCGTACGGGTGGCTCAGATTGGATTTAGCCTGAAGGATCATACTGCAGTAAATGCCGCATTAAAGCACTGATTCTCAGCTGCTGTGACAAGGTCTCAGTGCCATGAGGTTGGTGCTAGACTCTCGATTACAAACACAAGCCAGTAGGCAGATGAGCTGGTTAGGTCATATCCCAAAAGGGACAGTCTGAAGTGAATTAGAGATTAGAGATGTTATCACACTCATAGGGCTTTGATACTCAAGTATCAAATTGCCTTGCCATGTATATCAACATTTTGTGTATATTGTGAAGCATTTCAATTGAAATTTCACTCTGTTTTTCACACATAGTTATCACATAGCTTCTAAAGATTTGGAATATAGCACTTGATTGGATTGAACCACTTTTGTGGTGCTTTTATGTCTTTTTATGCTTGATAGCCATTGGTCACCACCCATTTTATTGTAAAGAAAAGAGCAGCTTGGACCTTCTGCTGAATATTTCCTTATGTGTTTGGAAAGACAAAGTTTGGACAGGGCTATTACATTTTTCATTGATCCCTTCCCTTCCTTGGATCTAATCATTAAATGTGTTTGTTTCTTCTGAGAGATGATTGATAAATTTCCATTTATTCAGGACTTTATTGGATTGAAAAAGCAAAAGCAAGTATTTCATGATAACCTAAATCTACTGTAAATCTACGGTAGCATCGCCAGCCTGAAATGTTCCTTCTTCCTTCCTGCTGTAGGAGTTGCTCAGCTAACATTAGGTAGGAGCGTCTCCCTCTCTCTGGCTTAGTGGTTCGTGAAACGTGTGCCTCCATTTCAAGCACTCTCATCTTGTCTCTGGCCCTCAAGTCTCTCTAACCGCTCTCTATTCTAATGGCGTCGGCCCCTCATCATTGTGTGGTCATGATGTTTCTTTTCCTTTACTGACAGTAACGTGTTTGTGGATCCATCATTGACAGGACTGCATCCGAAATTTACTTTGTGTTCTCAGTTTGTTCTAAGAGTGTTTCTTCAACCATGGGCACTTTTATACTTAATTTGAATACTTAATTTTTTATTTAATTCAATTAAATTCAAGTTTAACTGTATAGCTCTTTTCCCGATGCAATTCGTTGCAAAGCAGCTTTACAGAAAATAAAAATTTCTACATTATTTTTAGTAATAGCTTACCAGTGGTGACCATCTCAAGTTGATGTCCATATGGCAAAAAATGCATGGTAAATATTAAGTTTACAGTTAGTTAATGTCATTTAATCAAACAGTTGGTGAACACTTTTAACAGCAGTAATTATATGTTGCGATCCTAGTTACCACAGGATGCCAATCTCGTGGCAGAAACAGAGAAGGAAATAGAGAAAAATTAGCATAGCTGCTGTTCCAACTAAGCAAAAAAATGATGTTCAACCCAAGCAAAAGAATGTTAATGTGCATTTGATCAGATGTAACTGAAGTACAAGATTATGAGATACATTATGTGAATGCTTGGCTAAAGAGGTGTGTTTTTAAATCTAGATTTAAACAGAGAGAGTGTGTTTGAACCCCGGACTCTATCAGGAAGGCTATTCCAGAGTTTGGGAGCCAAATGCGAAAAAGCTCTACCTCCTTTAGTGGACTTTGCTATCCTAGGAACTACCAAGAATCCAGAGTAGTGACCTTAGGGAGTGTGATGGATTGTGGCGTGGTAGAAGACTAGTTGGGTACACAGGAGCTAAACCATTTAGGGCCTTAAAAGTAAGTAGTAATATTTTGTTACTGATACAGAACTTAATAGGTAGCCACTGCAGAGAATGTAAAGTTGGGGTAATAATATGATCATATTTTCTTGACCTGGTAAGGACTCTAGCCGCTGCATTTTGGACTACCTGTAGCTTGTTTATTAAGGAAGCAAGACAACCACCTACAGTAGCAGTGCATTACAATAGTCCAGTCTAGAGGTCATGAATGCATGAACTAGCTTTACTGCATCAGAAACAGGTAACATGTTTCATAGCTTGGCAATGTTTCTAAGATGGAAGAATGCGGTTTTTGTAACATGGGAAATATGATTTTCAAAAGACAAGTTGCTGTCTAATATAACACTCAAGTTTTTGAATGTAGAAGAAGTAAGAGTACATCCATCTAGTTGCAAATTTTAATCTATTAGATTCTGTGGATTGTTTTTTTTTGGCCCATTAAGTAATATCTCTGTCTTACCTGAATTTAATAGGAGAAAATTATTGGTCATCCAATCTTTTACATTTTTAACACACTCTGTTAGCTTAGATAATTTAGAAGTTTCATCTGGTCTTGTTGAAATATATAGTTGAGGATCTTCAGCATAACAATGGAATTCTATGGTACAATGGAATTTAATTCTTAATACTTAATTTAATACTTTAATATTTTTTATGTTTATAGAGAGAGAGAGAGTTATTTTTCTTTTTTCATATTTTGAGACATAGGTAAAAAACTAAAGTTTTAACGAATAAAAGGTATTTGAAAACTATCAAAAATAATTAATGAAGACAACAAAAAATTATACATGTGTTTGCATTAATAAAAAAAAATCAACTGCTGGGACATAATAGTGCCTGTAGTTAAGAAACACCCATAGTTGAGGTTCTCTTTATATGGGAGTCACACTGGGAGTGGATAATTTTAGTAATTGCCTAATGATGATTATTTGACTCAGCAGAGGGCTCCAAAATGAACTGTCACAGTGGCTGTTTTACACGTCTCTGAACACCTGTGATTAAGCCCCTACCATAACACCAAACTATCTCTCCCATGCAGATTAAGTGTGATCTTCTCTGCACTACCAGGCATGCCAACTTCAGTAACCAATGCCATGCAATCTTATTGAGTATCTTGGTTTCTTCATGTTTTCCATTGGCTCTGTGTGTGTATGACTTCATTGCTTGGACTTGGTGAATGAGTGAAGGTTCTTGTATGTGCTCGACCAGAAATGATGGTGGATTGTAAAGGTTGAAATAATATCAAAGCTTTTTTTCCTTTCTATTAATCCTCATTTTCCTGCAAACCTCCTACATCAGAGGTTCTGACATATTTGGTGCTGTATGTAGGTGATGAACTTCTCGGGATGGATGGGGCTCGCTATTTGAAGCTGGATGACCTGAAAGACCAGGATGATGATTTTCTGTCCCCCAAGAAAACCCTGAGAGACTTTGAGAGCGGGATGGGCATGACGTAGGTCACAATGCAACAAATTTGTCCTTTGACTAAGATTTTATTAAAGTTAGATTACAAATATCTCCTTCATTCTCTCCAGACCTTATTCACCTGCAATTCCCAGAATTCCATGTGTGTCACCTGAAACTGTCATGTTGGACCAGGTATTGTTCTTTTTCGCTTCATGTGCTGAAATAAAAAATGTTCCTTACAAAATAATCCATGTCTGCTGGTTTCTAGTTAGTCACCTTTTTTAAGTTCTCAACTCCAAGGCCCCTCATTCTCCACAACACTATTCAAAGGCCCCCTTAGCTCTAGTTTTGTTTAAAAAACCTGTTTTACTCCTAGATCATGTAAAATAAATTAAATAAAAAATTTATTATAATTAAATTTCAGAATTCCTGAGGTTTTAAGAGCTGAATGTTCTTGATGGTTGCTACTCTTTTTAACAAATTAATACTTTTCCAGTCATTTGTGATTTACTGTTAAGGATTAAGGATAATTACTTTTTTAAAATATATATATATAAAAAAAACAGTTTCTACCTGATACAGCATTTTAGAGCTTTGTATAACAAAAAATAAATAAATAAATAAAATAAAAATAAATAAAAAAATGCCCATGAAGTTGTATTAATATATATATATATTTTTTTTTTTAGTTTTTATTTTTATAAATAATTTGTTTTATTAATCTACATGGCATTCCCAGATCTATAAGTCACTTTTAGAATGAAGCTTCCTCATATATTCAGGATTTTTAAGACCCTGGGAACAGAAACATTTGTTGAGTGGGTGAATTAAAATATAATTGAATACAAAGAAATATTTGAATTTTTAGTTGTTTTATAATTTTAATGCTTGTTTTGTCTTATTTGAAGTCATTTTGAGCCCCACTTGAATGTTTGTTGAGACCCCTTAGTGGACTCCAGCCTGGTAGATCATCTTTTCCAAGCTTGTTAGGACCGCTAGACCATCTTGGCAAAGTTGGAAGGAGCTTGAGTTAGTTGACCTGTGACCTGTTTTTCCAAGCAGAGTCATCTCTTTCTCTCTCTTAGTCTCATAAAGCTATCATTGTACCTTTGTTTGTGTGTGTGTCTTTGTGTCTGTGTGATCTGTGCTACTCCTGTGTGTCTGCAGCACACACCTGTCCCTTTGCCAAAGGAGTATGACGAGGACTCTCTAATCCCCAGTAGTCCAGCCACAGAGACCTCAGACAACGTTAGCCCAGTGGCCAGCCCCATCCACACTGGGTCAGTGCACATACTGTACTTCACATTCAGCTTAAACAACCCTTGCTAATGGCTTCTCACCGCTTTTATCTCCGTATTTATCTGTTGGCCATAAATGCTTATTTTTATACCTGTCTTCACTGTCATCAAGTGTCTGGGAAGTCGATTCTTTTGAAGATGTTTTTGCTTTATACTGGGCTTCCGGCTGTTTTGAAAAGTCATTGTACCCGGTTCACTGACTGGCTGGTTGTTTGACAGGTTTCTGGTCAGCTTCATGGTGGATGCGAGAGGCGGGTCCATGCGTGGCAGCAGGCATAATGGTCTGCGTGTGATCATCCCCCCGCGCACCTGCGCCGCCCCCACACGCATCACCTGCCGTCTGGTCAAACCGCAGAAACTCAGCACCCCACCTCCTCTCGTAGAGGGAGAGGGACTCGCGTCTCGTATTATCTCTCTAGGCCCTTCCAGTATGCAGTTTCTGGGGTAAGGGTCCGTGTGTGTGTACAATAAGGATGGCATATGCTTCAACAACTATTCTTCTTCTACTATTTTTCCTCAATAATTAAACAAAAAACACAAAACACTTTACCAGTACAAATATCTAAACACCAAAACAAATATCTAAACACTCAAGATAGGGTTTATAACTAATAACTAATGCTTCTGCACCTTCCCATCATCTCCTTCAGGCCAGTGATAGTAGAGATTCCTCATTTTGCATCCTTGAGCCGAGGTGATCGGGAACTAGTGGTTCTCCGAAGTGAGAATGGCTCTGTATGGAAAGAGCATCGGAACCGCTATGGCGATGACGTTCTTGAGACCATCCTTAATGGAATGGATGAAGGTAGTCTTGATTTTCACTGATAGGAATTCCCATAAGCCTTTTATAATTTTATTTTTTCTTTCAGTTATGTAGCAGTTACTAGCAGACAAATTACATATCACTTTACACTGCACCAACAATTTCTGTAGGACTGACCTTATGACCTTGTAATCTCTTGGTGCTTTTATCAGATCTGGAAAGTCAGGAGGAGCTGGAGAAGAAAAGAATTCGCCGCATCATCTCCACAGACTTCCCTCTCTACTTCGCTGTGGTATCACGTATCCAGCAGGAGAGCGATCTTATAGGTCCGGAGGGAGGTCAGCTGACAAGTAAGCTGGTGCCCCAGGTTCAGGCCATTTTCCCTGACACGGCGGTCACTAAGAGGGTCCGACTTGGCCTACAGGTGAGATTTCAGGAGATTTCGTGATGTAGAGAATGACAGTGAAGCAATATCAGCATACAATGATGAATTTGTGATTCATACAGAATATTTGATTAAAGCCCCATAAGCCCATTCAAAATGAACTCGCATTTAATCAGCACTCATGAGATGATTGAGTAATACTTAAAAAAAAAACCCTTGTTAATAAAATGTATAATTATGTACTGCAAGAGAAAAATTTTCATCTGAAATTCTGTAAGCATTTTCATAAAAATAAAACATAAAAATGATATAATTATTATTATTATTATTTCTAATTATATATTAAGATATTTCAAGGTTGCTGCATAAATTCAACAGAATGACTGAAAATGAATTCAGCATTAAATGATTTATGAACCTTTTTTGACTTTATTTTTTTTCCTCTTCTCTCTGCCCAGGCCCAGCCAATCCCTGATGAGCTGCTGACTCGGCAATTAGGAAACCAGGCCACATTCAGTCCCGTTGTGACAGTGGAGCCTCGTCGACGCAAATTCCACCGACCAATCGGGCTGCGTATCCCTTTGCCTCCATCCTGGAGGGAGAGTCCACGCAATGCAGGAGAAGGAGACACTACCAGCCTCCGCCTCCTCTGCAGTGTTATTGGTACGGTCCGGACCTGATCTATTTCAAAGAAAACATTGTCTGAAATTGATATTTATGTTTTGGAGAAAGGCAGATTATCTTGAAGGCCAGTCTTTTTCAGCCTCAGCCAGATTTGAAGTAGCTGCCCTGCTAAGCTGCTTGGAAAAGGCTGAAACAGACTGGTGTCCTGCCTGGAGAGGGACACTGGGATAAAGATAGACTCAGCAAGTTCATTCCAGATGGTGTTGGTTTTTAAAAAAAAAGGGTTTTATAAAAAGCTGTAAACCTTCTGCAGGTGGCACTGCTCCCGCTCAGTGGGAAGACATCACTGGCACTACCAAGCTCATGTATTCCCACAACTGTGCCAACTTCACCACCAATGTGTCCGCAAGGTGAGACACAAAAGCATGAAAGAATAGAGCACCCAGGGGCAAAATTACTAAACAACTGCACTATTTTGTGCATTGCATGTATTTCAGCACAGAAATATGCATATTATTTACTAACTACATGCAATATGTTTTAACCAGTCACTATATGTGCTGAAATAGCACTAGATCATAAATATTATAGTGCATAGATTGCACTATATTCACAAATCTCAGCAGTTTTTTTATTTGTTCGTTTGTTTTGTTTCGTTTGGGGTTTGTAAGGTTTTTTTTACTATGTTTAAAAATAGGCAGAAAATTTTAGTTTTGGTTAATTGTGTTTATTTTTTAATTATTGTTTCATTTTTGTTTTGTTGTTTGTATCCACTTTTTAATCATAATTATTGTTTTTGGTTTGGTTTTCTTGTTTTATACCATTGTTTTTTTTTCACCATGTTTAAAAATAGGCAGTAAATTTTATTTTTGTTTTATTGTGTTGTTTTTGTTTTATTTATTTATTGTTTCATTTTTGTTTTGTTTTCTTGTTTGTATCCATTTTCTAATCATAATTGCAGTATAAATTCATTAAATGATAAAGCCTTTTTTACAAAGCAGACAGTGTATGCAAGTAAAAAAAGCCATGATTCTTGCTCAATACCCCTCTCAGGTTCATGGTAGCCACCACTGCAACCCATGGACCTGTCACACATTTATATTTATACGTATTTACAAGTAAACATTGTCACTTGTGACCCTATTTTCTGATGTCTATTGTATGTGCTTCTGTCCTCTGTTTCGCCGCAGGTTCTGGCTGGCGGACTGTCCACGAACGGCGGAGGCCGTGACCTTCGCCAACCTGCTGTACCGTGAGCTGATGTCAGTTCCGTACATGGCCAAATTTGTGGTATTTGCTAAGATGAACGATGCCAGAGAGGGCCGTCTGCGCTGTTACTGCATGACCGATGACAAAATAGACAAAACCCTTGAGCTGCATGAGAACTTCTCCGAAGTGGCCCGCAGCAGAGACATAGAGGTTAGCTAACATCAAATCATATCTATGCAGCTGTTTATGCGTGCACAGAAATAAAACTAGCTCACTGCATTAATGCTAAGTCTCTGACTCAGTCTGACTCACTGCTCTCCTTGTGTTTCTCCTTCCTTTTTCACCCCCAGGTGATGGAGGGGATGCCGCTGCACTTAGAATGTTCCGGAAACCTGGTGCCTGTGAGGAAAGCCACCCAGCAGCCACATAGCTTCAGTTTCCAAGCCTTCAGAGACAACCGGCTACCTGTCTCTGTAAAGGTCGGTCCATCTATCTTTCCCTTATTTATTTCTGTCCGTCTGTGAGTGTGTCTTAGGAAATATAGGCTGAGAAGAGTTCATGCCAACTTCCCTATTTCAATAATTAGCTTTTTTCAGTCAGCCTACACATATTTGTGTGTCATTAAATGTGTGTCATTCTTGTGTGTGTGTTAGCATTGTTAACCACTTTGTCTGATCATCTTTAGTTTTAGTTTTATGTACTCCCTAATGTCTTCAGTAGAGCTACACATGTATTAAATAAAATCATCATAAAATCAAAATTGTACTATGGCTTAGTGTGACACCAGAGCATCCGTCAGCGGTTCAGGATGTGACTTGGTTTGCATTTTGCTCTGCAAATTCTTTATATTGTCCAATGTGAACACAAAGTGCTTCAGGTTCATATTTTTATATTTTTACATTAATGTAGTTTCAAACAGTTTTCCACTACAATTTATTATGAAAATGTAATATTGTGACACTGGGTCACAGAAGAGAGGATAACAGTAAAAAATGATAACATAAATATTACAGAAAAAGGTTTTATACTATTTTACAATAAATTAGATTATTGTAATAGACTAGATAATATTAATAAATATTATAAGAATAAACAGTTGCTATTATTATTTTTATTAATAATAGAAAAGGATGAAGGAGAATAGTTAATTATGTATAATTTATTATGTAAAGTTAATATGAAAATCTAATAATGTAGAAAAATGACCAAAAATGCTTTTATAATATGTTGTAACAAATTACAATGTTTTATTTTCTATACAATATTAATAAATCATATTCTAATATTAAAATCTTTATTTTATAAAGGACAAAGAGAGATAAAGTGGACAAAATTTGTTGTCAAATTATTCTAAAAATCTAATGATGTGTCACAAGAGAAGAGATGAAAGAAAGAGATTACAACAAATACAATTTTATTTATTTATTTATTTTTTACAAATTTTTAAATAAATTTTATTATTAGATTTTTAAAATTAATTGTATCATATTAATAATTAATATATTACTACTGCAAATAATCAGGTTCAAGTGGTGTTGTTTGAAAAAAAAGAAGAAGAAAAGACTGATGTGTGAGTGTAAAGTGGACAAAAAGAAATAAAGAAACTGTGTGATACTTTTGGGTCCACTTCCAGTGTGCATGCAAAAGGAAGTTTTTTTTTTTTTTTTCTTTAACTCAGTTTACTTTTCAGTCACTTCTTTTTAAGAGAACTTAAGTATAAAACCCCTTAAACAGTACTGGTAGCAGAACCAGTGGAAAAACATGACTTTATTTTGAAACAACAGACATTACCTTCTGGTTTTTGCGAGCTGCGGTTTCAATGTGATTTTATGCTTTTTTTGTTGTTCTTTAAATCAGCAATACGAGTTATTAAATCTTTATCGATTGCAGTTGGTATCACAGTCGCAATATCTGTCAATATTTTTTGTCCAAATGGTGCAGTCCTAGTCCTCAGTGTCTCTGATTTCCCCCAGTGCTGTCTTTCTCTCTCTCTCTCTCCACTTGTATCCCTCCCTCCATTTGTTTGTCTGTCATTGTGGCTTTCACTCCGCACTTATTTCTGTGATCGGTCAGCCACAGACGAGCTGCTCTGTGTTGTATTTTTGGCTCTAGCGGTTCACCTCGTTCACAACTGTTGTATTAGTCTCGTGAGCATGCCCTTAACTCTTTCACCTTCTAGCCTGCCTGCCAGTCTATCTGCCTGCCTGTCTGTATGTCTGTCTCACTGTCTCTCTCTCTCTCTCTCACGGTCACACTCTTTCTGTCTGATCTCACAGACGGCCAGGTAAAAGTGAAGGTAAATCTCTCTCTGTCTCTCGCCTGCCTATGGACTGCCTCCATCCCCTTCCCCACCTCCCGCCAACCTGTATGAGTCACAGCCGGGCAGCTGCTCTGTCTAACACTCTTTAATCTTTCTCTTTCTCTACCTTTCTCTCTCTCTTCTTTCACTCCCTTTATTCATCTTCCCTCTCTCTTTTGTTTTCATTTGACCCTTCGCCTTGTTTTCACCCCTCTGTTCTCCTCCCTCCCTCTCCATTTCCCCTGGCTCATCAGGTGAGAGATGCCAATAAGGAAGCCACCGGGTTCCTGTCCTTCCTGCGCAAGTCTACTAAGTACGAGGACACGCAGCACGTGCTGTGCAACCTCAACATCACCATGCCTCCCTGCGTCAAGGTGCCGTCGCTGTTCATTTCCTCTGTGATCAGTAACACCTGCACTTGTTCTCATGAGCTCTGTTCAGACAAAACTACTTTGCACGTCTGTGTTTTTGTCACTCAGCCTCGGACAAATTTTCAAAGTAGATTCCCTATTGATTTTTGGGCTGAATCCAACTTGGGAGACCTCTGAGAATTCTAATCCCATATCTTTCCAAACATATCAACTCGCTTGACTAACATTAATCTTATGGTGCACAATCATTAGGAAATTTAGACCTTTCGTCAACCTTCTTGGTAAATAGCTGTTGTTGGTTAAAGGACTACCTGGAATCACATTCAACATGAAAACTAAAATAAAATATTGTAATAAAAAACAAACAAATAAATAAATAAATACAATTTAATAATTGTTTTAAAAATAATATAAATGAATAGTTCAATTTTTGGTCACTGAAGAGGTCTGAGTTTGTTTCTTAAGATGACTCAAGTGTGAACACCCTTAAATATTAGCACTTAAATATTAATACAGTTGAGCATGTGCAAGACTTGACTTAATTTGGTAACAAAAGGCATTGCTTTACTGGTTTTTGAAAGCTGAGAGCTGATGTGTCATTGCTGTTTATTTCAGCATTATATGATTTTAAATATTTTTCATATCGCAGTTGGAATCACAGTCATATTATTTGTATATGAAAACAAAATTAAAATATTGTAATTTAAATGTATGTATGGGTGTAGGGTCAATTTTTCGAAATTGAGATTTGTAGATCATTTGAAAGCTCAATAAATAAGCTTTCCATTGATGTATGGTTTGTTAGGACAATATTTGGTCGAGATACACCTATCTGAAGATCTGGAATCTGAGGGTACAAAAAACATCTAAATATTGAGAAAATCACCTTTAAAGTTGTCCAAATGAAGTCCTTAGCGATGCATATTATTAATCAAAAATTAAGTTTTAATATATTTACATTAGGAATTTACAAAATATCTTCATGGAACATGATCTTTACTTAATATCCTAATGATTTTTGGCATAAAATAAAAATCAATAATTTTGACCCATATAATGTATTTTTAGCTATTGCTTCAAATATACCCCAGCGACTTAAGACTGGTTTCATGGTCCAAGGTCACATATAAATAAATGTTATTTGGGGATATGTGTATTTTGTTTAAAAAATACATCAAAAATAAAAAAAAATGTTTTGGAACCTAATCCTGTCTAAACAAATAAATTATTTATTTATCTATTTATTCATTTATTTACTCAAATGACACAAAAAAATAGTGGGTTTTTGTTGTTGTTGTTGTTTTTACTGATCTCCAGCTCATAATGGAGTTGATGTCACTTGACTGTACAAGTTGTTTAGAGTGGACCATTTAACTCTAGGATTCAATTAAACTACATAATGAAAGAAATTATAATTCTTCTTCAGGGCAGATGGCATTCAGGATGTGTCTAGAGATATCTCAAGATATTCCTTAAAGGTTATGGTTCAGGCTACAGAAATAATAGTCATTCTAAATTGTACTTAAATGGATTAAAATTAAATGAGAAGTTATTTTTGAGACTACATTAGATTTGTGCCTTAAAAAAAAATATGATGCACAAAAAAATCTTTATCCCATTTCCCTCCCAATTTTTTTCAAATATATCTCGTAAACACGCATTTTAGAAAAAGGAGAAATGCAAATAAAAGGATGCAGTTGGTGTTTCAGATGTAATACTGTCTCCAGATTCTCTTTCTGTGTATTATAACACCTTCAAGCTATTTTTATACATGAGCACTTTACCTGGCTGGGAATTTACATGCTCTGATAAATACTGTATGAGAGACAAAACTGCAGTACTGTATTTACTGTATTTTTGTCTTAGGTGGTGGGTAGCGATGAGCGGCGGAGAACGTTGACCCCTCTCGCCCTGAGGGAGAGGTACATCGCCCTGAACGAGCCTGGCCTGGGTAAGACATAGCGGCACCATGACGTGTCCCCTCAGCTGTGGAGGAGGGGGCTTCTGAATGCTGTGCCCATACCCTTGCTTCTATATCTGCCCACTCTCTCTTGCATGGCTGTGATTGGGCATTGGATGCTGAGCACTGCTCTCTTTTAAGAGGGTGATGCTGGGATTGCGCTCAGAGGGGCCACTACCTACACAAACAATTCAGAGAAATGGGCAGCCCTTATATTTACTGAGTGAATGAGCAGTAATGTAGCGCATGGTGCTGGTTTGATTCCAGCATAAATACTCTTAGCATGACAAGCTCCAGCTTTGAGAATGAGCTTTAAAAGAAAAAGGACTGCTAAAAACTGCCTGTTTAGAGGTGTTGAAGGTGGGGGAGTGATTATAGAAAGGTTCCAGGAGGTTCGAATCAGCTTTGCCATCCAAAACACGTCGCATCTTCATTGTTCTTGAAGCAGATGAAGCCAACTAATGTATGTAGAGCGCAGATTTTGACCAGGTCTTGGTAAGTGATGACCAATGTTATCATTTCAGTCACCAGTTGTAACTAATCTTGGTCATTTTATTGTATCTGGGCATTTTTACAAGGTGTTTTAGCATATAGTGGCTGTAATATATCCATTACATTAATTTCATATACAGTTGTCAATGAAAATGATAGATTTCTAGAGGAGGCAGTTTTCATTATGTTATTCGTATCTTTATTGACAAGATCTTTACTGAATATGTTCATTATGCATATATATACATACCAACCCCAAGTATACACTACTGTTCAAAAATTAGAGTTGGTAATGTTTTTATTCTGCAAGGATGCATTCAATTGATCAAACATGACAGTGAAGACATTTATGATTTTACAAAAGATTTCAGTTTCAAATAAATGCTCTTCTTTTGAACTTCTATTCATCAAAGTATCCTGAGAAAAAATGTATCATGGTTTTCACAAAAATGTTAAGCAGCAAGAACTATTTTCAACATTATTTATAATAATGTAAAATGTTTCTTGTGGCGCAAATTAGCATATTAAAATGATTTCTGAAGGATCACGTGACAATGAATACTCCAGTAATGATGCTGAAATTTCAGCAGAAATAAATTACATTTTAAAACATATTAAAATAGAAAAAAATATTTTAAATTGTAGTAATATTTCACAATATTACAGTTTTACTCTATTTTTGATGTATGCCTTTGTTAACATAATTTAAAATCTTACCAATCCTTAACTTTTAAATGGTAGTGCATATGTTCAGTTCTTTATATATGACAGATAAGGCCATTCATCAACTAACCCCAAACCCCAGTATTATGTCTCTTGGGTTTTTCAGTGAAAGCCATAGTGAAATATATGTTATCCACTAGTAAAGCTGGGTATGTTATTAAAGTGGTTCATCATTGGACTGTCTGTGGAAACAGTGATATATGTTGTCTTTGATTCAGCCACTGTGAATGCCATAGAGAGATCCGAGCTAAAGATCACAGTAATAGCAGAACAGCTGGGACTGAGCTGGACCGGTAAGAGCTTTACTTCTTGTATCTCTATTCATTACCTCTCAGTTTTGGTTGAGGTTTTGTCTGTTATTGTTTATAGAGCTGGCGAGGGAGCTGCAGTTCAGTGTGGATGACATTAACCGAATCAGAGTGGAGAATCCCAACTCTCTCCTGGACCAGAGTTCAGCTCTGCTCAACCTGTGGGTCAGCCGAGAGGGCAAGAAGGCCAAGAGTGAGGATCAATAAATAACGCTCTACATCTTTGTGGCTTTATACATCAGGATTATTATAATAAACCAAGATGAAAACTATTGATTTAAAAGCCTTGAATTTAAATAAAATAAGAAATGGAAGGTGAACATTAAACTAAAACAAAACTAAACTAAAAAAGTCAACAAAAGGTGAAAATAACAGTATTTATTCATTACTGTTAATGTTAGTCAATAAAAACACAGCTGTTCATTTTAATAAGCTATTAGTAAATGTTAAAATGAACATTTAATAAACAATAAATGCTTTCAAAGTATTTTTCATTGTTAGTATTAAAGGGTTAGTTCACCCGAGAATGAAAATTCTGTCATTAATAACTCACCCTCATGTCGTTCCAAACCCTAAACACAAATCAAGATATTTTTGATCAAATCTGAGAGCTCTCTGACCCTCCGTAGACAGCAATGCAACTGCAATGTTCCCAGGTCCAGAAACGTAGCAAGGACATCTGTAAAATAGTCCATGTTTCATCAGTGGTTCAATCGTAATTTTACGAAGCTACGAGAATACTTTTTTTAGTTACCATATTCCACAATTTTGGAGAGTTCCCTAGAAAAGTAATCAACGTAAATCCGCATTGTTTACATTCAACATGCGCGCACTGTCTACTGAACGTAAACAATGCTGATTTATGTTGATTACGTTCTGGGGTACTCCAAAATTGTGGATTTCAAAGTGTTCAAAGAATTCAGTCCCTCTCAATATCCAAAGTGCAAATAGAGACCAAATTTTTCAGAGCTATAGACAGCTACACAACCTATTATAGCCTACACACTAATAACAGCCTAGTTATTGTACATAGCCTAATTTGCGTACATCAGGGAGTTGCTCTCAAAACACGGGGTATTAAAATCGCTTTTGAATGCATGTGCGGTTTACCTTCAGTTTTGATTTAACGATCACGCGAACTCTCGGCAGTGTGTGCATTCTACAATACAAGACATTTATTTTGTCAGACGCTCTGCAAGGAATCCTCCTTTAATGTTTCTTATGCAAGTGAGGGTCTTTTTTTTGTTCGCGCTGAAGTAAATTAAAATAATAAAAATAAATTCTGGCCAATCAGCCTAGGAATGCCTGTGTGTTAATCCGTGCCTGACAGTAACTAATTTTACTCTTTGTAACTATTTCCTTGTTTTTGTATACTCCTCCATCATCACATCTTCAGTGGAGAACCTTTATGGAGCTTTGAAGAACATTGACCGGTCAGATATCGTGAAGTCTCTGGAGGCTCAGGCTCCGCAGGTGCTTCCCGAGGCGGTGGAGGAAGGAGCCTGCAGACTGGCTGATCGTGACTCCACTCTGCTTTCCCCTAGTGTCGTCAACGGTAAGAACAAACTGCAGCGTGCACTGATCTTCTAATCCTCCGGACTTCTATCAGTGAACTGACATTAGACACCAAGTAAACCAAGGCTAAGGTGTTTGAAGCTGCATGGGTTTGCCACTAATTGCATACTATATCTAGTCTCCCAAAATTCTGAGCATGAAATTTAGGTTGAAAGAACATCTGAGGGAATCAGATTTAATCAGAATTTAATGATAATTTTTTAGTTTTTCAAACTATTTCAGTGATGAATCAGGCATGCCATGGCATTGCCACCATTTCCCGCCTTTTCCATTCATTACTAAACAAACCTCTCAGTGGCCACAAAATGTCATTACTTGGCATTACTTGACATAGGCCTATATGAGATTTCAAATCTCCTTGAATGCAAAAGGGAGTAGTTTATTGTATTAGAAAGGGTATTATGGCAAATGCAAATACAAATGCGTATGGTAAAATAGCAAATACATATTATAAATATTTATAAATAATTATGGTAAAATGCAAAAGGATATATATATATATATATATATATATATATATATATATATATATATATATATATATATATATATATATATATATATATATATATATATATATATATATATATATATATATATATATATATATATATATATATTAGGGGGTGGGCGATATGACCAAAATCTAATTTATACCATATATTATTCATCATTTATCAAAAAATTTTATAACACAATATAGATACTTCTGCTTTAGGTAAGGTCTTTTTGATATCAAATTTTTTAATACTTAGAAATAATTCTTGTCATTAGTGTCAATATCACAGAACACTAATACTAGCCTAAATTATTAATTTAAAAAAACTCAAGCGCACTGAAGACAAGTAAACAGTCTGCAATTAAATAAGAACAAGAAACTAAATACAAGCAATAGGGCAAAAGAACTTAGAACAGTAGAACAAATGACTGTTACATACATTGTATAAAATAATCTAGGGTGACCAAACGTGCCATTTTCCCAGGACATGTCCTGGCCAGGATTTCTATATTGCCTAAAATATCCACATTTTGGCTTTGTTTGCGCTGTGCAGACCAATTGTTGTATGACAAAGTACTTTGATGTCAGACACCGGTCGGTATGCTCAGTGCTGCTTCAAGTCGAACACTAATATGTACATGTATTTGCATCGCTTTAACCGTTCTCTGTAGATCCCACCTTCTCACGCACCACGATTGATCGATTACGTACAATGTCTGCATGTTATTGGTCAAACGATCATTACCTTCATTAAGTATGAAAACAGGAAACCAAAACCTGGATATTTTAGGCAATATAGAAATCCTGGCCAGGACGTGTCCTGGGAAAATGGCATGTTTGGTCACCCTAAAATAATCAAATGTATATGTATATAAAACTGCATGTTCTTCAGTGTGTAAATTAAATATATATTTCTTCTTATTAAAGTTACAAAAGTGATTTAGTCAAGAAGCAGTGAGAGATTTTATTATTTTTTGCTGTTTTATTAACATGAATGACAGACAGCAGGAATATTAAACTGCTGTAACTTTAAGAGCTACACATGTGAACTGTTTCTCAGCTGTTTGCTTTCACTTAAAGACCTTAATTACTGTTTACGAGGTAACTTGCAAAGACTGACATTTTGACACGTTCAAGTGTGTATTTAACCATTCAATGCCTATAAAGCTGTAAAAAAAAGTGCTCCCCCTCTCTATGAGCACTTCAGGTGTGCGCGCCTCTCTGACAGCGCTCAGAAACAGTCTCTCAGACGGCACGCACATATAGCAAAATGAGCTCTCTTTTGCTGCTGATTGCATTGCAGTGGCTTAAAATCACTTGTTTTTAAACTGCAATCCTTAAAAAGGTACAGTTTATTTTTGTGACCACCCCACTTTGCTGCGTTATTCGTCTACTTATTAGTCTACTGGTATTCGTGTCTACTGGTATATTGCCCATCCCTAATATATGTATATATATATATATATATATATATATATATATATATATATATATATATATATATATATATATAATTATGGTCAAATGCAATTGGAAAATAATATATAAAGGTGAAAATGGCATTGGGATTTTTTTTTTTTATATTTATATTTATATATTTATGGAGTGAAGCATGCAAAAAATTGAAACAGTATAGAGCAGTGGTGCGAGCAAATGCTAAGAGTGAAATTGTAAGCAGTTATGTGTCAGAAAAAAAAATTAAATGTGCATTGGGGTACCGAAGTGTATTTTTTCAAATATGCCAGTGAGGAACAGATAGGAGTATGCAGGCTCGTATGGATGAGTACTTCAAGAGAAGACAACAGGCCTCCATACTTGTGTCTGCGCCTCTCCGTCTCTCTTTTCCTCCTTCTCTCTTTCTCTAAACATGTCATCTGCAGCCCAGCCGCCCTACTCTTCCTCCTCACAGCTCTCCTCTTCGACCTCCGACCTCATAATGACCTCCTCTGGGCCTCCTCTTTTCCTGTCATTCCTTTTGTTTTGTTTTCTAGTTCCCATTTTTTGTGGGAGCTGTGCTATGTCTGTATGCATGTGCATGCTGCTTGACGTGCTCTTTTTTTTGTTGTTTCTGGAAAAATTTTTACTTGTGAGGCCTTTAAGTAAAAAGAGGCCTTTGTTTATGTTGCTCTATAACAAACTTGTGTATGCATGGCATGCTTTTAACTTATGGGTTTTTTTCCTGTGTATATGCACTAATTGTTCTCCTGAGTGGCGGTGAATTCCTGAATTTCAGTAACTTCAGTAACTCTTCTTCTTATCTTTGGTGAATATATTAACATTTTTGTATTAGGCTGTTTACATAATGCTCTGGAAAATGGATCATGTTGCAGAAGCATTTTTGGAGCGTTATGTGTCAACTGATTTATTGCTGTTGGTGTGTTTCAAGCGTGTTTGTGTGTCACGCATTGATTGTGTGACACCATTTTCAACCGCAGAGCTCTTGTGTTGTTTCTGATGTCTTTGGACTGTATTCACAAACATTCAAATTGTGCAGCTATTAACTACTCCTTGTGGCTAAAACTGGAATCTATCACATATAACAATTCACATTTTTATAACCTTTATTTTTCTAAGCTAATCACTTGCTCCTGGCTGGAAATTGCTGCATAAAACAATTCAGATACAACATTTGCATAAAATTATCACATGATATAAAATGTGAATGCAGTCCTAAACTGTATGTGTGTGTGTGTGGGAAGAAATATCTAACCTTCCTGTCAGGCCATATAAGATAATCAGATCACTCAGATGTTGTGAGTGATATCAAGATGTTTCAGAGCCATAATTTTGTGTTGTGTGTGTTGTGCTGTAATGTGATGTGTGTTTACATTTATTTGCATGCGTACCTGTGTGGGTGTGTGTCTGTTTTTGTGTGAGTGAGTTTTTAGATTTTTGTTTTTATATATGTCTTTTGTACATAACAATGAACAAAGTTTTTACACATTGTTGTGGTGCTTATTTGTATTGGAGTGACAGTAGAGTTATTGTGTCTCTTGCACTGTGTGCGTCTGACTCACATGTGTGTATTCTCATTACTGGGGGCAGAGTGAAGGTCTCCACTAATTCATCACTGTAAATCATCTTCATTCTCTTCTACAATATTTCTTCATTTCTTCTTATCATTATAATTCCAATACAACAGTAATACATCATCCATCCAACCATGGAACCATCCATGCATCCATCCACCCACATATACAGCTACAACATTTGCTCAAATGATGCAAGTTGTTTGATAAATTAGTTAAATTTATAATAGCATAATGCTACAAGAAAACTATTGACAAGCTTTTTGTTTTTTGTCAACTTTTAGTTTTTGTTTTGTGTCATTAGGCAAGTCTGTCCATATTATTATGGTCTAAATTAGCCAAACATACTAAATGTGAATAGTCAAATTTTGATTATGCACTGCATTATATCATGTATTTTCAGTTCATGCATTTCCATACTTAGTTTAAATGCTTACATTGCAAAGCTAAAAATAATACTTATTGAAGTACAGTCATATGCATTAAATAAACTTTAGCTTCTTAGCAAAGCTTTGGTTGCTTTAAGCATATTAAGTAAGTATTCTATTTTTTGTTGATGCATATTTTCACTGTTTCTCAAAAAATAATCTGAAATCAATAATATGTGGACACCCTGCAGTAGAGCTGTGGACTCCCAGACTCTAGCAATATAATACAAAAATGATAAAATAGCCACGATTGATGATTATATTTCACTTTATTTCTTTTTTTAATATATTTTTAAAATATGTATTATAATATGTATTTGTGTTATGCTGTAAGAATGAAGAAGTACATAAAACACTGCAAAGTTGGTAGAAGAGTTGCAAAGTTGGTCCCTGTTGCACCTTAAGATCCAGAATGCCTATTTAAAACTATTGTGTGTTCTTATTAATCATGCGTACTATTGCACACATTTCATGCAAATAGAAGTCAGTTATGTATATTGCAATTCCACTTGAACAATCCCAGGAATGTGTGGTCCTACATTATGATCATACACACAAGAGAAAAGCCATTGTTGCATACTCATTAAGGTGGATGTACTGTGTGGTCATGTACACAACTTTCATACGTATATGAGAAAGAAAGAGCTGACATGAGCCAATTTTGAATCTGAGCTTATTAGTGTGTATGTGGGTGGGGGAAGGTATGGTAAAGGAATACTCTGGGTTTTCAACATATTGAAAATAATAATTTAAATTTGTCCCTCATTGTCCCCTCACATAAAATGAACATGTTTCAGTACACTTATAATGGAAGCTTAGCAGGACATTTTTAAATGTTCTGTTTTTGTAGCTAATAAATAAACATTTACGTCATCATGAAATTAAAATTCAGTTGATTTTAAATGCATGTTATTTATCTAATTGTGAATAATTCATTCAAGTATATGCTTTATTAAAAAATGTTGTTTAATGTTTAATCAAAATGTTTTCTTGACTTCAAAATTACTTGTTACTGTCTGCCAGACTTCTCCAATGATTGACTGCAAGCTCGCGGTCAGATCTGTCTCCATCCAATCAATAGCCAATGGAAAGAACCAAGTAACCCCCCCACCCCTGTCGGTACTACCCTTACATTGCAACTTTAAATTATGTTTTATTATTGTTTCTGTGGGTAGTTGACTAAATTAATATGCAATTATTATTGTAATTATTGCAAAATTGGCACTTTGAGTCCACAATACACTCAAAATTTATGTATACCCCTCCATGCATTAAAGCCGCATCGTAAATGCAAATTTTGTTTCAAAAACCCTCAGGTTGATAAAAACCCAGAATATTCCTTTAAAAGTGACTTTGAAAGTGGATTGCTTGTTGTGAGTGAACCCAATCTCTCTCTGCAGAATGAACTTTCTGTGGCCGTTATCATGCTGCTTTGAGTTAAAGCACCTCTGTTCACTTATATATTGACAGACTATAACTGCACCCAGAGCACTGTATTCTGCATGACCTTTCTGAGAGGGTCAAGACTCCCCACGTACCCCCACTATGTCTGTGTGGTGTTAGCGTTGCCTTTCTTGTCTGGCCATCCCTCAGGTTACGGGCTGGTGCAGGAGGAGCTGCTCTCCCCCGCTTCTATGCAGTACAGCCTGCCCTCTCCGCTGGGCATCGAGCCCTATTGGCAGGAGGTGTCGAGTCTGGAGTGCGCGCCCATCGCCACCACTGAGGAGGACACTATGATGGAGATGTCAGACGTGCAGGTGTGGCCGGCAGGGGTCAGTCCGTCCCTGGTGACCGTGGAAGACTCGTCTCTGGATGGTAGTAGCCGTGCGGACGACTCAGAGGCAAACACATTGAGCCTGCCATGCAGCAGTTTGGGGAGGCCCAGCAGCGGAGCCAGCGGGGCAAGTGGCTCCATTATGGAGCTGGAGGAAGAGGAGGAGGAAGAGGAGATTGAGGAAGATGACATACAGCACGAGCCGGTGTCGGCAAGCATAGAAAAGGCATGGGCCAGTGGCGCCGTCCCAAAGGCCAACTATAACGGGCAGGCTGGAGGTCAGAGGTCGGAGGGCAAGAGGACAGAGGTAGCAGCGGCGGCTGGCGGCAGTTTGACTGGTGTAGCTAGAGGAGGAGGAAAGAGTGGAAAAGGGGCAAGTTCAGAGGAAAAGTTTTCTGTTCTTACAGGGCAACAGCTCTACGCTCAGTTGTGCGAGAGAACCGGACTGACCCGAGCCCTTGAACACAACGGGGACAGGTACGGATTGCATTCCCAAGTTATAGTTAGGTGTGGACTTCGCTATTTTCGCGGAATTAGAACCACTATTAAAAATTTGAATGGTCCTTTGCATAGACAACTTTACACTGTCTTTGTCCATCCCTCCTTCGCAGACTCAGCGGCGGTGCCTTCCAGCCTTACTCGCAGGAGAAAGAATCCCTCCACAGCTGGTCCCAACCCAAAGCGAGGCAGACCATGGAGGCCATGATGTCATCGTCCCCGGACCACAATCAGTCACGTGTAGCGCAGGAGGCCCTACTTACACCGGTATGTGATACAGGCCATTCGGAGGTCCTGCGGGGGCGTCTGCTGGGCACTCAGCCCTTTGATAAAGGGCTGGGCTTCTCCCATCAGGAGGGGGAATTACGGGCATGGGACCAGGACAGACGGAAGGCACAGGTGTGTCCCCTGGGCCTGTCCAGTCTGAGCAAAGAACATGATTTTGGGCACAGTCTTGACTTCAATTAATTTGTAATGATAATTAATCCAACCGTTATTCCCTGCTTGCAGAAAGATGATCCAATAGATCTCCCCAGCGATCATCTACATGAAGAGCAGTTTACTGATGAGCATGGGAATGTTGTGAGCAAGGTAGGTCATCTGGTTTCTTTTAGGTATATAGAAGTTTCAATCTGATATATATATATATATATATATATATATATATATATATATATATATGTATATATATATATATATATATATATATATATATATATATATATGGCTCACCATTTTGAGATTATTTTGAGATTATCATCAGTTATGATGGGTAATATAGTTTTATTTTATTAATTGTTGAACTGATTCCTAATTCATTTATTTTTTGCTGTTTTCTATTATTAAACTACATTTGTTCTATATACACAACTGTACAAATGTTAGGATTTGTAATATTTCGTAATGTTTTTGAAATATGTTTTTATGCACCCTCATGTCGTTCCAAACCCGTAAGACATTTGTTCATCTTCAGAACACAAATTAAGATCATTTTGTTGACATCCGAGAACTTTCTGACCCTGCATAAACAGCAACTGAACTACCACGTTCAAGGCCCAGAAAGGTAGTAAGGACATTGTTAAAATAGTCTATGCAATATCAGTGGTACAACCTTAATTTTATGAAGCTATAAGAAAACCATGTCTTCCGTGTCAGTCTTCCATTAGCGTTCACAAGAAAACCACAACGTATGCATGTGGTGCTGCTGATGCAGAAGTTGGCATTCTGATGTAGAACGTCCATCTCTTAGTTCATCTTCTGTATATTCTGGTTCGAATAAGTAAGGGTGGGCATGCTCTGTGTTGAAATCGTCAGACATGTTTACGAAGACTGTTTTATGCTATAGCATGTGTCTTTTTCTGCTTGTAAACAAGGCACAGTGCATCTTTGTTCTACGTTAGAACGCCGGCTCCTGCGTCAACAAGATCACTTTTTGTGAATACGTTGACATAATATCCTAATTTGTGTTCCGAAGATGAACAAAGATCTAACGTGTTTGGAAATACATACATGGAGGGTGAATAATTAATAACAGACCCTTTAAGTTCATTCAGACTCAAAACGTAGACTTATTTTGTGTAGGGAATATTTGTTTAGTGAATCAAACTAATGAAACGGTCAAATTACCACTAGTTAACAACTATGCCACTATGCCTCCTGCTTTTCTCCAGTTGGATGTGAAAAGGGATGTCCAGACCGCGAAGCACTCCAGTCTACGGAGAGTAAAGCACTGAAACAAACAAACTGTCCTGAAGGTACGGCCCGGAACGGGTAAAATGATTAGAGTATTACATAAGAACAACTTTAAATCCATGGGGCAGGCTAGCTTTGCTAAATTCGAGTGATTCGTCCATCGGTTTGATGTTTTAGTGACTTTGCTTCAGACAATGTCTCTTTGAAGAAGCTATTTGTTCATGAAGGATTGCTCTTCCAGGGTCGAACATCCACTGCCAAATCATCTTTCACCTACGCACGACTGGGAGATAGGACGAGACATGGAGCGATAATGGAAAAAAACAAAACATGCAGCAAAAGAGCAACACATCGCCGCCAAATCCTACAGTCAAACAACCATGGAGCGCCACAGAAAACAACAAGGAGATGGAGTTCTCTACCTGTAGTTTTGTAACATTTTTAACAGAAGAAAAAAGAAACATACAACTAGCATAGGGCATGAACTTTTTATACAAAACGTGAAGAAAACCACCAAAAAAAGCAACAAAAGTGCTTCCTGTCAACTGTAAATGCATGACTGACTGCTGGTGCATGACCTATGAGCTGTCATTATCTAAAAACTGAAGGGGTACAAGGTAAAGGGCCGTTCCAGGACTGACAGTGGGGAGGAAAAAACAAACAAGAGACTCTTGAAACAAAGGGTCTTGGGAATACAACAGCCCAAAAAAAGCAACAGTTCTTTATTTTGTCAAATTGATTGTCATAACACAGCAGCATAGTGGATGCTAAGCCCGTCCCGTCATTTCCCACAGGCCCTTTATCCTGTTATTCAGTGTGATATATGCACTCTAATACTACGTGAATGTGCGTCGGTGTGTGTCGGTATCTAACGCATGTGTACTCGCTTCTGGCTTGGTACTGAGCTTTTTTTCTGGATCGGTCAGAGCTCATTTGGTGTTTGCCATGGGAATGACAACAAGCCACTGTGCTCTCCTGCTCGTGAGTGTCCGCTTTCGTTTTTTTCCATTTTGTGAAGCGTATCCGTGTTCCTTTGAACTGTCAGCCACCTTTTACTTTTATATCTCCGGTTTTGAATTTCAAGCCCCCCTGTTTAAAAACGAAAACAAAAAACGAACTGATTTATTTGTTGCAGGTAGTGTAGCTTTGTATGTAACACCCAAAATAGCAACCTAAGGAGGGCATGTGCTTTCTCTGTCTGACAGTTCACAACTCTAACCTCTGACCTACTGACCATCTGTTCATCCACATTTGTAGCTCAGCTGCTCGACTAAAACCGCCATGTCGCACCGATTTCAGACTAATGTAGCATTGCATGCTGGTTAACACCGCTTTTCATGCTGTTCTCTTGGGCCTGCACTCGGCCCGGATGTTTTTATTTATTTTCTATTTATTAATCAAGCTGTGCTGGTGAAAAAAAAAAAAAAAAACGATTGTAGCTGTGACGTGTGGGGCTTGGGGACTATCTCTGAGTAACTGCCTTTGTAATGTTTGGGATTTTGGATGAAGTTACGCGACAAGGAAGCGTCTTAAACGATTATTCTTTTTGTTTGTTTGTTTTTCATTTAGATGTACAGTTAAAAATAGACCGATAAATATACAGACAGCACTGTGAAAGTCCACCTTAAAATTGACCCCTGAACTGTGAACTCACAACTGTCTGTCTCACTTTTTGGCTTCAAATGTTTCATTTTTACCAGTACCAACACACACCAACAAGGTTATATGGTAACTATGGGAAGCTTAAACTACTTCTAGTGCGACTTCATTATTAATGTCATTTGCATGTGTTTTTTAGTTGTTATTCTTTTTTTTAACTACGAAAGAGCCCAAACATACAGTACACAAAACTCTTGAAGTATAGTCTACCAAAGCAATAATATCAAACGTGCTGCAACAGTTGGAATACTGCGTCATTGTTGGTGTGTGTGCGTGTGTTTTTCTGTCTACGAGCGCTTGTGTGTTCAGTATAAACTGTATTAACCTGACATTTTAGTAGCATTTGTAAGACATATACAATTCAAGAGATATAACAGCATGCATGAGAATCTCACACCGTATGCAATTACGTGATCTACATGCCAACTCGAGTTCACTGAACTGTAGCTGTTTCACTTTAATGGACAAGGTTTCTTTGAACGGCTGGCAAGCATAATGAAATCAAGTACGGTGCTCAGCATTTAAACACAGCACAGTAGCTTACATAGTCACAAGCACACCGTGATATACTGGCTCACACATTAGTGTAGTTTAAGTTGAGGGATGTCATTGAATGAATGAGTGAGTGAATGAATAAATGAACATCCTCCAAACAAAAACAAAACAAAAAAAAAACACAAAAAGAGATAGATTTATGGAATGCATGGACAATTGGACGAATGACAATGATTGTACTTTCATATTTTAAAAAAAATGTCTAATCAGATCCTAGTGTTTTTGTTGATTTCATGAAATGATGTGCTTTGTGAGAATGCACACGTCCCTTTGCATTAAAACCCTCATGAGTTTTGCCTTCACTGTATATTGTTTTCTACAGTTCACTCAGGTTTATGTTGACGGATGATTTCTCTTCCATTATTCTACTTAATAATACACACTTAACAGCAAATCCTACATCCACTCAAAGGAGTATAAGGATTATCAGGGGTGTTGGGAAGTGGGTAAGGGAAGTGACCTCAGCATGAAGGACATGGATACATGTTCAATATCTTATCGCTGCTGTAATTGTTAACTGATACATAAGACTCCTGAAAACAAAGGGGGGAAAGGAAGAGAATGTTTTTTTAATTAATTAATTTAATTATTTATTTTTGGTTTGTTTAAGGAACAAAACAATTTAACATTGCAATCATTATGTATTTAAAAAAAGAGTTTATGTACAATGTTGAACTGTTGCAAAAATAGACTTCACCTATACTCCTTTAGAATGGATTAATGACAATATAAACGCAATATCATATTACTCTGTACTAAGGAATGCAACTGCGCACATGCACAGAAAAATATGTTTTTAATAAAGAATATATGTATAAATATATGACAAACTATATTTAATTAGAATGCTATGCACCCTTATTAGAGTTGTTATGGATGTACTTTAAGTATATTAGTTAGAAACCAGTAATACATACATGCCCATGTCATGGGGAATGTAGAGGCTTTGTAGCTATTTGAACATGTTTTCATTTCCTTTTTTTTATTGTAACGGAGACAGGAAATATGAACATTGAATATGTATACAAGCCTTTTATTCAGATTCATTCTGATATGAAGATATGTATAGATCATTTACCCTGCACACCAGCTCAGATCATTTACAAAAATTAATAAAGAAAGATGTGACATATTGTGACACTGTGTGCGTGTGTAAGAGAATGTGCCAAATATTACTCATATGCATTTATAAATCTATAGGCTATTAACGTAAAAAAAAAAAAAAAAAAAAAAAAAAAAAAAAAACGAATGAACGGAGACTACAGGATGGGTTCAAACTAGGCTATTTTTTTAACTCCAACTTGTCACCATTGTCACAGAAAATCTTATGATGTTGACAAAATTATCATATTTTGCATATCCAGTATTAAATTAGCATACCCACGTGTAGGCTATTATACAGTAGTCATTTTGTTTTTTCTGATGTTGCTGTCTAAAGTCAATTAATTAGGATCTTCAAAAAAATTTTTACAGAATATGTGATACTTAAAAATATTGTAAAATAACTACTAAGTAACTTAAGAATAATAATAATAATAATAATTTGTTAAAATTTAGAGGGATTTTTTTTTTTTCTTACAAAAAAACACTAAGATCAACTCTAAGTTTTTTCGGTGGAGATGTTGCCATGAAAGTACACGAATGGCAAGTAAAGTTTTGTCCATGAATCTGTGTACAACTCGTGTAAACGTCGAAAAAACTACATTTCCCATCGCGCTGTTGCAATACCGCCGCATACCAGTGGGGGCGCCGCTGAATCATTTCACCGTATTAAATAGCCCTTTCCTGCTCGTGTTTTGTTGAGTGCGTGCTGTGTGCATGAGGGAGTGAGAGAGAGTGAAAACGTGGTCACTGAGAAGGCTAGCATTTTAGCTAGTTTGCGAGTGTGAATGTGTGAACGAAGTGTTATACAGGCTCAAATATTTAGTATTATTTATTTTTGTATGTAGTCAAGTTTGCCACAAACGGACAAGGTAAATATTTCTATAAAGTAACGTTAACTTGATGCCGAACTGCTGCTAACATATACATCTTCCCGGTTAAATTAGAGCTGAACTGTTTTATTCTTTTGCTCTAAGGTGCAGAGACACTATTTGATTAAGGCAGCTGGCTGAATTTGTGATTGCACCAGTGTTGAAAATGTCCATGGGCAGTCAGAAGACCACCAGTCAGGCAATTCCGACCACCAGACGAGTCACAATCAACGATGCGGCCCATATGCCTCACGATTACTCTACGACTCCCGGAGGGACCCTTTTTAGCACGACTCCTGGAGGTAAATGTCACGAACTTGCAGCTGAATTGTTTGGGGGGCACTCGCAACTGTCGCGGTTCATGCCTTGGTTTTGTTTTGACCGCGACATAGCGATGCATCTCCGCTCGCATTGTCTTTGTGCTTGACAGACCGCGGTGCGCGTGCTCATAACGCTCCAGCCTGCTTGTCTTGTATTGTTTGCCTTTTAACTGCAACTGTGAAGGGGTCATAAATTCAGGAATGTTATCGTTACGACGAGAAGAACATTGTTTTATTGACTCGGCTGCAGTCGTCTTTATTTGTCTTGCTAAACAATGTTCTGCTGGTCTTCTCAGCCGTTGGAAAGGCAAAAATAATGTTCAAATATGCTTAAAATGTACAATTCTAGACGTAGAAATAGGAAATGATTGATTAAAATATTCAATTAAATAATTATACATTCATAATAAAGAGGTTATTTCATTACAGGCCGTTTTGACGGGTTAAATTTTTGAACATTTCATTTATGACATTAAAATAATTTAAGATGACATCATGGCCTTGAACGACCTTCAAGTGTATTTTGGACGGTCTGGTGTGGTGTGGTGTTATATTATGCATGATATTAATGAAATTTTTCCACTTTTTGAAGATGAATGAATTATTTTAAGTTCTTTTTTAAAAGGAAAAAGTAAAATCTGAAACATTCTCTCGAAAAATAGAAACATTCTCATGTCTGTTACAATTACTTTTATGTTTTATGTACATTGTGGATTTTGTCAGATAACAAAATTTGTAAATAGTCGACAAAAGAGGATGTGACGCCTCGCGAGGCATGTGACTGTGTTTCTTTCATGTTGTAAATGGCCACTTCTGCTTTAAGGACGACTAATCTTATTATTGTAAATAATGTATCAATCACTGTTTGTGTAGATCATGAGATGAGCCGTGATGTAACACACAATATAGTCGCTTGACAAAATTTCTCAAGAGCAATATATCATGCTTGATTTCTATGCATAAACCAATGGGTTGTGTTTATAGGTGTTCCAGGCTGTTTTCTCCACTGTAATGCACTCAGTAGCTTTTTCTCACTGAGTGAATGTAGTTCAAGGATGTTTGTGTGTGACTGTTCACAGTAGGTTCAACAGGGCTGATAGGAGGAGAGCTGATAGTATGTTCTCACTACTGCATTTCAGCCTGTTGGCTTGTGCTTTTCTGTTCTGATAAGGAAAAAATGTAATAAAAAAAATAGGGTTTCAAACATTGACACTTTACAAGGCTCAGCTTCTAATGATGCAACTCTTGAATGTTGTAAACTGCACAGTCATAGGAACATGTTTAGACATGTTTGGAATCGAATGTAACCCACAATAGTACTAACATAGCACTTGCTGAATGCACCTGGCTGCCCATCATGTTTTCACAGGCGTGTCGGTCAACTTTGCTCTTATAGGCTGATCTAGGACTGTTGTTTCTTTCCCGTAATATAATCTTGATTTGATTACTAAATAATTATGTAGGCACCCGGATCATCTATGACCGAAAATTCCTGCTGGAATGTCGCAGCTCCCCGCTGGCCCGCACACCCCCCTGCTGCCTCCCTAACATTCCAGGGGTGACCAGTCCTCCTTCGGTCAACATGAAAAATGACAAGGCCTACCCCAAACAGACTGTCAATAATAACAGCATCAGCCCCCTGGCGGACAAGAGCGCAGGTAAATGTGCACTGAAGCTAAAATGTATTAACCGTGTAAAGCCTGATATATGAAATAATCACGTTTTATAATAATATATAAATATAATAATAAAAATAAAATGTATAGCCTATAAATGTTTTTTAAATGGAACAGTTTAACAGAAAGGTTTTTAATCATATTGATAACTCCAAGGACTTTGAAATTTGTGTATCAAATGTGATGCAGTAGGCTTTATAGGGTTAAATGTTTAATTTTTTTCTGTAATTTCAAGGGGATGATGCCCAGTTTGAAATGGATATCTAACTACAACAAAGAACCTGCAACACAAAGGCGGCGATGACTGTAACAAGTATTACTGTGATGATAACTGTTCCCAGAGGGGATAAATGCACAGAAGACTTCTCCTTCCATGTCATCTGTCTTTTTTCTTTCATTTACCTGCTGTTTAAATGATATTTTCCTTTCCTTTACTGATGCTGTCGTTCAAGACGCGCACAAAGCCATTACTTTAGATTCTCAACATCAGCTAACACTGTTGTGCCTGAAAGAGCCACTATCTCAAATGTCAGATAGTGCATCCCAAGCACATCGATGCAGCTCTACTTCTGCCTAAAACATGGAGGACACCTCACGGGCCACCATGTGACATTGTTTGTTTGATACAGATTTGTGTAGTTTTACAGAATGGTCAGTAGAGGGAGCAACGGTTCTCTTCTTGGTGGTTTATTCATCAAGAATGGTGTGGAGGAAATCCAGATGCCAGCTCCTGTAAATTTAGCATACTGCGGTCAGTGAATTTGACCACTTTCCATTTGGCATTGATACTTTTTGTAGTGTAAAATCTAATTTCGGTTTATCCTAATGAGTATGCTCACCTAAAGTGTCATTCAACATGATGTAAAATGCCTTTTTTTTTTTTTTTTTCTCTGTGAAGTTCTCTAAAACTGCCCTGTTATTTCTGGAGACATTTAAGCATAAAAAAACAATAAACACCAGAGAATTGATAAGTGTTTTTCTTCTTCATCTGCTGTTGTTGATTTTCTCATTAAAAAAAAAAAAAAAAAAAAAAACACAAAATACATTACCATTATGAAAACACTTTATTACATTTGGTAGTTTACATACTCTACTATTTACAAATTAGGCAAACACACAAAGTTTTCAAAAATAGCATTCAGTAATCCAGGTGCCTCAGTGCAGGATACCTCATGATTCCAAGTGAAAATACTGTACAAATTAAAGCAATTTATCTTCATTTGTGCTTAAATCTGTATTTCTGGTTTAAGGAGCATATCCAAAGTGCTGGTGTTGAGTTCATTTGGGGTTTGGAGACTCAGTGGCAGCCACATTCTCCTACAACCATCCCTTCGTGGTGTCTCATGACCATCTTGCCGTTCTCGTAGTAGAGCATTGGGAGTGGAGCCAGACGGGTGGGTACGCATGACAAGCATGGGACGCGATCTGGGTGGTGCAGCTTCAAAAGACTCTGCAAATGAGAAGACGACAAACATTAGAATCAGTTTGGCAAAGAGTAAATATTTTAACTGCAATTATTTCAAAGATTTAGAGATTCTTACCTGCATGTAGGCATGGTTGGTGGGGGTGAAGGTCTCATCTACAGGTGTAGGACAGCTCCCTTCACATCGATAGGCATTATACCGCTTCGGATAAACAATCCAGTCGCTCCAACCGATCTGATCGAAATCTACCCACATATCCACCTTCCTGCAGAGAGATTTCTTCTCCCCTTCCTCTTGTGAAACACCAGGAATCACGCTAGCTGCTGCATCACGCACTCTGTCATCAGTCCGGTGGTTCCTCCTGTGACGCCGAGGCGCAGGTTCACCTCCACCACCGGTCCGCTCCAGAGCTACGTACTTGGAGTGCTCAGCAGTGTGGATGAGGGTGGATGTCTTTGCCCGGTTCTGCTTGGAGTAAACCACCATCATGACTCTGTTGGCTGTCAGATGCTGGACGTTCTCATGCCCCTCACCCTCAGATCTTGCAGGCATCTGAACGCGTTCCTCTGAGAACACGCTCTCACCTTGGTGCAACCAGTACTTGAGCAGCGCCGTGATGTTGAAGACCCTCCAGGAAGAATGGGAGGTGGTTGAGTCAATCGGTTTGGCTTTCACAGTGCCAAGGTGAATCCGTACTTCGTCGCAAGGGCTTCGATCACACTCACGTTTGGATGCATGATAAATGTCCACCTCCATCTCCGAGGCGAATGCTGGTAGGCGAATGCGAAGCTCAGACCGCTGGACGTTGTCGCTCGCTGATATGGAGGACATGTCAAATGTCACGGAGAGTTTGTCACCAATCTGATGGCAACCTAAAAATATTTGGATGAGAAATTAGTGACTGGTCAAAGAACAGACGGTTAAACAGTCTAGAAAGGATAAGTGATGTGTGGTGCTTAATTATCTTAAAGGATGTTTTCACACATGGCCACATTCGGGTTAAGCAATTAATAAAGTAGAAAGTTCTTATTGTTTAGATGCGTATTGCTGGCCAAGCCACTTTGAAACAGACGTCTTGAAGCTAATACACACGCTAACTAATAAGCATAATACATGACTTGGCTATTAGCCTAGAACCAGCTAAACTACTAGACTACCTATCAAATTATTTTCTACGGGGGTCTTGTATAAAGCTGAAGAGATTTGTTTTGTGATAATGACTGTAGGGTGACTTTATATTGCTACGCATACTTACTAGTCTAAGTAAACAAATAAATAAATGTGAATCAAGCGTTGTTTTCAATTATTTCATTTTTTTACTCGTGATTATAACGAATTCTGTAGGAATAGCCTATAGTTTGTCTCACAAATGTTTGACTGCTGAATGCAGACTGGCCGTGCAATAAAATCCATGCCGCTTTTTCATTTTTAATTTATTACAAAATATGTTTAATTCAATTAATATAATTTTTAACATCTAAAAAGCAAAGAAAATATCGGTAGGCTTTTGTAAAACGTTATAATGTTTATGTATAAATAAATAAAAATGTTTTAAAAAAATAATAATAAAATATGCATATATACTTACTCTTGGCGACGAGACTCAAGACCGAATCGGACTCATAAAGAGTTGGATTTTCATGGCTCATATGTTTGTCGTCTCCGGTCAGAAGGGTCCGGTAGAGGTGCAGCATATACAGCGGATATCTGTTGGTGTGTCGGCCGTGACCCGCCTGACCTCCGCTGCTCCTGCCAGGTGCTCTCATCCCGCTCCTGAACGCCTCGTGGAGTCTAGGGAACGACGCCGTGGAGCTCACCAGACTGACCCAGAGCGCGAGGACTGCGCTCAGGACCCCGCAGGTAAACCGCCTCATGTCAAAGCTAGGTTATAATCCACCACGCTGAGGAACACTGTCCCTGAGACCTTTCTTCTACACCGTCCTCTGGAAAGTGAAGGTCATGAGTGCTGGCTGGCCATCTAAATTCACTTATAGAAACTTGAAGTCTTTTGATGGTCTGTGAGGTCCTTTGGGTCTTTGAAGTGCCCCTGTGATCCATAAAGGGATACATGTCCCTGGGTCGTCGTGTATCGAAACCAACAGTCTTTTGTGCGTCAAAAGGTGTGAAAACATTAATTCTTCTCCTCGAGCGCTGTGTATTGGAGGTCCTTTTGAAAACAATAATATTAGTGGACTACATTTGTTCATCAAAGGCACTTTGATTAAAAGGAGAAAAACACCCCGACTGCTGAATTATTTCTTAGTTTGAATAAAAATAGAGGAAGTAAGTTTGTTTCTATGGCTTTTCATTGTATCAGAAGGACATAAAAATAGTAATTATGTCATTGCAAATCTCCACATTTTTGACATGTTACCGCCTCATTTGGCTGCTTGATTTTACAAATTACAGCATGTTATGACTATATTCTTGTGGATGATTATAATCGACTCCAGGCAAACCCGTTTCTTCATCAAGGGGGAGACGCTGCGTGTAGCTTAATAAAATATATTTAATATTCATATATTGTAGCCTATTTAGCCAAGTACAACTTGATAACATTATTTTGAATTAAAATATCTATATATATATATATATATATATATATATATATATATATATATATATATATATATATATATATATATATATATATAGTTATATATATATATAGTTATTATAGATATGCTACTGAATAATAGCCTATGTAGGCTAGGTCTGCTTGTACCTCAAACGCATGAACATATTTGATGCCACTGTAAGTCACTAAGAAGAAATGAAAACAAAACATCAGATTTCAGATCTCATCTGACAATTGTGCATCATATATACCCAATTTTTACGCATAGATTTGAGAAGCATCTACAGAACCCCACAGACAATTTCTTTCTTTCTTTCTTTCTTTCTTTCTTTCTTTCTTTCTTTCTTTTCTTTTCTTTCTTTCTTTCTTTCTTTCTTTCTTTCTTTCCACGTATTAAATCCTCTTATCCAACAGGGGGCACTGCCTTCAAAGTTTCACCTTCTGTCCAACACCAACTTGTCTCTTCAGTAGGCTATGATTAGCCAAATCGTAATCAAAGTGATAAAACTCAAGAATTCTGTCTGTAGGCAACTAAAAATATCGACTGCTCATCCTTGCATCAGTCATTTCTCTCGACGCGTCCTGTGTGATGTGTTGACAAGCTCTGCGCTAATTCTGAGTGTTCAGGTGAGATTCATATGATGGATGGAGCATATGCCGCTGTGAGGTACACACGCGCGGGCGCGCACACACATTATTTCCCGTCACAGAATTGAAGCAGACCAGCTGTGAATGTCAGTGGCAATCTCACACATAGTAACAATGATGAGCAATGAGCAAGACAGAAACTGGCACTGAGCCTTCCTCCCACACACTCAGTTATCACATACGGAGCATTTGATGCGAATAAGTGTCAGATCTTATAGGCTACATTTATTCTCCATTGTTTTGTAGGATGTCTTTGCGAATTGTGGCTTGAATTACTTTGTTTTCCACTAAAATACTAAAAGAATTTGCTGATTCAGATGAAGCCAGTTCTGTTTTTTTTTAATATATGTGATCACAAATCAAATTATAATGCAAGTTAAAATGTTTTGTTGTTGATTTGGGTGTTTGCTTGTGTCTAAATCTATACTTAAGACTTCTTCTGACATTCTGACATCCTTAGTTTCCTATATTCATCTTTACAAAGTTAAGAAATAATTTTTTCGTGATATATTTGATGAATTTATCATGCTATGGTATCCATCCATCCATCCATCCATCCATCCATCCATTCACCCATCCATCCATCAATCTATGATCTATCTATGGTAGCTCTCTAGCCATCTATTGACCTTTTTCTGCCATGCATTTTAAACTCAAGATCAGTGCGGATGTTTATGATTGATGTGTATGTGTGGTATGATATGGACGTGGATATGGCCTTGCTCTGGGCAGACAAACTAATTAATCGCCAGGGACCATGACTGCTGTGAATCAGTTTGCAAAACAGAGACCTTAGGCCTCTCTGGTAGAGGAAAAAATGGGAGCATGGAGAAGGAAAACAGAATCAAGCCCCTTTGTGTGGCGCTGGAAGAAAAGTGCACACTTGCGTTAGGGACGGCAACAAAACAAAAAGGCCATGCGATATGAAAGGGCCGCCTTTGTGTCATTTGAATAATGGGGATAATTACCCTCTGTCCGGCGAAGCACCTGCATTTGAAATAAGCCTTTGATACCAACTTAAATCCAGTGAGATGGTGCTGTTTGATTAAGATTCAAGCAGACGCCATCTCTGCCTTTTCAGCAGCTGGAGAGATCACTGTGTCAGCAGCCTGACTGCACTGCACACCTCTGAATGCATATGCGATAATATACATGGAAAAATAGACGGTGGTGTAACTTATGCCTTGCTGCAGCCAATATTTTGGGGGTTTAATAAACCTCATCTCATTATCAAAGTGCAGATAATGTGAGTCTTTATTATTATTATTTGCTAATTCTATCCAGACCTGAGACTTTCAAAGCAGGCTGGACGTCATGTGTCAACAGATATCTCAGTATAGGAGATAAACAGATAGTCTTTACGCACCTACAAAGCTATCTCTTTTTAATTTGGTTGCACTGCCAGGAATCCATAGATGAGCAGCGTCTCTCATTAAACCACAGTCCTGACATTGTTCGCTAGGAATGGCTTTTTTTTTCTGTCAGTCTGATAGCAGAAATTGCAGGGACATTGTAACACGAAGGCAATGAAATTGCTCAGAAAGTAGACATATTTTGTTACATTTTATTCTGAAAGCATCAGAGGCAATACAGTATTCTGACAAAGATCTTTGTTGCTTCGGGCTTGAATCCCACACCACAATGTGCTCAATAAGGACTCTTTGATTTCATTTTGACCATAGGCAGGTCAATATGGCTTTAGGTTCAGAATCCAGAATGGATCCATGCTGTATCTTTCACTCTTGCTGAGAAGACACAATATATATTTGAGTTATTTTTATTATAATAGAGATCACGCAGAAGAATGTGGTTTCCAGTTACTTGTGGAATCCTCTTTCATGCATCTTGAATGTTGGTGTGGGTCATAGATGATCCTTTACCGATGCTTTTATTAGATAGCTGAGTAAATGCATTCAAGCTTTTCTTTAGTCTGCACTATTATGGTCAGTAATCTATCGCTTGTCCTTTTCTCTCTACGACAGCCAGCCATGTGCCACTCTGAATTTGCCACGGTAAACATCAAGATTTTCAGGGCAGCTGGAATTGACAGAAATGGAGCATTTGCCTCCAGGACAGGATAATGAGTATTTGTGTATGTGTGTGTGTTTAAATTTGGACAAAATGCTCACTTCAAAATACTGCTGCTACATCTATGCGCTGTTCCTTGATGCTGAGGCTCAAAAGAAATATCAGGGACGAAAATTTCACAATTTGGCCATGCTTCACTTGTATTAGAAAAATAGCCAGTTGTGAGGATCAGATAGAAATTCTGCACTAGTTCGTAAACGGAAGATAATGTAAAAATGGAAATGAAATAATAAAATACAATTGCTACGAGATTAACGTCATTAATTTATTAATTATAATAAAGCATGTTTCATATTGACATCCATAGTGTTATTAGTTTTCTCGTCAGGATTTTACATCTAACATTACTCTCATGATGGACATTTAATTAAAAAAAATTGCTATTATTTTATGCTTATATTTATTTATTTATTTATTTTTAATGTATACACTAGCTTTCAAAGCTTTGGGAGCGGTAACATTTTTTTTAATTCATTTTTATTTTATTTTTTATGTTTTTGTGCTTAGCAAGGCTGGATTTATTATTTTTTAAGAAGTGAGTTCTTTGCAAAGGAATCATCCGATTTGGGGGTCCGAGGTATCAAAAAGTTAAAAAAAAAACCCCTGAACTAGAATTTGTTCACTTACTTAATTGCCGGCTCACTTAAAAGAAGCCAAAATCTAAAGCAGATTGCAAATTTCATAACTTTTAGCTTTGAGTTAAAGAAATGGGTGACACATGTAATCAAAAGTTATGGATTTCAGCCACATCCCATAGATGAAAGGCTTATTTTTAAGATCAAAGGCAGTTCCTTTCATTTAAAAAGGTGTATTTCTCCACAAATTGGAACTCTTGTCTCTGCATCCTTCCTATGATGTTTTAAATCAAAGATTTCAAGAACCCTTATGTCATGTCCAAACAAATATCTTTAGGCCCAGCGTGTAAATTGAGGTCACTGTTCTGTACTCCAAAGCAGCATGAATGTTGGCCAGATAACAGGGTTTGCTTTCTGAAGGCTGAAGTGTGTTTGTGATATGTGTGTCACAGCAGTGGGTCCCAAAGCTGGCCAGGCAAACATCAGCATAGCGCCTTATCTCTGATTTTGCGCCACCACACCGCAGCTTTGGATCCAAATAGTTCTACTGTTGAATGTTGAAATAAATAAAGAAGTAAGTATTCTTTAGAGTGGAAGAGGCTTAGGGGAGATAAATTAGGCTTTCTTGGATAAACTGTCGGTTTGGTTTATCATGCTACAGAGCTGTTTCTATTTCTGCTTCTCAACAAATTTTGTTCTGATTGGCGGTGACAGTCTTAAATTTAGAGTTAAATCCAACAAAGCCTCTTGTCCTCAAGTTATGGGGCAAGACTTACGTCAAATGCTGAAAATGCAACATGTTTGAAAAGCCTGCTGAGAAATGTCAGAAATCTTCATTTAAGATTTTGTTTAACAATCTGTAGATTGGCGTATTGTTTCCCAAAGGTATTCTCTTTCTATTTTACTCTTATAATTGGCAGAGGAGACCGGAACAGCGATTCTTTCTTGCAGGGAAAATGTTCCATTGGTCTGGATTAAAAAAAAAAAAAAAAGGTTTATTTTAATATTTGGGCTGACACTTGAAAGTATCTGACTTTAAAATAATTTAATGATTTTAAATGACTTTAAAGTATTTTTGTAAGGAAAATTACCCTTGTATCTGTTTTAAGGGTTATTTTAAGGCAGACATTTGAAAGTTTTCAACTTTACAATAATTCAATAATGTAAAAAACGCAGAATGATAATTTTATCAGTTATTGCTATATCTGGTGATATCTATATATATTTTTTTCTTACATGATTTTTAAAGTAAAGTTTTCAACTTTAAAATAATTTTAATTAAAATTAATAAAGTAATAGGGCTGACATTCGAAAGTTTTCAATTTTAAATTAATTGAATAATTAAAAAAAAGCAAAATGATCCTTTTATTTGCGATGATTATTTTCTCTGGGATTTTTAAAGGCTTCTTTTGGTACCGGTGCTGACATTTGAAAGTTTTCAACTTTAAAATTATTTTTTAATTAAAATTAATAAAGTAATAGGGCTGACATTTTGAAAGTTTTCAAATTTAAAATAATTTAATAATTAAAAAAAAAATTATTGCAGAGAAAAGTGGCTTAGCAATAAAGGCAATGGAAAAAATGTCTATTTTCTTCCAATACAAAAAAGAAAAAATGCTATAACATAAAACACATGGCTGGAGCCAGTACTAATATATAATACAACATTTTATAGATTGTCTGGAGTTATTTAGTTGGCATTCATTATCATCGTCTGTGATGACATCAATCAGCCGAAGGGCAAGGTAAGAGCATCCTCAGCTGTCGGAAATGACAGCTCTTCTCTCGGTTTGATTGCAGTCATCTCGTAGTGCCGCAATAACAGCTGTGTGCACTGCTTCTGTCTTTGAGAGAAGGATCTCTGTTAACTGTCATGTCACAACTCCGGAGTCCATTCTCCCAATACAGTTTGCGCAGCTTGCAATTATCAAAGCATCGTTGCAGCGAAAGGAAGTTGCATGCATGTAGCATGTAGGTGACGCATGTCGATTTTTCAAAAGTGTACTTTTGAAAAATGTGTCCCCTTCAGAACAGAAAATTACAGCGGTGATTCAAGCCTTTTGTCTTGGTGATCTGTGTAGACTTCCTTCCAGAAATGACTGCAGAATGGTGAGTCATGGGACTCAGAGTGAGTGTGAACAGGTATAAAATAGGCCTCCTGATTGAATGACCACATCTATCACTTGTAGGAAAGTCGTCCCACCTGATCAATTGAGCAAAGGCCAGGTTGAAGCACATGTGAAGTGTTTCGATTATTTCTATCCTCGGTTCTCCAATAAATGTTTACATTAAATCTCTTAGGTATTGAAAATGTCTATTTATACCTAATATTGGCCTGTTTGAGTGCTGAGAGTGGTTTGTAGACACTGTTTTTTTTTCTCCTCAGATATGTGTTGTCCATTGGAGAAATGATTAAGGATCTGTTGATTTGGGCATCTGTATCTCAGGTAGTTGAATGCCGCTGACCACATCACTCAGTGAGGCGGTGAGTGGATGTGACGTGCACCAGAGGGAAACAACAGAAGACCAAATCAATATTCACTCATGTGAGTGCAGTAGCAGTGCAGTGGTTCATACCAGATTGATAACACACTGCATGCAGACCTGGGTGAAATGGGTGGAAACGGGAGCGTTTAATACGTTGAAGGTGATTCAGAATGCTTTTTTGTTCATTTAGTTAATTATTAAAGTAATGCTGATAATATTTCTTATTAATAATAATAACTTTTGTCTTTTTTAAAGGGGTCATATGATGCGATTTCAAATTTTCCTTTCTCTTTGGAGCTTTAGAAGCTCTTAGTGAATAAAGAAGATCTGTGAAGTTGCAAGGACTAAAGTCTCAAATCCAAAGAGATATTCTTTATAAAAGTTAACACTCGTCCACACCCCCCTGAAACTGCTCGTTCTAACACGCCCCCACATATCTACGTCAGTATGTGGGAAGATTTGCATAACGCCGCCCAGATGTTCACGCAAAGAAAGAAGGCGTACCTTTTATTCTCATTGTAGTATTGTTGTTGCCGCCACCGCCATGTCGTATAGATGCTGTGTGTTTCACTGTGAAAACGAAACTACTTTCTTTGGCCTTCCAAAAGAGGATGATATCCACTTCGTCATGCCTGAGGCTGAAACCTGATGATCGCTGAGGAAATACATCAACTTTGCACTGTGGATCGCCGAATCGGCTTTCACCGTGGATGAAGCGGCGTCCAGCCCGGGGTCGTCACATGTGGTTGCTGCAAGACCAAGGTACGCTCCTTTATAGAATCCGCCTGCCGCACCGTTCTCAAGCCACCCGTCTCTGCTCTTTAAGCCGGCCGCGGCTCACTCTAAACCGCGGCTCACTGCTCGCTCAAGGCCACATGTGTGACGTTGTTCCATTGTGAAAGCAAAACTACTTTGTTTTGCCTTCCAAAAGAAAACACCACTAGAAATCATGTTTATATCATGTTTAAAATTGGTTTTATGTTTTTGTCTCGTCGCTTCGGCCGGACAAGGCTTCACAATATGTTAAGAGGCGTAACATTTCCGTCTCACGCTTGAGGCATTCGGCCAATCACAACGTGCTGGATAGCTGGCCAATCACAGCACACCTTGCTTTTCAGAGCGATGAGCTTTGTAAAAATTGACGCGTTTCAGAAGGCGGGGCATAGAGGAGAAACAATAATGTACAGAATGTGGAAAATAATGTTTTTTTAACCTTAAACCGCATAAACATTTCATTACACCAAATACACAAAATAATGTTCTTTTTAGCACCATCATATGACCCCTTTAACAATATTATAAAATCTTTTTAGAATGATTTTATGATATATACACTACTCTTCAAAAGTTTCATTAAGATGAAAGAAATTCATATTTTTAGTCAGGATTAAATAGGTTAAAAGTGAAACTAAATACATTTCTAATGACACAAATGATTTCTATTTCAAATAAATGCTGCTATTCTGAACTTTCTATTTATCAAGTAAGACTGCAAAAATTAATGAATAAATTAATAAAAAATATTTCCACAAAAAACAAAAAAACAATTATGCTGTTTTCACCAATGATAATAATAGTAAATGTTTCTTGAGCAGCAGATCAGCATATTCAAATTATTTCTGAAGGATCATGTGACACTGAAGACTGGTGTAATATTTATGAAAATTCAACTTTTCCATCACAGTAATAAATTACACCTGTATTATTCAGAAAACAGTTATTTTAAATTGTAATAATAATATTTCACATTATAACTGTTTATACTGTATTTTTTTTATAAAGTAGGCTAAATGCTATTTTTTAACTTTCTATTCACCAAAGAATCCTGCAAAAAAATAAAAATAATAATCAATCAATTATCAATTATTATTACTATTTCCACAAAAAATGTCAGCATATTAGAATGATTTCTGAAGGATTACGTAACACTGAAGACTGGCATAACAATGCTGAAAATTCAACTTTGCCATGACAGAAATAAATTACATATTAAAATATATTTATACAGAAAACAGTTATTTTAAGCTGTAAAATATTTCACATTATTATTGTTTATACTTTTCTTTTTCTTTTTTTTTAAATAAATGCAGCCTTGGTGAGCATAGCTTGGTACACAGTACACAGTAGTGTATATTTATATTTATCAGTATAATTTTTTATATATTTATTAGAGAATTTAATTTAGTTTTTCCGCTTTTCCTTGAGAAAAAAAAAGAAAGAAAATTAATCAATAGTTTATAATAAATAAATAAATTCCCAATACCATTTCTAAATATCAAATCAAAGGTTTTACAATCTCTGGTCACTATAATGAACTTGGTACAGTACGTGATGACTGACAGACACACTCTGACATCCACTGAATCCTGTTTCCTTTCACCCTCATGGGGCTTTCTCGGTTTACGCTTGATCTGGCAAGACATTGATGATGCTGGTCAATCTCAGCATATCAAGCTGTGTGAGCTAGTTTATGGTCCCCTGATCATTCAAACACTCGGTGAGCCCACCGACTGTAACACCTTAAAAATAGTCCAATCCGCAGAGGAAAAGAACAATTACATGGTTTGTGAGTATCTTCATCCCAGTGGCTTTAACAGTTTGTTGAAAGTTGCTAGAATAAACACCAACACAATAGCTCTTCTTATCATGAGTAAATTCAAAACATTTCAAGTTACTCAAGCTTGACTTTAAGTGATGTTGAAATATGGCTTGGTAAACAAAACTTTGACAGAATCCTCCCATGATGTGTGAACTTCTTTTATTGAAGCTGGCAATGTGTTGAATGAAACGGTGTCATGATGAATTGGTTTTGTTGGAGGCAGGGCTTCCTGCTTTCTGTCAGAAATGGGTTTTGTTGCCCTTATAAACATCAGTTTGAGAATTTTTGTTTATTGGCTCCCCTCTGTCCCTCTCTGACCCCTTCAAGTGCCGATATCAAAAGCATGTGCAGGAAAAATGAATAACATTTTTGACAACTGTTCAAGGTCAAGTGAGAACTGTTTGTGCCGTTTGAGTCATGATAAAGTCATCTAATCTGAATCAGGAAAGAAATATGCATGATTATGCACTATATACAAGCGAAAACTGAACAAAATCTAAACCAATATGTCAGTGGATTTTGATGTTAGAGGACACAAGTGGATGGACCATAGGTTATGGACAGTGTTGGGGAGTAACTAGTTACATGTAATGGAATTACGTAATTTAATTATAAAGTAAATGTAACTAATCTGTTATAGTTACTGAGAAACAAATGTTTAATTAAACTACAGTTACTTATGAAAATGTTAAAGATTCCAAAGGGGGTTACATCTGAATATTTTCACACATACAGATTTGATTGATTTCTTTCCCAAATTGCATTGACACCAATGTTTCAGGAGTTTAGGACACAGAAGGACACGTTTATTTAATAATTGTTTTATTTCCTATTTGGGCGTATGCATATGCTTTATTTTTTTTCCTTTTTTTTTTTAGATTAACTGATTTTTCCCAAGGCATTGTCTCATGCAAGGATTTGATTTCAAAAACAGCATCATATGTATTAAACTATATCTTTGAATTTAAATCTGTTTTTAACATGAATGATCTCAAAGTAAAAAGAGGTAGGGTCTGATTTTGTGGTGGCTGTGCTTTAAAATTGAATTATTATAATCTTAATTCAAGTTTGACAGTAATCAGTGTTGAGGACTACTGTAAGGTTAAATGTTTGCAAATGATTAACAGTTGAAACACCCTTTTGAAATTTAGAAAAGTAATCAAAAATTAATCAGTTACATTCCTTTAAGTAATCACACTAAATATTACATTTTTAAATAGGGTAACTTGTAATCTGTAACCTATTACATTTCTAAAGTAGTCTGCCCAACACTGGTTATGGACTCATATTTTGTGATGTTTAAAATTAAAACGGCTTGATGGTTTAATGATTTGTTTATGAGTACACATTACTTTAACATTTTTGTTCTACAACATAAATTATCCCTGGCAAACCGTAAATTTTGCAGCTGTGTTTTTAAAAAGACTACAACTTCCACAAAAAAAGTATAAGTTTTGATTAATCAAAATAGTATGTAGTCCTTATTTAGTAACTTGTGCTCAAAAGAAACGCCTTTAAAATGCATATTTGAAGTAATTTATGTTGTAGAGCAAAACTTAAAAGTAAATAAACCCCCAATATACATTCCTAAGGGAAAGTAGCCTTCCGGATTTACTTACAGATTGAAGTTAAGACTACTGAGCTTTACAGTAATCTAAATCAACAATTCTACTGCCAAGTATAGACTAATGGTTATCCCAACTGTGGGAGTTTATGGTTGTTGAGCAAAGCAGGTGTGAATTTATCAGCATTATACTACAGCCTCAAATACAGCTCATACAATCTGAATTTAGATTCCATTTTATGAAAACTATTACAAAATTATTGCAACAGTACTTTTGTTTTAAATGCCAATCTATGTTGTATTATAGTAGTCCTTTCAGCACTTCATTACTATTTTTTTTTCTCAGTTTAAGTAGAATGTGTGTTGGTCTGGACCATCTCTTCTGTGAGTGGATATCAGATTTAGCTACACTTTCTTCAGGGCCAATGAACAGCCTGATAGAAGCGTTCTAATTATCTTGAAAGTGATTCAGTGATGAGCAGTTACCCTGTTAGTCGTTCCATTTACATTTTTCAGTGTTTCTTTGGGAGCCCAATTAGGAGGGTTGCAAATTAGGTGCATAATAAGCAGCCAATCAAGAAGAATCATTATTTGCGTAATGGGAAGAATGATTTTAGTTTTGCCATTCTTTTTTCACCTTGACATACAGAATAATTACTGATCGCTGTGTGGAAAAGTGCCAAACATCATAATTTTCAATATGTTCTTGGGCCAAAGAGCACATTGAAAACACATCTGTGAGCGTCCGTTGTCAAATACGCTTAGACAGATTGACCTATACAGATGCTGACTCTTGTCTTTAGGCTGTGAAATAATTTCATAATTGTTTTCCACTTGCTAATCATTAATGTGTGTTTGTGCTAAAGCAAAGCGTGGGGTTGTGTTTGTTGGGCAGGCTAAATGTCAAACTGTCATGCTGATTAACAAAATGCAGGAAACTGATTTGTATTCTCATGTATCCGTCATGCTGCGAGCCGTAATTGGTGTGAGCAATTGGCAAATGCGTTTTAACAGGTCAAATATTCTTATTATCTTTAATGAAAGTGGATTATAAATATGATTTAATTGACTGCTTTGCACTTTTTATCTCTGAAAGTGTGCTATTATCTTAAAAATGTGCAGTAATGGTTGCAGCATCCTCTCTTTTATCACTGCTGGATGAAATTTCATCGTGTGAACTCTTGCTTCTGTGACAGTTGCCAAAGGACATCTCCAGAGAGGTTTATAGCGTGACCTTGGAGCATAAGTTTTGAATATGGAAATTGCTTTCCGTTTTAGGCCCTGATTAAGTGGCCTTGCACACAGCATTCTATGCTTGTTAAGTATTTAATGTCCGTTTAATGAATGCTCATATAATGAATTTGACATGGTGGCCATGAGCTTCTGTGAAAATTAGCTGTTTGCTCTAATGTCTGATCATCGTCCATTACATGTCTGTGGATAGTGGAACTGACCTGCGATTAAGTTACGCAATACAGTAGATTTTGGTCCTTAGCTGAAGGGTTAAATGCGGGTTATTTGTTTGGTACGTTATATCTCGGTGGATTTTGCATGTTGTTGCAAGAGCTCACATTTTTTATTGAAATAAGTCAGTTTCTGATTAAATTAAATAATTGTATTTAATTTTTTAATTGTTTATACATTAAAAAAAAAAATTTAAAGTAACATTCGGATACATACAATAGGTTTGTATTTTCAATTGTAATTTTTTAAAAATTAATTTTTGTTAATTTTACCATTTTTGAACATAAATATATTTACAAAATAGGTTTATATTTTTAATATATATTTTATAATTTTGAATGGAATGTTTTATCATTTTAAATTTGATTAAAATATTATTTTTATATTTTGTTTATTTTGTGACATTGACCATTTTTGTGCACAATAAAATGAAAAAATAAATGAAATGAAAAAATATTCTATTATTAAGATCAGAAAAGTTTTACCGGTTTTTCTGATACAGAATTGGTTTATATTTTGAACATAATTCTTTTTACAATTTTGAAATTATTTTGTTTGTAATTTTACATTTTATTATTATATTCTTTTCAGGTTTTTTCGTTGGTGACTGACCATTTCTGTGCAAAATATAATGAAATTATTAAGATCAGAAAATGTTCACTGTTGGTTTAAGTCCTTTGGACTCATTTGAACATGTAATTTATGATTATAGTGTTATATACTCAGCATCTAGGTTATAATTGCCATAAAAACTGCGTGCATGAATTTTGGTGGTGTTTGGAGGTCAGAAACCACTTTAAAGCTCAATTCTCAGAGCCAAAAGTTGAGAACTGCTTTCCTTTTCTCTCTCTCTCTCTCTCTCTCTCTCTCTCTCTCTCTCTCTCTCTCTCTCTCTCTCTCTCTCTCTCACACACACACACACACACACACACACACACACACACACACACACACACACACACACACTCACACACGCACACACGCACGCTTCTATTTGACTTACAAAGGACATAATGATAGTGAGCAAGTCCTTTTGTCACTGATGAGATAAATATTTATGAGCGGGCGTGGAGGCGATTGAACCGACTTTCTTTGGACCGAGGGGCTTCATTAAACGGCAGGGAAAATCACTGAGGTCATGCGGCTGAGTGAGATCCACGTCTGCAGTTGACCGCGTGGGCTCTCTGAAGTGCCCATCAGTGGGCTGCTGTGCAGACATGTAAAAAAAATCTCCACATGCTGGTATCTTCATATCAAAGAGAGCTGATTACCACCAAATATTTCAAATTGCACTTCCCTCTTTCCCTCTTCAGCATCAAGAGTGGCGGCCTCTTTTCTCTTATTCTTCACTGACAAGTCTATGCACGGGGGCCTCAAGAACATCCGATAAATTGCATAAGGTGAAGAACACATCTGTAGGTGAAATGACATTTGCTGCCAAGTATATAATGCTGACATATAACTAAAGATTTATTTGACTGTAGTAGTTTGTTGTTGCTTATATATTATTAAAAAGTTTTAACAACTTTCTGGAATAAGTTTGTTTTCAATTAGTAATTGCTAGTAAATTTCACAAATAATTACTAGCAAGTAACACATTGAATTAAATGTGAAATTTTGAAGTAGAAAGAATGAAATAGTATTTTCTTATGAATTGTACTGCAATAAACTTCATTAATTATTTCTTGTGTATTTATTTGTAATCAAGTAAGCATTCATAAGACAAAAGACCTTATAATTTACCAATATAGCATAATACATGCCTCAATACAACAAAGGTAACTACTAAATAAAAAAAAAATACATTTAATTTTAAGTTAAACCTATCATGACATCACAAGACTAAATTTCACAGCAAAATCAACAACGATATAAAAAAATGTCAAAGAAGGAAACCATAATTATTGATGCCGCAGTGCATGCTGGGACTAGGCTGAATAGGACCGAACCACAAAATATTATTTCAGTGTAGGCCTTTGTGAATAAAATAAATAAATAATAATAAAAAAAATACTGTAAAAAATAAAGAAAATTGTTTCTATACCCTTTTTTCTCAGTTTTTTAAAGTTTATTTTCAAGGTAAACATTTTCATGTAAAGTGAAGTTTAAAAATACATTTCTAGTTCTTTAAAGAAACCAATACTCTACTATGGTTCTTGAAAAAAGGGAGAAAAAAGTATTTAAAATATTAACATCACATTTTAAGTTATGGCGATATAACTACAGTCTTTTTCATACAAACTTTTTATGTCTTTTTATGTTTTGTAAGTTTTACAAACACCTCGTTATTTACAGTTTGTGTTCCTCTCTGGGTATTATGAGTGAAGCTTGTGAAGGTTCTTCATGTAGTTTGGGTTGGTGGGAAAAGACTGGCATTCTTTCAAACAGCTGCTGCCGATGGGTTAGCCTATGCCTAGAGGTGATATCTGGATGACCTTGTCCTGTCCACCTCTGTGTAATAAGATGATCTGACAGATAACTCCCATGAGCCCCCGGACATGTGCTGCTTCATAGCACTCCAACCCTGACAACAGCATGTTGTTCTGAGTATATCCGGCTTCTCCTTGGGATGCCTTTAATTTTTAAAAATGCATGAGGAGAGTTGTTTGTGTGTGTATGAAGTTACATCTCAATACTCCAAACACCACTGCTGATTTTATGCTTTATATACACACAAAAACACACACCCAAAGTTGTTGTAATGGATTCATGATGTGCAACAACTCTTAAAAACTTGGGTGATGTGATGGGTGTAGTTTTTTGCTGACACTGCAATTTGACACTTTTAATGCCACATTTTTCAGAATTTCACATACTGTATGTGCATGTGTTAAATGTAACATTTGACAAATAAATGTTTGTCAGCAGGATCATGTGAAAGTATGACATTTTCAATATTTTTATTAAATTTATGTCATAGTGTTTCTGTTTTTATTTTTTATTCTAAACCTTATTTTAAAAACTGTTATTTCCTGGTTTAAATGTGATTTAAAATCAGACTTTCAAGCTATGAAACTCAAGTGACCATTCAGTTGTCCTCTTTTAGTTCGTCCATTATATGCCTTATTTATTTTAAAGATTGTATTCTTTGTCAAGAGCATCTTCTCCACAGCAATTTAGACAAACAACACAATCTCGTTTCACTCTCATAACAGGAAAAGCAATTATCCTTCTGAGCAACATCTAAATGGTTTCACACAAGGACCTTTTTTTGTCATTTAAACCCCTTTTTGTGGCTAAATGGACATTTTCTGGTTATGTGTTGTGAACAGATTTCCAACAGATGTATCAATGGAAGCCAGTTTCTGCCCAAGGATAAAAAGCAATTGAAACTTTATTTTTTATAATCTTCAAATCAGAATTTTTCCCCTCCAGCTGCAAGTTTATAACTCACAATGTGACTTGGTCTTTACTTACAAGACATATCAATGTGATATTGAAATATGCTTGTATAGAGTCCTGCAGCACCTAACTCTGATAACCTGCAGTGGCCTCTGAGAGCTTTTGCACTTTTATTCCATTACTGCTAGGTTCATACAGACCCACCTGTCCATGGGGAACACACATGAGTGATTGTCTCGCCGCGCTGTGCCTGGGGAGGGCTGCAGGTGGCTCAGACTACAGTGGAGCCGGCGTTCCTGCAGCACCACTCCAGCACTGAACTGTGTGCTTTTCAGTAGCTGCAGATTTCAGAAAGAACTGCAGTCCTTTGATTAATTATTTGACTTTCTGAATGGTCTGTGTCTACATGCACAAATATTGATATTCCTCGCAGATGTTTCTTACATGAATTTTCAACTGCACATGAAAAAAGAAGCAAGTGATGGATAATTAAATATCATTGACTAATCTATAATTTTGAATAGGAGTTTTTCATTTATGATTTCTCTCTGATTTCTTTCCTGTGAATTGAATCAAGAAAGGGGAGGCTCTTTGACCACATCTTTTCGAATCTGGACATAAATGTAAAGATTAATAATTTAGAAAAAGTGTAAAACAATGTTGCATTATGATGGAAATGAATAAAAAGATACTTAAGATTCTACACTATTTCTAGGTCACTAGTTAAATAAGGAAATACAAGTGTACATTTAGTTTATCAAAAGTACAGTAAAAAATATTAATACAGTGAAATATTTTTACATTTTTAAAATGTAATTTATTCCTGTGATGGCAAAGCTGAATTTTCAGCAGGTTCACCAGAAATCATTTTAATATGCTGATTTGCTGCTCAAGGAACATTTCTTATTATTAAAGTTATAAATCGTTGTGCTTCATTAGGTTTTTTTTTTTTTTTTTTCATTTGGAAATTGATACTTTTTTCAGGATTCTTTGGTGAATCGAAAGTTGAAAAGAACAGCATTTATTTAAAATAGAAATCTTTTGTAACAATTTTTTTTTTTTTTTTTTTTACTGTCACTTTTAAATTAAAGGCATCTTTGTTGAATGAAAGATTTTTTTTTAATAAATCATAAAATAAGTTATTTTACACAAACTTGAAATATTGAAATTCATGTTATTTTTTAATGACATATTTCTAATTATTTTTGATAAAACATACAAAATATTTCCTTAACTATTAACCTTTGGATCTGAGATGTTTATTCGACTTTAAAATGATACATTGATTTAAGTCATAAAAAGTAAACTGTACTGTACAAAAATGTCAACAACCTTTATATGTTTATATGAGCCAGTTTTGTTTAAGAGTCATTTCGCACTGACTTGTGCCCCTGATGACAAGCCTGTGTTTTTTGATAAGTCAGTTCTTTCCTCTCACATGAGAATTCTTCAGCGAAACAGACCAACATCCTTTGCCAGTTTCCTGTAACCATAGAGATAGTGAGTTCAGCCAATCCCCAGCCAGGACTGAGTGGAATGTTTTCCTGAACTCTCTATGAATTTCCTTCCACGACAAACGCTCTCTCCTGCATTTTTAGAGCACAACTCTCAGTCTTTACCCTCGTCGGGAATACTTTTATGGAATTCTGTGGAAAAAAGTAAGTTTTTAATTCCTTTAAAGTTTCATTTCTGCACAAATATTTCATTTCCACAGTATAACAAGTTATGCAAACCTCAGAAGACTGGTTGATTATGCTGTTGCATAGTCTGTAGATACGGCACACTTCATCTCATAGTAACAGCTTAACTGCCTCACAAATGCTTCAATATTGGCTCAGCCTCAGCAGGTCTCTGGTGTGCAAGACTCACCGAAGCCTTTGATTAAATTCTATATTAAACCCGAGATCTCCACAGGATGGCCAGCTCAGTAGACTGATCTCAGCAGGTTAACCACTTACATATTTCAGTCATTCACACAAAGGCTCATTCTGTTCCAGTGCTGTTTTAATTGAGCACCAGGAGTCGCCATCAGGCCCCGGTCCAATTCCTGGAATTGCAAACCACGTTCTCCAGAACAGATGTTCAGCAACGGTCGACTGCATTCGCCTCTGCTGAGACATTTCCAAAAGTGGGGTTTGCAGAAATGCCATAGAAGAAGCATTTTGGTTCCCCAAAGAACAGTTTTTCCACTATAAAAAGCCTTTTCTGGAATTGAAAGGTTCCTTGGATGTTAAAGGTTCTTCAAGGAACCAAAGATACCAATAAAGTGTGTGGTTGAGAAACGCATGTCTGGATTGACGGGAGATATGACCACTGAAAGTACAGACAGGACCCTGACAGTTTTGCCCAGTGTTCCTTTCAGGAAGCCATCTTCTGTTAATCAATCATCTATGGGCTGTAGGACCCCGAATCTGCCCCATGTTTGCTTGGACTTTGAGCTCAGTCTGGCTGTAGTGTTGATGGTCTTGGCTGGGATTTTGATCTTGGCATTGCTGTACTGGGTGTTCCTGCTGCGCCACAAGCTCCGCGTTGCTCAGGCCGGGAACACTCTGGAATACTTTGGTTTCTTCCACATGGCTCAGTATGATCTAAAAGAGCCCAACCTGCCCGTAGTGACCCCTTCTCTTCCCTCCCCACCTCCACCTGTTCCTGGACCTCCTCTTCATGTCACTCCACCTCCACCGTCCATGTTGTATATGTCCGCCCCCATCATCCACACCACCCCACCCAGCCCTCACCCGTCATGTGGAGCCAGCTCGGACGCAGAGGTGTATTCGCGGATCGGAGTCCTGCGACCCTCGAGACCCTCCAGTGTGAGTCAGACCCAGGTGATCCTGTTTGAACACTCTGCTCTTTGACGGACTGATGCTTTCAAGTACAAGCACAGCTGTCTTCATTTCAGCTGTGTAAAGTCGTGTGGATATTTTGGGCTGTTTTGTCATTTTTAAAGTGTCTAGGGTAGAACAGACAATCACCCTCTTTTTAAGTGATATATATATTTAGATGTGATGTGTGTGTGTATATATATATATATATATATATATATATATATATATATATATATATATATATATATATATATATATATATATATATATATATATATATATATTAGATGTGTTACATTTAAAAGCTTTCGAATGTGTTAGGAAAAATAACAGGAAAAGGGGTTTGTTTTGAAACAAACATTCCTCTTTTTCCTGAATCTGCCTTTGTTATTTCCTTTAAAGGGTGGGATTTCCTGAGAAGGACTTTCCTGAGATTCTTTATAAAATTCAAAAGCACAGCATTTATTTCTAAACCTTTTAATACCATTATAAATGCCTTTGATACATTTAAAGTGTCTTGCTTAATGGAAGTATTAATTTTCCATATATATGCCCCCAAACTTTTGCATGGTGGTGTATACAAACTGTATATTTATTGTTTTTTATTATTTATTTTTATTTGATATAATTATTTATAGATATAGTGTAAACCTGTGTGGACAAAGTAGATTCTTGCTTCTGTAAATAAATGCTTCAGAGTTGCAGTAGCTGTGTAAATTACATCTCTGAAATGCGTGTGTTGTTCATGTACAAACATTCAAAGGCCACAAAGTATCTGAATAATTGATGACCCTCTACTACTTCCTTTTCTCATAATGGATAATTTAGCATTGTGAAATAGCTGCGGGAGGAATATGATAATTGTGGAGCAAAAGTTCACGACCTTGTTTTTGAACTAAAAACTTGCAGTGGATTTAACATTTTACTCAGTACAGATCAACCTTGAATGTAACTGGTCTAAATCATATTTTCCAAACATTTGATGTATTTAAATCAACGATTAAGACATTGTATGCTATTCACAGCTACTAGAATATGACTGAATTATGTAGTTAATGTATTGATGCTCAAAGCACTTGCTTCTCTGATGTACAAACTTTATTGTCCTGTTTAATTGCTGTCTGAGTATATGATAAAAGAAAACTGGCATTTTTATTTAGAAAATAAGTTCACAATGATACTCTAATTTCAATATCACTTTTGATTGTCTGTAAAAACATATCAGAACAAAAAACAGATCATATTTCTCTTACATGCATGGATTTTTTTTCTCTTTAAGCAAACTAAATTTGTCACTTGAAGTGTTTGTCAAAATAAAGCAATATATTTTTCAACACTGAGAATATTTTATGGATAATATAGGAGTCTGTCAAATTGCCATTGTTCTGGTTTGTGTATTGGAATATTTAGGTTCCATCTGAATCAGTTCCATCCCTGAAAATATTACATATGATTGCATGTGTGAGTGTCTTTGATTTGACATCAAGCTGCATGTTTGTGATTTGTGCTTAACAGTCTAAAACTTTTAATAATAGGAAACAAGAGAATACATAAAATGAACAAAATATATTTTGCAGTAGTGAAAATATATTTCATTTTTTGGAGCCACAAACACAAAAAGTGTCTCCTATGAAGCAAATGTAACTTTAATTCTAGAATCACGTACCAATCCCACTTTCCCTCGCCTTCATTTACTGTCTCCTCTCAACTGTCTCTTGTGGCAAAATGGCAAAAAGCCCAAACCTAAAATAGCAATGAACAATAAATTTCAATTTTGTGGAATACTGCCCATTCCTGTCTGCTGTCTCATATGTGGACACCTTTTCTTCTGTCCTGATTTTGAATGAAGTGTTTTGGAAATCTTATCTTTCATATGTCCTCTAACTGAAGCTGGAATACTAGCACCTGCCACCTCTGGGAAAGCATTCATTGACATACACTCCAGCTGTAATTGTGAACCACAGAACTACATTTTTTGTTGTTTTATTTTAGGTCTGTTTGACAATTGTTGCTAGTGTGAACAAGACCCAAGAAAGCCCTTTTTTTTTTTGGATGTACCAATTCCCCTGTGAATTACATATGGCTGAGCTGCGTTCTTGCGTTTAAACCTTTGTATCTTGCCCGCTGTAAAGACGGCCACTCGAGAATCTGCGTTCAGCTGGCTGGATTACTTTGGACTTTCTAGAATACCCACACATAAATGAACATCTTCCCACAATTATTCTTGGTTGAACCGCTGAGAAATATTCAGAATTTACAGATCTCAAACTGAATAACTAGAGCTTGTAAAAGGTCTGATTTTGGAAAATTCACCTGAAGTGGTCTTGGTGTCCCACTTTTTTAACCTGACAAACTGACTGACAAAATGTTTGATTTGATGTGTTACTTGCCTTTTTTGTACACTGAAAAAAGTCAACAAGCAAGAAATATTCTTCAGAAACTTCTTGTAAATTTCACAAATAATTGAAAAAATTAAATAAATTTGAAGTAGAAAGCCTGAAATTGTATTTTCTTGTTGGAAATACTCCAGTAGTCTTTGTCGTATATTTACAACTTCAAAAAATCATTTTACATTGTAATTATTTGTAAAATTTACAAGCAATCCATGAGTGAAAACTGTTTCACTGTAAATATTATACATCACACTACCAAATTATTAAGCTACAAGTATGTGCTTACTGTTTAATTAATCATATTTCAGCTAGAGTTCAAAACCTAAATATTTTTTGGATACCTATGTAAATTTTGCACTTTTCCTCACATAAAATAACTGGATGGATTTAGAAGATTTGGAATGTATCGTTGTGGACTATTTCTGATGCTTTTTTTGCCCCTTTTAGAGCTTGACAGACCCAGTCATGCTCTTTTTGGCTGAGAAGGTTTATTTGTTATCCAGTTAGTTTCAAACTGTCTCTACTGTATATTTGTTTTGGCAGAGCTGTAACCCAAAATAGACAATAATGGACCTCATCAATGTTTGTTGAGTGTTCAGCAGTGGTTTCTCAGCAGGGTTCTGGAGGTTTCTCATTGTTAATAAATAGCTGTGGATCCTCAGGTCGCTATCATGCCAGCTGTGGGTGTACACGTGGGCTCTGTGTATTGTCCTAGGCCTTTGATCAGATAATTGCACCTCAGACCCAGAGTTTGAAACATCAGTGTCGCTATGGTGACCAGCATCACTGTGTCCGCTCTGTTGAGTGGATTTTAGTGATTCAGACACAACTGGATGGCAGGGCTGCTGTACCAACTTTTGAGACTATATAGCGTAATTCTTCAAAAAAAAAAAAAAAAAACAACAAACAAACAAACAAAAAAAACAACCCAAAATAAATATTCCATATAGAGTTGCTTTAGTGGGACACAAAAGATTTTGAGTTTGAACTCACAAGTATGTGGCCCAGTTGCCTGTTTCATTGACTTTTCACATTTTGATTTTCAGCACTGATGGAACAAACAGACAATTTAGTTTCAACAAGAATTCATCAGTTAACATAAACAGTGTCAGCTGGGGACCTGTTAATATAATTCATTGGAACAATTTGCACTGGCACATTCCTGATCATATTAAAGCCTTGAGATTTCTAGCATTGCAGAAATAAAGAGATATGTGCGGTGGAGCGTCTTGTTGCGAAAACATTCTTTTATGAAGGGATTTGTTAAGAGGATCTTTCGGCCTTTCCATTGCTCCTTTGTATCCATTGTTTCATGCATGGTTTCCACAGGGGATGAAGGTGCAAGTCAGGATTAATGGGTTTTAAAGTGCCTGGCAAAGAGGAAAAGTATAAAGAAGCATTTAAATGATGGACTGAAAGTGACGCACCAATAAATATATAGCTGTCTCTTGAGAAAATAACACTTCCTGTGATTAGCTTTTTGAAATCCTTAATCTTAAATGTGGTCATGTGCCATCAGACATAATATAAAAAATTAAATAGGTTTACTTTTATAATATACATATTGATACTTATATAACAGATATGCATCCAAGTCAATGTTATAAACATAATATTTTCACAGGCGTCAAATGTTCAAGGTGATAATTCATAAAAGGGGTCTTTAGAATTTTTTTTTTCTTGCTGTTGCTTATAAATAATGTGCTAGACAGCTTTAAAATATGATATTTATCATCAATACAATTATATTTAATTATTTAATTAAATTATTCTTCTTTGAGCATTGCACAGCTTCTTCTCGTTCATAAACATTAGTATTTATCATTTTTGGTCTGTGCATATAATTAGTTAAATTAAAAAAAAAAAACAATGAGAAGGACAAGGACACAAGGTAAATGTACAGAGGGACTTTTTATTTTTTACACCA